>NW_026442003.1:2695000-3126397 GCF_026898425.1 Galleria mellonella | reverse complement strand
TGGCATCCTCGGTGCTACAGGTGTCCATAGTCTACGATAACACCGTTTTCCATCAGACAGGCCATGCTTGTTTTACCATGTAAGTAATATAAAAAAGCATCATTTACACAGAATAAACGCCGTGTGGTTCCGGCACTGTTTTTTTATACCGCTGTGGCGTAATATGAGGGGGGAACTATACAGTGGACTATGGATAAATCATAATTCTGACACGAAGACAGTATAATTCACCCACGGTAAGATGACGACGGCGATATCATTGTTCAAGTTATTGGAGTTGTATGCGGCGTGAACGTCGACGGCGGACGTGTTCACGCATGCCGCCGGAGAACAGCGGGAGCCGTAAGCAGGGAGTGAAGTCGATGGCCGGTTGTAGCCGTCCCACCAGCAGTGGGCGAAGGTATTACTCGTGTTGGTTAAAGAGCAGGCACATACTGAGACTGCCCCACCATACAGATTGACGAGCACACCGCCCTGAAAAACCATTGAGGACTAGATTAAATTAATTTCTTCCTTTCCTCCATCCCATATAATGCGTGGTATACACGTAGTGGGGGTATCATGGGCGAAACATTATACTCTGTTATCCCATGTTACTGCTCATGTCTATAGGCGACGGTTACCACTTTCGATCAGGTGGGCCGTCAGCTTGTTTGCCATTCTAGGTTGTATAAAAAAAAATGAAATTGATTGGTGTAAGCTTGTAAATACGTTAATAAATAACAAACTCACATATTGGATTATCGGGACTTTTACATAGGGGCAAAGGAGCATGCGACTAACGTGATGGTAAGTGACACCGCCAGCCATGATCACCTGCAACACCAAGAGGCATCGCAGGTGTGCTGCTGGCCAAACTGCCGTTACTCTTTTTTATGCAAAAATTTAGACAGATTTGAATAAAATTTGGTACATGGATAGGTTATATCCTTACCTAGCACATGGAAAGTTGTCAGTTATGCGGACTACCATTTGATGCCAGTAGAGTATAGGAAAGGCTAAGAATGGGTCTGGTAGTCAGGTCGACCTCTCCGTGATCCTGGAAACCGTCATCGTGAATCCCAGGTGTATTCGTTACCCGGGATTCAGCACGATGTTCGACTGTCTTTCTATTTTCACCTGTCATCCTTCACTGGTGCCCCGCAAGTGTATACCGTTGGCGCGGACGGGGCTACCATTCCATAATTGTCCATAAAAAACCCCTAGCACATAGAAAACTTTTTATACTCCTTGATGCGGATGTATTTTCAGGATAGTTTACAGTACAGTAAGGGTAATAACATGACACCAAATATAATATTATACCATTGTTGGTCTCGGCATGGGCAGGTTTCCTAAGCAACTTAGCATGATAAACAAGCTGACGGCCCACTCGATGGAAAGTGGTAACCGTCGCCTGCAATACCAGGGCAATACTATGATTGTCACAGAGTACAATGTCTCGCTGATGGTACTCGGCGTTGCTATTTCCGAGGACTATGTTATGATACCTCCGTACCCTGTAACTCCACCGCCATATCCCACCCTTCAAGCCGAAATATTGCCATGCAAACTCAACTGCTTCACAATAGAAATACAAATGGGAGAACAATTTTTTTAATAAATACCTACTAATAATAGCGAAATGAAACTAAATAATAATAATGAAACCAGTAGTTTAATCGTGTGGTCCGGCATAGAATAGGCCACCCCTTCCTTTCCCGTGGGTGTCTTTTTTTTATGGGTTATAATGGAGTGGTAACCCGCACTATCGGTATACACCGGCGGGCACCAGTGAAGGATGATAAGTGAGAATGAAGCAGGTCAGTTAGCCCATCGTGACGAATTCAACAAGAATTGTTCACGATGGTTTCCACTATATTTCATTTCGCATAAAACAAATGACGATTTAAAAGTAATTTAAAAGATTTGGATTTGATATCTTTTAATTTACCAGATAATATATCGTGTTTCACTCACCAAATGGGGATGGTCCCCGAGTCCAGCCCGCCACCCCCCCACAACCCTGGCTCCGTCGAAGTCGCCAGCCTCCTCTGCCCGCTTGATGCTTGTCGCTAGAGGGATGCCGTAGTCCTCGTGGTAGTTCAGAGCTATCTGCTCCTCAGCCAGCGCCGAGCACACCACACCTACTGCAAAGATCAACAGTCTCATTTCGATGTTGACAAGTTTGTGAATAGAATTTGTTTTCTTTTTTTTTATAAATAATATACTTATCGGAACTATCTTTATAGATAAATTCATATTAATTAAAATATATAAAAGATAAAAATAATTATCCATTTTAATTAAATTTGATTAAGTATTATTTATAATAATAATAACAATAATAGTTTATTCAGCTAACATTGTTGCACTTTACCAGAGGTAGACTTTGTATACCTAAAAGTTTTTTGTTGGGCACCTCTATACCATTCATGTTTCAACCGTGAAGCAGTTGTGTTTGCATGGCTGTTTCGGTTGGAAGGGTGAGATATGGCAGTGAATTTACTGGGTATAGAGGAATAACACTCAGTCCTTAAGAATCACATCGCATAGGAGGTATCATGGGCGAAACAGTACACTCTGTTATGTCCATGGTACTGCTCATGTGTATAGGCGACGGTTACCACTTACCATCAGGTGGGCCGTTAGCTTGTTTGCCATTCTAAGTTGTATAAAAAAAAAATTTACATTATATATAATAAAAATGATAGAAACGTCAAATAAAATTACAATTTAAATTTCAAACTAAGCCAATGTCACAGCATTAATATATACATTTATAGCTTACAAAAATTAATTAATATTGTAAAATTTATTTTCTTTTTACTTTATTTACTTTTAACGGCAATTCTCTTATTTTTTTTTTTATTCTATTATAAATTCGAATAGCCATTACACCGCAGTTTCGTCGATGCAGCGTTGACCTACAGGTGGGTAGTTTCAAGTGGATTGGCAACCAGCATTAAGCTTTAGTGATGTTTTAAGAGAGACGCTGTCGCCCATCCCTTGCTTTCCCTTATTCGCCTCTTACGACAGCCATGGGAAAGGAATAGGTTGCCCATTCTATGCAGGAACCATACGGCAACAATAACAATTGTATAATCTAGTCAAAGAAAAAGTCTGTGGAAATGGTGCAAGTATTTTTTCACTTATAATGATGCCCATTGTTTTCTCACTGTGATTATTTCTTGTAATTATTTATATTTATAATAAGTTTACTATTGTAATCTTTTGGAGGAAACAATAAAGAGTATCTATCTATCTATCTATAAACAAGAATACCACCAAGTGCCAACAGCAATAACAGGATGGTATGGCAGTATTTGATACATCTTCTGCCCAAATCCACAATGATGCTTCATTGGTGCAAGAACTGAACTCTTCTATATCAGGATACATCAATTAAATACAGTTTAATTGAAAATATTTATTAAAATTATCAAAAATAACAGCAGGTAATCTTCATCAGAGATGATTTGGAACTGATTATATAGAAAACAGCTATATTATACGGATATCATATTATATCCCAGGCTTTTTTAATTAATGGATGATAATGGAATGGTAACCTGGCCTGCACTATCGGTATATGCTAGCCTGGGGTACCAGTGAACAATGATGAGTGAGATGACGTCAGGTCAGTTGGCACATTGTGAATTGCCTTTTTTATACAACTTAGAATGGCAAACAAGCTGACGGCCCACCTGATGGAAAGTGATAACCGTCGCCTATAGGTATGAGCAGTACCATGGACAAAACAGAGTATACTGTTTCGCCCATGATACCCCCCATGCGTTGCCATTCCTGAGTACTCAAGTGTTATTCCTCTGTACCCAGTAAATGCCTAAGTTAATACCAAGGATGAACCGCGTGGAGGTCACTCTGACAACATGTTGCTAATAACTGAGCGGCTAGTTAGTAACAATTCAGGGCTCCAGGTTATAGGGATCAGACATTCCAATTAATAAAGCTGTTCACTGCATAAACAGTTGCTATCAGGTCCGTTAAGTATCGGCGTTCAGAGTCGAGCCTGGATCCAAGATATGAAGGAGGTGACGCGTGCGAACCCTGCTGGTAGACCGGACTGGCAGCCGCGGGCGGCCACAAATGACGTCACACCGATCTGAAATTAACAGAGTGAGACTTTTTAAAGAAGTTCTTATGTAGACCTCTTGCAGGGGTATGGAGACGACTTGTGTTTCCAACGAGTGTGACTTCTGTGTAGGGCTGCCATCACCTAAACTGCCGACATCGGATAAACACGGCAAAAATCCCGGACATTTGGGCGAAATATGGTTTTTCCCCGGACACTATTTTGCCGAGCCTTCTTGAATGCGGGTTATTGTGGATGAATTTGTAACTAAAATTTATTTCAATTGATCGCCTACCCTACTACCTAACATATTTGAATGAAATCTGGTACATGGACAAATAATATCTTAGCTTAGCACGTAAAATCTCGTACTGTTTCGTGCGAGTGTCTCATATTCAAGAAAACAAGTGTTCCATATTGTGGAAAGCGTACCTATAGATCCGTTTATCCCTTATGTACGACAATGGAGTAGAAGTAGAAGAAGACCAGAGGAAGACTTTGTACAAAAGTCGATTGCTTGGGAACCTCTGTCCCATTCGTGTTTCAACCGTGAAGCAGTTGTGTTTGCATGGCTGTGTTTCGGTTTGAAGGGTGAGATATGGCGTGAATTTACTGAGTACAGAGGAAAACACCTGAGTCCTCAGGAATGGCAACGTATGGGGGTATCATGGGCTAAACAGTATACTCTGTTATGTCGATGGTACTGCTCATATCTATAGGCGACGGTTACTACTTTTCATCGGGTGGACCGTCAGCTTGTTTGCCATTTTAAGTTGTATAAAAAAAAGACTTACTAGGACACGTTGGTTGTTATTCCACAGCCAGAGTGGGCCGCCGGAGTCGCCCTGGCAGGTGCCCTGCAGTGCGGTACCGCTGGTGCACAGCGTGGAGCCCACCACCGTGCTGGTGCCGTAAGTGTTCGCGCACACCGCATTGGTGATGACAGTCAGCTGCACGTGGCTCAGGTATTGGCCGTTCACGATCTGCTGAGCTGATGAATAGAATGTCTACGTTTAAAAACAATCTTTTAAAATGTAATCCGCTATATTATGGTAGCAAGTAGACAATTTATAAAAGTCATCATCTTGCCCTTATTTCAATGATTTAGGGTGGGCGTAATATGTTTTTATCCATATTACTCAAAATTTTGGCTTAAAAAAAGACTGGCTGACAGCTTGACGCCAACTCTCCTCGGGAATGCATCTTTTAGAGATATTTCGTCTCGATACGCCATATATAAGTGGTATATTTCATTTGTTTTCCTACTTCTAAAATCCACGCGGGCGAAATAGCGGCCAATAAGCTAGTTGTTCAAGATCAAGATTATAGGAATATTAATAAAAAGTAAAATTCTTCGCACTCGCAATATTAGAACCATAGAATATCTCCATCCTTCTCTAGCACCACATTTCATATATATATATATATATATATATATATATATATATATATATATATATATATATATATATCTAGCAATCGTTTAGAACAAGTTTTGCTTCATGTAAAACTAGATGGCGTCGTATTATATGTTTAGTGGTATTTATAAAAAAATATAATAAATTTGCCGTGTAGTCCTGGCATAGAATGGATCACTCCTTTAGGCGACTAAAAAAACGTAACGGTCGAGAGATGGGCAGTAGCGTCCCTCTTAAAACATTACCAAAAGTTCAACTGCGGTTGCCAACTCGCCTGCCAAGCGGGGCATCTACCGGCTCAGCAGTTGACAGTATGTTCAGCAGTGGACAGTTCACAGCTGATGTGACAAATAATAAATCTGTGTGTACTTACAGTCCCACCTGCGTCCGTAGCCAGCTGCCCAGGCTGCGGTCCCCGCGAAGTTGTTGTTCACCTGGTTAACTGGCAGACTGACCGGCTGGACATTGTCTGTGGAGTTTTAATACATGATAATGGTAACCCCGCCTTTGCACTCAGGATACATCAACGGGACACCAGTGAGTATAGGTAGAAGACGAAAGCAAGTTGACACATAGTGATGAATTTCACAAGAATTAACCACGATGGGTTCCAAAGTGGATAGCGCGAAGGTTATTAAAAGCAATGGTGCTTTTAAACCCCATTACAAACATACCCTTTCCCCCTATATGTGGGGTTTGTATCATTATATCTTTGGGACTGAGAGAAAATCTCGACATTTGTCTTAACTGGCTGCGTTTCGGTTTTAAAGGTGGGATATGGCAGTGAAATTACAGAGTACAGAGGCATAACACCTTAGTCCTCGGGAACGTCAACAGGGCTGTTCAGGTCTTCAAGCTACAGATGGCACTTTCCATCAGGCGAGCCGTCAGCTTGTTTGGCATTCTAAGGTAGGTATATAAAGAAATTATACGTACTGTTATAGTTTATCCAGGGCAGATTAATGATAGCCACATCGTTGTTAAGGTTATTGGTGTTGTAGCTGGAGTGGAGCACCACAGACGAGGTCACCACCCGGGTGCCGCCAGAGAACAGCATCAGGGAGCCGAGAACGACGGTGAACTGGCGCGCCTGGTTTTGCCCGTCCCACCAGCAGTGCGCCGCGGTGAGGCCTCGTGTGTTGGTCAGAGAGAGGAGCCGCACACTGAGGTCGCACCGCTGGTTAACGTGATGAGCAGACCGCCCTGTTGTATGAGAATACAGTAACAAGACTGGTTAGAAACAAGCTTTTATCCGCCATCTTGTGATTGAGATCATTTTAAAATGATGTCCAACAAAGTTGACAAAATATGGGTCATTCATGTTATTTTAAAAATATTACAATGTTGAATAACCCATAAAGTCATCACACATCGTCACAGAAATGAGGATGCTTCACTGGTCTAGTCGAAGTGTCAAGAATAGATAATATTAAAATCGAGTACATCTGTGGCACTTTCAAGGGTTCTAGTGTACTAGAAAAGTTAAGAGAAAACCGCGTGAAAAATGAAATTTCAACTCAATTAAATGTCAAGAATTTGTTCTAATTTAGCTTACAACTAACATATTGCATTTCAGGTTAAATAAAAGCTAGAAAAAACATTCAATTGAACAAAGTTAACAACGTAGAAACTGAGACGTACCAGAGGGAGACTTTGTACAAAAGTCGATTGCTTGGGTACCTCTGTCCCATTCGTGTTTCAACCGTGAAGCAGTTGTGTTTACATGGCTGTGTTTCGGTTTTGAAGGGTGGGATATGGCGTGAATTTACTGGGTACAGAGGAATAACACCTGAGTCCTCAGGAATGGCAACGCATGGGGGGTATCATGGGCGAAACAGTATACTCTGTTATGTCCATGGTACTGCTCATGTCTATAGGCGACGGTTACCACTTTCCATCAGGTGGGCCGTCAGCTTGTTTGCCATTTTAAGTAGTATAAAAAAAGAGATGAAACCCAGCCTTAACTTCTGAACTTTCAAAAAATTATGTTTGGATCGTTTAAAAGCTAATATCACTTGCTCCGTTCTTCGGAGGTCATGTACAGATACGCCATTCAGAGGCTAAAAGTGAAGTTCATATATATCGGAGTCAATTCTCGACACCAGAGCACGATAGGCGTAATGGAAGCCGGATAGGCTTGTGTGCCCACTCTAGGATGCAAGCGGAATTTCGCAAAAATATGTCTAAAAGCGTTTATACGCCTTTTTTAAAGAATCAGGTCTCCACTGAAAAATAATTTTAATATGCCAATGTAGAAAACGATACCCTCGTATGAGTAGCTCATCTTTAGTGCTTTTTCAATATTGGCTTACATTTTTCGACCATGTGTATACCACTGATGCCAGAAAACCCGAAATTGTTAGGTACGTCTGTATGGAAATAACAAGAGCAGGGCACAGACCCGATAGACTTATTCATTTTGAACTCCTTTTAAACGCAATACATACGAGACATTTGGCATTCTATGTGGGATAAAAAAAAATCAAATAATAATTATGTAAATTTCCACTCACCAAATGGGGATGATCACCTAGCGCTGCCGCCCATCCTCCCACAATCCTGGCTCCGTCGAAATCTCCAGCCTCTTCCGACCGCTTGATGCTGGTTGCTACAGGGATTCCGTAGTTCTCGTGGTAATTCAGAGCTATCTGCTCCTCAGCCAGCGCCGAGCACACCACGCCCACCGCCAGGATCAACAGTCTCATTTTGGCTCCAAGTACTTTCTGCATAAGCATCTCGATTTCCAATGACATTTTATACTTGCATTCGACTTGTTATCTCAACTATCTTTACCGATAACGTTTCTTTTAATAGATTTTTGACTGTTTTGATCCAAATTCGTGCGGTCATTTTTAATTAAATCAGATAAAGAATTCAGTTGGTAAATACAAGGATAAAGTGATGGATTAAATTCAACGAAGTGTTTCGAATTTTAACAAAAGTTAATTCGAACAAATTTGTCTGTTCGAATTCGTATCTCTGACACCAAGCAGCTCTATTTCCAATTTGTTGTTTAAAGCTTGAAGTATGAAATATGGTAATAAAATTTTTGGATATAGAGTTACAGCACCTTAGCCCTCATGAGTGTCACCGCATGAGAGGTTTTTTTTTAATGAACGATAATGGAATGGTAACTCCGCCTGCGCTATCGGTATACACTGACGGGGCACCAGTGAAGGATAATAGGTGAGGATGAAAAGGCAGGTCAGTTAGCCTATCGTGATGATTACACTGGAATTCAACACGATGGTTCCTGGGGGGACGATGGGGTCGACCTGTTAGGGTATATTGTTAGCAATGGGACTTATAATCCGCATTATTAACAATTAATTCCACCCCCAGCCGCATAAGAAGTCATCTTGGGCGTTACAATGTATGTGATATCCATTGTACTGTTCAGGTCGATACGGTTACATTTGTCCATAGCGGCCTACCAGCCAGCTCATTTGTCATTTTATATAAATGGTAAAAGTAGTTATCGTTCTAGATCAGGTTTTTCAACGTGTGGGATGCGACCCCCTGGGGGGTCGCGAAGCCTCTATAAGGGGAATCGCGAAAACTATCTCAGTTAAAAAAAAACATAGTTATAAAGGTAGATTTATTTAGAATAATGATAATTAAAACATTTGTATGTTAATACAAATTAACAAAAAAATAAAAACCTATGATAGATAGATTAACATTTTATTTGAGCTATTTATTACACACGTAAATTAACAAATGAGTTTATGGTAAATGAGTTAGTAAAATATTCAATCAAATGTTTAAACGTTTATATATTTATTTAAAAGATTGACAATATCAAATTTCTTCTGCGCGCACAACCTTGCATGCACTCTCTTATTCATTATTTATTTTTCTACAGAAATGCAAAAGGTTTAGTTATATATAAAGGTTTGTTATATATATTATATATATACGCCACAAGTTCATACAATCAAATTAATTACACTTTTTTTAAATTACAAACAAAAGATAAAATACAAAAATATGTTTTCGCCATGTGTGTCGCGGTGATCCAAATAGGCTGCAGCTCAGTGATAGTTTTGCTTAAAAGCAAAGCACTGATTTTCAGCTGCAGTCTGTAGTTGGGCTACACGGACGCGTGCATCGAACCCAGTGTAACCCGGTGACCTATAACTATAACTCGTCCATGCACAGGTAAACAAATTAACTTGAATCAAAAAAGTAATTTTGAACAATTTGATTTTTGCATAAAGAAAAATAATTCTTGAATCAAGTAATAATAAATAGGTTGACATGTCCCGTATACATCAGTAACGAATCCGCGATGGCTCCATGTACGAGTATGCTGAATAGAGATGTGAAAGATTGCTTCTTCTCCCATCATCTGCGGACCTTCTGGATGGGTACACCTTATACCTTCTTTGGTGCGAGCAAATGTTTAACATTATAGGAAATTTACCTACATATAGTATGCAATTGCAAGCGGTGTTCTAGCATGAAATACCGTCTCACTCTATTGAACTAAGGCTCCTAAACTCGACTTATTATCAAGGGGAATGCTTCGAAACTGAGGAGAGATACAACAAACAGCGTCATTCTTGCAATAAACACGCAGACTTGTGCCTTCATAGGGTTGGATTGATCGAGATTGTAAAATACAAAAAATACAATCGAATCGAGAATTTCCTAAATACACACTCCCGCTTGACATAAGATCTAACCTAAGCAAGCCGGCTTTTAAATACAAATTGCGCAGCTGCTTTTAAGAAAAATCACTTTCCCTTTAAGCTTCTCCTGCTGGTTTCTCTGTTCGAGTCATAAATTACTATTTGCTCTTCTATTGCAGTTGTTTTATTTATTTGTTTTATATAGTAATATTTTATGTATTTATTGTATGCAAATATTTATTTATTTAATATATTATGTGTATGTTTATATTATACGAATTTATCAAGTACTGCTTTATTTTTCCTCTATTCAATAATGCACCGCCTACGTATTTCTCTGTTCGCCCAATGGTCGACTGGTAGAGAACACCGTCCGGTGTTAAGTCCGCCAAATGTACATAGAATTTTACTGTGCATTAAAGTTTAAATAAATAAACAAATAGAATAGGTTTATAAGATGTTTGCAGTTATTTTAAATAAGGTTTGTCCTTATTTGTCATGCAAGACCTTTATTTTATCTTTAGATAAACCAACTACTTATTTGTATGCAACCAGACTATTATAACAATTATTTGACATTACATTCGTTTCAAGATTGTCAAATGCAACATTATCACTAGATTAATAAATGCTATTTACTAAATATTTACAAATACGATCTAATCTTTTTAAATTCTACGATTATAATATTGGCATTAATAACTTGGAAAAACCAAAATTCGATGAGTAACATTCTTTGAATCGACTTCAAAAAGTTGAATGTGAGAACATTCGGTTGTATTTTTTTCTACGATTAGAAAAAATATTTTTTTATGTGAAAGGACTTACTTATAGTTTAGTTCCATAGAAATTTTATCAAAATCGGTTCAAAAGTTAAGTTTTTGAAAACTCTTTCACTGTTAGTAATCTCTGAGTGCTACAGATCACTTTTTCTTTTGGTAATTGTATATATTTTGAATGCATGAACAAGCACACTTTATTTGCATTATACAATATAGGGAATACGCAAGACAATAAATGTAACGATACAGTTGTATGAGTACAGTGAGGCGGTCTTATTGCTGAGAGCAATCTTTACAAGACAACCTTAGAGTAAAAGAGTAATTGTTGTACATGTATATTTTCAATAATTAATCACAATAAATGTAATTGAAGTCCCTGAAAAATTCCTTGAAATAAAGGAATAAAATCTATAGCAAAAATATTCATTACTTTTAGCTTTACAAAAAAGTCTGTGATACCATCTCTAATCTATCATATATCTCTCTCTATCATATCTAAGTTTAATATCTCAACCAAAAAGGTGATTGTTATGTTAAAATCCATTCAGGCTTGCAAAATTTATTTTACTTTCTAAAATCTTAGAAAATATTTGGCCAGTACTTTCACAGACGTCAAAATAACCTTATTAAAATATGGAGAATAGTTTAAAAGTTATACAAACAAATATTGCACCCGAGGGATACCAGAGGGAGACATTCTACAAAAGTCGTTTGCTTGGACACCTCTGTTCCATTCGTATTTCTACCGTAAAGCAATTATGTTTGCGTGGCTGTGTTTCGGTTTGAAGGGTGCGATATGGCGTGAATTTACAGGGTACAGAGGAATAACACCTGAGTACTCAGGAGTGGCAACGCATAGGGAGTATCATGGGCGAAACAGTATACTCTGTTTTGACCGTGGTACTGCTCATATCTATAGGCGACCACCACTTTTCATCAGGTGGGCCGTCAGCTTGTTTGCCATTCTAAATTGCATAGAAAAACCCCGTGTACGAAGCCGGAGCAGCTCTCTAGTTAAAAATAAATACGAACAAAAATAGATATCTTTATTATAATTTATTTATTTATTTTTTGTTACAATTACATTATTTATAATAACGACATTTACATTTGTAACAATACAAAATTTAACCAGCTCTGAATTATTACTTTAATATTTTTTTTTTGTTTTGTATCAAAATATTTATGTAATAAACTTATAACATATAAATTACATTGTCCTCAGTTACTAAGTCTTATAAAATTGCGAGTCCCTTCTAGATTACCTCGTAGACCTATAACTCCGCTAATACCTCCATTGAGAAGAACTGTTCTGGCTAGTAATTCTCCAATAGTAAGGTTCTGTAAGATTATAAATAGTTGCAGTGACCAGGTCGATATTAATTTTGATACTCCAATTGTTTTTGTACGAAATGTCTATAAATATATAAAATGAGTCGTGCTGCTGGATCTGCTTATGGATATGGTGGCTTTAGTTGTTAGTTGTTAAGCATTTAATAATAGTTGTAAACTATATATATATTTCTTTGTACTTATTGTTATACATGTATCAATATATGCTGTGTTTGCCTATAAAAAATTGTTACACTTAGTTCTAAGCTCCATAATTGTATATATATTTACATTATTTTATGGAAACAATTGTTGGTAAACCTAAATAAATAAATAAAAATAAAAGAAACTATATCATTATTTGATGCCGTTTTATTTGCTGAACAGGAATGAGAAATTATAAGATTTATGCGTTTGATGATGAATTTCTTTAGTTTTGTCATTGTCACAGACTTGTTTTGAATCATTGTGACCCGTTTCAGTCGCTTCAACGACACCAACTACATCTTTATTATTTTTTATAAATTGATTTTCAATTATTTCATCTCTTTCTTCAATTCTACTGCTTAGTTTAAAGTCATTAGATGAATCATCCACATCATTTGTATCGGAATATGATGCATCACCAGATTTACTAAAAACTTTTAAACTCATTTCTTTTAAATCGTCATCATTATTTACTTCCTCGTTAGAATTCTTATTATTTAATTCAACACTTTCTTTAGCGGGTATCATCGTAAAAGATTCCTTGCTGACCATTTGCCAGCCAACGTTTCCATTGCTTTTGCTTAGTTTGTTTTCATTTTCTTGAAGTTGCTGCGATTTATCGTAATTCTCGTACGAATTACCAGATCTTTCTAAATCATTAACATCTTCAAGTTGTGGTTCTTGCAGGTCATCTTTATTTAATGATTTAAGATCATTATTATAAGTGTTTAGTTTATCATGTGTATTATAACTCATATCTTTACTGTCGAATTCATCTTTTACTGTATTGGTATCATCAAAATCTTTAGTAATTTCAGGTTTGTAGTCTACAATGTCACTATCAGATGCAACATCTTTTTCTAACTCATAATTATTTTTAATTTCACTATCATCTTGATTTATATAATGATTTTCATCATGGTTGTCAGTGATTTTTTCAATAGCATTATTGTCTTCACTCATACGCTCTTCTTCATTGCTATTATTGTCATGAGATTGTTTGTAGTGATATTTAACATAATCGTGTTTTTTATCATTTTGATTCCGATCATGTTTTTTAGATGTTAATATTAAAGCTAAAGGTGCTTTACCTCCTTTACTTTTTAAATTTGATTTCATTGGTAATATCTCCACTAAACGATCATTGTTTTCGACTTTTCTCAATTCCTCATTTATTTCTTTTAAATGTTCGGAACGATCGATTGCATCTTGAGATGTACGAAGTAGCGATAATATTAAATCTATAACGCTTTTTTCTTCGAGTGTAGCGGGTACTTCATTGTGTGTAGATTCTTTCGACTGTGATATAGTCCTGCACGAGGTCGATGTAACATGGTGCAGGAACAAGAAAGAGAGTGCTGGAACAAAAGATGTGATTATTCTTGTATAATATATATTAATTGTAAACAATTTGACCGGAGACACGAAACTGTTTTTTTTAACACGTTAACTGCCAACTACGAGATAACTCGTAAATGGCGTTCTTTTTCTTCAAAAAGTTTCTTAAGGATCTGCAACGCATGCGTAACAGCCCTGGTATTGCAAGCGTTCATAGGTTTTTATAATGGTTTTTTATAATGGCTGAGGTAGCAAACAAGCATACGGCCCACCTGATGGTAAGCGGTTACCGTAGCCTATGAACGCCTGCAATACCAGAGGCATTACGCGCGCGTTGCCGACCCTGAAGAAACCTCTTTACCCCCCTTTTGAAGAACCGCATGCTGTAGTCTCTTGGGAAAACCTCGGCAGGGAACTCGTTCCATAACCTGAGTGTTCGTGGAGAAAACATCTCTGAAACCGCGTTGTACGCGACCATTTAGGCTGTAAGGTATGAGGATGATATCGAAGTAATTTTTTTTAAATGATAGGTGACAGTGAAAAGGCAGGTCAGTTAGCCTATCGTGATGGATTCACTTGGAATAGAACATAGACAGTTACCAGGGGGAACCGCGAGGAGGTGATAATGAAGTAGTAGTAGCTTCCGTTATTGGTACACGCTGGCAGGGCACAAGTTAGGTGTGACAAGTTTGGATGAAAAGGCAGCTCAATTAGCCCATCGTGATGAATACACTTCGAATTCACCAAAATGGTTTCCAAGGTGGACCACGTGGAGGTCGACCTGACAGGGTATATTGCTAGCAATGGGACTGGATATATTGCTAGAAATGAGTAGTCCGCGTTACTAACAATCCCTTCCCTCCTGGCGTTAATAGGTTATTGCAACTGCGTACCATCAAGCGGGACGTATGCTTGTTTGCCGCCTCGATATATACAATAACAATACGCATTTTTGTTAAACAATCGGTTAAAGAGTAAATAGTACTCACCCAGTATGAACTTCATAATTACGGCATCTGAGTCCGCTGCGGACTGTGGCCCAGTTTTATACTTTCAAAAACTTACTGATTAGCATTATTAATTAAAGAGTTTACTGCCGTTAATGATCTTGTTACGTTTTAATTAAGCGTTGATTAACAATCGATTTAGTACAGGTAATAAAGGAATACAAAAATTATTTTATATACCAATTTGTTTTTTTATACCACTGAGGTGGCAAACAAGCATACGGCCCACCTGATGGTAAGCGGTTACCGTAGCCTACGAACACCTGCAATACCAGAGGTATTACGCGCATTGCCGACCCTAAAGAAACCTTTTACTCCCCTTTTGAAGAACATCACGCTGTAATCTCTTGGGAAAACCTCGGCAGGGAGCTCATTCCATAACCTGAGTGTTCGTGGGAGAAATCATCTCTGAAACCGCGTTGAACGCGACCATTTATGCTGTAGGGTATGAGGGTGAACTCCCTGTCGAAGGCGAGCCGTACGACGGTAGAAAGTCGCTGTGGGCATCATATTGAACAATTCCTCTGAGCACAATCCGTTGTATAAGCGGTAGAACACGCATAGTGAGGCAAAATCTCTCCTAAGACTTAAGACTTCGATTTGTAATAATAATGTATCGTATCACAATCCCAATTATCCGCATTTACAGAAAATATAACAATGTATGCAAGGAGCTTGATATCTTGCAACAATCCTTGCAATGTTACATTGAGGCTGCCAATTTGTTACTTTAAATCTATAGCCGTCATTCTTTTAATGTATGTAATATCGAATGTTATGCAGAGCAGTTGTTGGAGCGAATTTAATGCCGTTTTATGTAACATTTAATTTATTAATGTATTAATCTGTTTATTTTATTAATGGTTCTTGCTGAAAAACAGCGCTGTAGCGCTTCAAGCGCTGCAGCAATATGCTGAGCACGGACCTACATCACAGAACATTGCGACACACACGCGCGCACGCGTACATTATAATTTAATTGCTATCTATTTGTATATAATTATTATTTTCTTTTGTTTGTTTTGTTTTTGATTTCTTTTGTTTTTGTTTTGTGCGCTACTGTGTGGGCCGCATGTTTCTTTTGATTAAATTATTTCTTTCTTTCTTATTTCTAATCTGCAATCTGTTGCCTTGCTATAAATAAATAAATCATTCAAGTAGCGTGTAGTTACAGTCATACGATTTTATTATTGGATGCTTTTTATTAATTATAACTAGCGCTTACTCGCGTCTTCGTATGCGTGGCTATTTTTTTTTTTTAATCTATGATAATGGAATGGTAACTCCGCCTGCGCTAACGGTATACGCTGGCGGGACAGAGAGGATGAAAAGGAAAATCATTTAGCCCATCGTGATGAATACACTTGGAATTCAGCACGATGGTTTCCAGGGGGGACCACTGGGAGGTCGACCTGTTAGGGTATATTATTAGCAATGGGACTGATAATCCGCATTACTAACAATTACTCCCCCCCCCCTGCGTGGTATTGAAAATATGAAAATAAACAGGGGGCAAGCGAGCATGCGGCTCACCTGATGGTGAGTGACTACCGCCGCCCGGGGAGAAGGGATTGGTAATAATGGGGATTAGTATCCACATTGCTCACAATACACCCTGTCAGGTCGACCTCCTCGCGGTTCTCCATGGAAACTATCGTGTTGAATTCGTCATGATTGGCTAACGGGCTTGCCTTTTCATTCTTACCTATTACCCCTCACTGGTGTAAACCGTTAGCGCAAGCGGAGTTACCATTCCTTTATCATCCATTTAAAAAAGGACTGCCGCCGCCCACGAGCACCCGTAACACCAGAGGCATTGCTAGTGCACTGCCGGTCTTTTTAAAAGGCTAGGATAATATCAAATCTATTAAACATCCAATGAGAATATCTGGCAGTATATACTTTTTTATACAACTTAGAATGGCAAACAAGCTGACGGCCCACCTGATGGAAAGTGGTAACCGTCGCCTATAGACGTGAGCAGTACCATGGACATAACAGAGTATACTGTTTCGTCCATGATACCTCCCATGCGTTGCCATTCTTGAGGACTCAGGTGCTATTCCTCTGTACCCTGTAAATTCACGCCATATCCCACCCATCAAACCGAAACACAGCCATGCAAACACAACTGCTTCACGGTTGAAACACGAATGGGACAGAGGTGGCCAAGCAAACGACTTTTGTACAGTCTCCCTCTGGTATTCATATATACCTTTTTTCAATTGAAAACCTGTCTTCTTATTACTGGTTATGGGTATTTTTATTACTAAATCAAACAGTACACATAGTAATGGGATATAAATGCAAAAGAGTGAGGGAATGTATGAATGAGTGTTTGTTACTCTTTTACACGAGAACTATAGAACAGATTTAAATGAAATTTGGTACACAAGTAGGCCATATCCTAATTTAGAACATAGATTACTTTATACACTGATTCAGACAGGCGAAGCCGCGAGAAACAACTAAAACTGTCTTACTTTAAAGTCGTTTACACCAAATATGGATGAGACAAGATCATTTATATAAACTTCAACATTGTATACCTAAATCCTAAAGGAATTGACGAAATTGACGAAATTCTTGAAGAAATTGACGACCTGCGTGATTCAGTGGTGGACACGTTGCTTTGTTTCTATGAGGCTCCGTTCCGGATTCGATTCTCAGTCGAGCCAATTTAGAGAGCAAACTGGCCTGAACTGGCTCGAGTCTGAATGTTCTTGCTCGTACCCCTAGATGTTCTCTGGCTAAATCCTTATAACCCAGAGTTATATTGATCCATGTGTATGTCCCTATGGAAATGCTCCGAGAAAAACGGATCAACTTTTTCATACAACTTGTCATAAATAGTTATGAGTAATTCCTTTATAACTTCAATATTTATTTTGTTTTATAAACTCTGCATCTTTTTAATGCGTAAACACTCATTTTATTAAACGGTTTTATTTAGCTCGACCCGTACGGTATTTATTTATTTGGGTCAAAATTAGAAATTGGAATTTAAGCACCTTCCCGTTGTCAGATTGATCTGAAATTTGGTACACACATTTAATTTAGATGACAATACAATATAATAAAATCAATAACATTATAAATCTAAGATGGCCGCCGATACAAAATGACGGATTACATATTTTTTCCTTAACCCCCGCAATATGGGTATCAAATGAAAGGGCTACACTAGTAAAACACGATGATTATGTCAAAATTTTAAATTCAAGATGGACGCCGTTCCAATATGGCGGACTAGGTACATATTTTTCCACAACCACCACAATATGGGTATCAAATAATAGGACTACACTGAGACACCCAGACACTCGGACACTAGACACTCAGACGCTAGACCCTCAGACACTAGACACTCAGACACCCAGACCCTAGACACACAGACACTAAACACTCGGATACAAGACACTCAGACACTAGACACTCGGACACTAGACACTCAGACACTAGACACTCGACACTCGACACTCAGACACTAAACACCAGACACTAGACACTCAGACACTCGACACTCAGACACTAGACACTAGACACTCGACACTCGACACTCGACACTAGACACTCGACACTCGACACTCGACACTCGACACTCGACACTCGACACTCGACACTCGACACTCGACACTCGACACTCAGACACTAAACACTAGACACTAGACACTAGACACTTAGACACTCGACACTCAGACACTAGACACTCGACACTCGACACTCGACACTCAGATACTTAACACTAGACACTAGACACTCAGACACCCAGACACTAGACACTCAGACACTAGACACTCGGATACAAGACACTCAGACACTAGATTCTCAGACACTTGACACTCAGACACCCAGATACTAGACACTCTGATACTCGACACTCGACACTCAGACACTAAACACCAGACACTAGACACTCAGACACTCGACACTCGACGACACTCGACACTCGACACTCGACACTCAGACACTAAACACTAGACACTAAACACCAGAGACTAGACACTCAGACACTCGACACTCAGACACTCGACACTCGACGACACTCGACACTCGACACTCGACACTCAGACACTAGACACTCAACACTCAGATACTAAACACTAGACACTAGACACTCCGACACTCCGACACTCGGATACAAGACACTCAGACACTAGACTCTCAGACACTTGACACTCAGACACCCAGACACTAGACACTCAGACACTAGACACTCGAAACTCGACACTCGACACTCGACACTAAACACTAGACACTCGACACTCGACACTCGACACTTAGACACTAGACACTCAGACACCCAGACACTAGACATTCAGACACTAGACACTCGGATACAAGACACTCAGACACTAGACTCTCAGACACTTGACACTCAGACACCCAGACGTTAGACACTCAGACACTAGACACTCGACACTGACACTCGACACTTGACACTCGACACTCGACCCTAGACACTCGACACTCGACACTCGACACTCGACACTCAGACACTCGACACTCGACACTCGACACTTAGACACTAGACACTCAGACACCCAGACACTAGACACTCAAACACTAGACACTCGGATACAAGACACTCAGACACTAGACTCTCAGACATTTGACACTCAGACACCCAGACACTAGACACTCTGACACTAGACACTCGATACTCGACACTCAGACACTAGACACTAGACACTCGACACTAGACACTCGACACTCGACACTAAACACTAAACACTCGACACTCGACACTCGACACTTAGACACTAGACACTCAGACACCCAGACACTAGACATTCAGACACTAGACACTCGGATACAAGACACTCAGACACTAGACTCTCAGACACTTGACACTCAGACACCCAGACGTTAGACACTCAGACACTAGACACTCGACACTCGACACTCGACACTTGACACTCGACACTCGACACTCGACACTCGACACTCAGACACTCGACACTCAGACACCCAGATACTAGACACTCTGATACTCGACACTCAGACACTAAACACCAGACACTAGACACTCAGACACTCGACACTCGACGACACTCGATACTCGACACTCGACACTCGACACTCAGACACTAAACACTAGACACTAGACACTCGACACTCAGATGCTAAACACTAGACACTAGACACTCCGACACTCGGATACAAGACACTCAGACACTAGACTCTCAGACACTTGACACTCAGACACCCAGACACTAGACACTCAGACACTAGACACTCGAAACTCGACACTCGACACTTGACACTTGACACTCAACACTGGACACTCGACACTCGACACTCGACACTCAGACACTCGACACTAGACACTCAGACACTCAGACACTAGACACTCAGACACTAGACACTCAGACACTAGACACTCAGACACTAGACACTAGACACTAGACACTCGACACTCGACACTCGACAGTCGACACTCGTCACTCGACACTCAGACACTAAACACTAGACACTAGACACTCAGACACTCGACACTCAGACACTAGACACTCGACACTCGACACTCGACACTCAGATACTAAACACTAGACACTAGACACTCAGACACTAGACACTCGGATACAAGACACTCAGACACTAGACTCTCAGACACTTGACACTCAGACACCTTTTTGGCCTCAGTTCCGTCGAACCCAAATGTACGAAACAGATATATCATCAGTTTTAATTGACTTTGGCACAGACGGCATGCACGTTATTTACCCTAAAGCCATACAGTTTCCAGCAAAATGCAATTATGGTACGGCTGAAAAAAGGATGTTGCCCTTAGTTTTGTCATGAGCATTCACCGTACATAAAATGCAGGGCAGCACCGTCGACCATGCAGTAGTATATTTGGGCTCAAAATGGTTTGGGGAAGGACAAGCATACGTGGCTCTAAGTCGAGTCAAGTCTCTGGAAGGGCTATGTATTGAGGAATTAGATTGTACTAAATTATCAGGTAAGAAACCATGTAATAATGATGCACTGAATGAATTAAATAAAATGAGGAATATTCGGTAAACAATTTCACTAAATACTAAAAACAAAAAAATAAAAATCGGTAAAAAAACTTTTAAGTTAAACGGTTTTATTTTATGTGCACTGAAAACTACAAAATAAATAAATAGTTACTTACCTATCAACCTACGTAGGTGATCTCGGTCATTAATATCTCTGATGGTAGTGGTTGTCATAACATGAACCATGTCAGCGGCCGAAAGGCAGTTCATGAGAGAACACTAACACCAGGGTTTGCTTGGTAGGTAAACTAAGCAGCCCGCACTATAACAAGTAGGTATTTTGACCTTCTAGTTCAGAAATATTTTAGTACTAGGCAGAATAGCTTTTAGGCATATTAGACTAAAATAAAAACGTGGGGCCCCTCTGAAATCATACCTATAGCAGAGCATATCTTATACTTTGATAGATCATGAGCTCGGCGTTCGCTGGTGAAGCCGTAACGGCTGGTTATTGATGGTCAAAACCTCCAGTTACGATTATAGTAAGTCGATTCAGCGGACTCTGGACTCCGGAGCTATGAGGTTTCGGATGCGACCGGGATAAACCGCTAGGATGATGATGATGACGATTATAATAAGTCGATGCAATCCACACTTAGTATAGTAGAAAGTAATACAGAAATAGTTAATGGGCCCCACGTTTTTATTTTAGTCTAATATGCCTAAAAGCTATTCTGCCTAGTACTAAAATATTTCTGAACTAGAAGGTCAAAATACCTACTTGTTATAGTGCGGGCTGCTTAGTTTACCTACCAAGCAAACCCTGGTGTTAGTGTTCTCTCATGAACTGCCTTTCGGCCGCTGACATGGTTCATGTTATGACAACCACTACCATCAGAGATATTAATGACCGAGATCACCTACGTAGGTTGATAGGTAAGTAACTATTTATTTATTTTGTAGTTTTCAGTGCACATAAAATAAAACCGTTTAACTTAAAAGTTTTTTTACCGATTTTTATTGATTAAATAATATATCAAGATACATTTTATACGTAAAAATATAGAACACTGATAAAAAAAAACGACTCAACTAATTTGATAATTAGCTGATAAAAAGTTAACCAGTTTTTGAGACTCGACGCTCTATCTACTATATAGTCTAAATATTCTATCTTGGTGACGTAGCAATGAATGTTATTGTGTGTGAAAAAAAAACCACAAATATTAAGAGAGAAAATATATTTTAGATTGTCAACGATGAAATAGAAGGAGTAACTACAATAAATATAACACGTTATTGCCACAAAGTGATCCACAATAGTACAGGCGTACGCCTTGGTCGGTAGGGAGACCGTGCTCGCTACACATTCTGATGCTTACCCAAACCTACTGGACAAACTTCGTGAAGTTAAGGATAAAGTGCAAACGCCAATACTCCTGAGGACATACATAACGCCTTAATAGACGTTCTTCTATATAAATGTAAATGTGTGTACGAAATGTACCAAAGTTTTGATAAATTTTCTTTTTAAATGATAAAAAACCTAATAAGTTTTATCAGCAGTAAGTCGAGATTGTTTATTGACAATAACAAAATATACTTCATTCGAATTCAAATCATGCTTTATTCAAGTAGACTTGTTTACAAGCACTTTTAAATAGTCATTTTTTTAAAGTCTACTGCAGCGTTCGGAAAGTTATTATCTGTTGAGAAGAGCCCGTGAGAAACTCAACAGTTGATCTTTTAAGTCTTTTTTTATACAACTTAGAATGGCAAACAAGCTGACACTCCACCTGATGGAAAGTGGTAACCGCCGCCTATACACATGAGCAGTACCATAGACATCACAGAGTATACTGTTTCGCCCATGATACCCCCCATGCGTTGCCATTCCTGAGGACTTAGATAAGATCAGATCAGTCTCTGTTAACATTATGTGTATTTATTTAAATGTACCATGTCTAAAATTACAAGGTCATTAAAAGCCCGTGCATGATCGACTAACACCATGCACACTTGTCATTTTTCGTTCCACTTTTAAATTTCGTCTTTTAAATGTGGAATGCCATAGAAATTCTTTGAAAATAGAAGAATAGGAAATAGCAATAGGACGACGTTATAGAACATGTGAACAAATAAAATATGTACCATCTTATTCGAGACGTACAACAGTGGAATAGCTGTTTGATTTGAACGGGTAATGTAAAAATTATGTTTTTGACATTGTAAATAAGTTTAAAGATTTCGCCGTGTAAGTTCCGGCATAGAATAGGCCAACTCTTCCTTTCCCGTGTGTATCGCAAGAAGCGACTGAGAGAGCTTATGGTGAAGGGATGGACAGCAGCGTCTCTTTTAAAACATCGTCAAAAGCCAAACTGTGGTTGCCGAACGTGGCAACTACTGGCAAAACTCCCTTATAGAGGAGGCCGTGTTCACCAGTGGACCAATTGTTGTCTGTCAGTTTTGCAGAAATGTTCGTTGCAATACAGGGATTGTTTAAAAGAAAAATGAAAAGTAGAAAAAAGCCCATACAAATAGGTATAATTTGTATGGGAATCGCTACTTCGGATTACTTATACCGCTGTAAATAGTTCTTTATATTGTGACGACACGAAGCTTACCAGGCCATCTAGTAAAAAGTAATTTAGTTAACAAAATATTATATGAATCTTTGGTTTTAAATAGTCCAATAAATGTGGATAAACATCAGAATCGTTTTAATACTAATTAAAGACTTAATAGAAAGAAGAACAAGACCATAAGAGAATAGTATTATATGGAACAATAATATTAAATATGTAGCACATTTCATATTTTGTTTATAAAGGTTTATATATCTATTTGTTATTTGAATGAAATTTCACACAAGTTAAATATTGTATTTAAACTGTATTTTTATATAGGGTAAAAATATTAGCATCCAGCGAAAGGAGTATTCATCCAATAAACTGAACATTTATAACATTTTTAAATTGATCGCTCGACGCACGGTAGCGTCATCATCTTCATGTCATTACCCTAATCATTTGGTTGAGGAAAAAGAAGTAGGATACCGGAAGTGAGTAAAAGAAGCTGATAAAAGAGGAACAAAAGATTTATGAAGAAAAGAGAAAGGTACCCATGCACTCTAATACCGGACAGATTACTAGAAGACCCCCGGCACAACACCAGTGTTGTGTACAATTTAGAATCGCAAACAAGCTGACGGTCCACCTGATCGTAAGTGGTAACCGTCGCCTATACGAAATGGACAGAGGTACCCAAGCAATCGACTTTCTTTTGTCACTTTTTCAAAAAGCAAACGGTTTCAGTTTCATAACATGGTTCAATTTCACAACAAAAATGGTCCCGGCATAGTAAAAGCCACCTCTACCTTTCCCGTAGGTGTCGTAAGAGGCGACTAAGGGAGAACGAGAGATGGGAAGCAGTGTTCCTCTTAAAACATCTCTAAAACTTAACTGCGGTTGCTAATCCACATGCCAAGCGTGGCGACTATTGGCAAAACCCCAAGAGGAAGGCTTATGTTCAGCAGTGGATAGTTAAAGTCTGATATAATGATGATGGTGATATATTTTGTATTGAACGAAATATATAATGATAAATAATTTAATATACGTGTTTCAACGCATGTGAAATATCAATCTTATGTTCAGGTGCAGATATGTTTCTTTTTTTATATATATATATTTTAAAAATATTGTGCTGTTTTTTAAAATATTTGCATTCTCCAACATGTGTAGATAGCACTTTTAAATTGGCCTCTTTAAGTTGTACTTATTCTACATTAGATTTATCAAAGTGTCTTAAAACTAATCGATAGATTTTGAAGGAAGCAACAATTGAAGTTTACTCTAAAGGAGA
The DNA here is from genome assembly GCF_026898425.1 of Galleria mellonella. Classification (NCBI taxonomy): domain Eukaryota; kingdom Metazoa; phylum Arthropoda; class Insecta; order Lepidoptera; family Pyralidae; genus Galleria; species Galleria mellonella. The sequence continues at coordinate 3,101,774 of NW_026442003.1, read as the reverse complement.
GAAATGTCTAGATTATAAGATCTAGTCAGTGTACACTATACAGGAAAAAAGCTAAAGGAATTAATTGGAATTTAATAAATTTTTTCTTATGCTAATTTATTTATCAATTTTGATTTATATTCATTTAAAAATAATTCAGAATTTAACACTTGTAACACAGAATCAAACGTAAATATAATTTTTGTAGCTTTTTTGTAATTCTTTTTTTGATATACTGTACAATGACTAGGTCCGACATGAAACATCTGCTTCGCATCTTAAGCATGCATGCGCATATCATTCTAGGTTCCCTGTCACATGAAATGTATTTAGAAGTATTAAAGCTACGAAGCAATCGAAAGATCCAATTGACGGTGACAAGGTCCTAGCGTCTCTAAAGATTGTTCAAATAAGTACATGAAAAATTCTTAATACTGAAGTATTGCTTATCGTTTTCTCAGATACGTGTACATTCATTGAAATAAGTAATTCCTTATAACAACTACTATTAAATAATAATACTATTATAATTATGCCACAATTTTCAATGGATCTTGTCAAAGATTATCGTCATATACAGTACCACGTTCATTACCACTGTTGTAATACCTAGACCACATAATAATATTATATTTGTGGTAATTTAGTAAAGCATTTGGATTTTTAAATCGATTCGTACTTACTTATTTAATTTAATTTATAATTGTTTATTATAATATTCAAGACTCGTTCGAAATTTGTATATATAGACGACACCAATGTAATTGAACGTGCTCGTCTCTGATAATATGCAGAATGTATGTGAATACGATGTAAAATAATGAAAATCGAATATTACATTTTATCCCTTGGAATTGTTCACGTGAATTGTCTTTAAATTTTGTTAATGATGTGCATTTTGCATTTATTTTAAATGATTTTAAATAAATAAATAAATGCACCTAGGTTTTCGAAACAATAACTTAATAGAAATTTTTGAAAATAAACGATTTCGAATTTAATAAAAAGTTAAAATATGACGCATAACGCAGCTTATTGGCAAGTTAGTTAAAAATCAAAATTGAAAGATCGCGTAAGTGTCTTCTGCCACATAATTGGTGTTCTCACGATGACGTGTGAACGACCTCTGCGTGATGGATGATGTCGATTGTTGTTAATGAATAAATAGCCCAACTGTAGTTCAACAGCTTGAAGAAAACGCCTAATTATACGGGTGAGTAATAAAACATTTTGTGGCATATTTGCAGCTTATGCTTTAACAAATTGTTAATGCATTCCCTTCTGTTTGTTTTCAATGTCACATACATTCAGCACACTGATTTCCTTAAAAGTAATTATTTCTTAAAGTCATTGAAAGGCATTATGTACTCGTAGTATAAAGTAGCTCACATAAAGCACTGAAGTTGAAATCTCTTTCTTAAATACACGCAATTAAGTAGAATTCCCCTTGCAGGTTGTACCTTGATATTGAATTTTCGTACTTATCTACTAGACAATAAGGTTAGGTTTTCACCGCGGCTGTTGTGGAGAGGACATGCGGCGGACTCGCCGTTTAGCCTTACGCGATGCTGTTTCTTCTGTTACCTGGAGTTTTTATGTAAAATAATACATATTATTGATTGGAAATGAAATGAAATGAAATGAAATGAAATGAAATGAAATGAAAGGAAATTTATTTGCTAGAAACATTGTAGAAAAGGTGTTGCATTTGTGAAGTTTATAAGATGTCCATTATGTTTCGCCACATCAAATGGCATGCAAATATTAATTATTGGATTTATCCATTGGCCATTTTATACAGGTGCATTATATATTTAATTTTCAATTACATATACAATAAATCACTACACACCACTTTTACAGCGTAACTAATACATATATATTAAATAAACATAGTAAAAAGCGGGTTATAGGGGTAGTAGCATGTTTAAGATTAATTTCCAGGGGGCTAAATCCCTTAAAAAAGACACTCTATTCTTAGTCTTTGCCTATAGCTAAAAATTTTATTTCTGATTCTGGAGTGGGCACCAGACAATTCTGAGATGCGCAGAAACCGCTGAGATCAGAGACGAAGTGAAAGGATTGTCAGTAATGGGGTCTAACAGCGCCATTGCTAGCAATATACCTATTAGGTCGACTTCCATGCGGTTCCCCCTGGATCCTATCGTGGTTAATTCTTAAATTAGTCACTATGGGCTAACTTACCTATCATTTCTCACTAATGCTATATGTAGCCTATGAACACCTGCAATACCAGAGGTATCACGCGTGTGTTGCCGACCCTGAACTAACCTCTTTACCCTCCTTTTGAAGAACCCCATACTGTAGTCTCTTGGGAAAACCTCGGCAGGGAGCTCATTCTCATGAGAGGAAACCTCTCTGAAACCGCGTAGCACGCGACCATTGAGGCTGTAGGACATGAGGAACTCCCTGTCGATAGCGGGCCGTACGATGGTAGAAAGTGGTAGAAGATAGTAGAAATAAATCCAAGTGATGCATCTAAACCTAGTCTCAGCCACGTTGGATTCTAATACCTTCAGCAAAATATAAACATTTTGAGCGTTAAGTTCACCATAATGGCAACACTGGGTAAATCTCTCTAAGGTATTATATTCATGGTGATGTAGGTAATTTTTTTTTTTTATATTACAATAATAAGACTCACATTAACTGTAGCCGTTGCTCTCGCCGGGACTGGCGGCGGTTGCGAAGCTCGCCTCTGCTTCCCGGTCTCCTTTAAAACTTGTACAGGAGGAGAGATAGGAGGAGAGGTAACTGGCAGAGGGGGAGGAGGACCCGCCGGCGGCGAGTCGCAGTTATCAGCCGCTGTGGAGCAGGACGCATGCGCCGAGTCCGACCTGAAAAGTTTTTTCCAAAACTTTTTAACTTTTTTAAAAGACTTTGAAAACGGAACAGGATCTCAATTCGTCTGTACGTTTGAAGTATATACGATTATATCGTTAGTTGGACCTATACGATTTGCCGTATGCAAAAACTACAAGTTACTCAGCGGACTACGGAGAGGGCTATGTTCGGAGTCTCCTTGCGTGATAGAATCCGAAATGACGATATCCGCAAAAGAACCAAAGTGACCGACACAGCCCGAAGGATAAGCAAGCTGAAGTATCAATGGGCTGGTCAAGCTGACGGCCCACCTGATATATAGGATATATTGCTAGCAATGGGATCAGGGAGCGTTACTAACAATCCTCCCCCCCCCCCAAATATCTCTGTTAGGAGCTAGTCACCTATTGTATGCGCCGGAGGAGTGCTCGGGCGCGGGCGCGGATCACAACACGGTGTCGAGCGTGTCGAGGGAGCTCAGCAGGGCGGGGTCGCGGCTGCACCAGCTGGCCAGCTCGTCGGGGGTCACCACGCCGTCCGCGTTCGTGTCTATAAGCTGGAGCACAACACAGAGGAAAGAATTATATTATTGTATGTTTGAAATGAATAAAGTTAAACTACTAGCCAAACTGTTTTTAATTACTCCTCTCCATCCAAAGGTTGCCTGCAAGAGATCGCTCTTAGCGATAAGGCCGCTCATTGTTGTCTCACTGTGATTATTTCTTGTAATTGTTTGTATCTATAATAAGTTTACTATTGTAATCTTATGGAGGGAACAATAAAGAGTAGCTGTCTATCTACTGGATCAATTTAAAAAATCTTTCGATGTTAGAATGCTACATTATCCCTGAGTAACATAGGCTAGTAAGAAGTACAGGATGAAAGTTTGTATGGAAGCGAACGAAGCCGGGGGCCAAAGCTATTGTTGCTTATTTTCGAACCTGCACTAATATGTAAGTCCGCATTATGTTTTCGACACAAAGTAAATTTTTATAAAATAAAAGAAATGAAGCGATAAACTCAAAAATATATAACCAAATTTTAAATTCTTTCAAATCTATAGAAACTACGCTGTCATCGAATGATATGAATTGTATTTAATTTAAAAAAATAAAAATCGGTAAAAAAAACTTTTAAGTTAAACGGTTTTATTTTATGTGCACTGAAAACTACAAAATAAATAAATAGTTACTTACCTATCAACCTACGTAGGTGATCTCGGTCATTAATATCTCTGATGGTAGTGGTTGTCATAACATGAACCATGTCAGCGGCCGAAAGGCAGTTCATGAGAGAACACTAACACCAGGGTTTGCTTGGTAGGTAAACTAAGCAGCCCGCACTATAACAAGTAGGTATTTTGACCTTCTAGTTCAGAAATATTTTAGTACTAGGCAGAATAGCTTTTAGGCATATTAGACTAAAATAAAAACGTGGGGCCCATTAACTATTTCTGTATTACTTTCTACTATACTAAGTGTGGATTGCATCGACTTATTATAATCGTCATCATCATCATCCTAGCGGTTTATCCCGGTCGCATCCGAAACCTCATAGCTCCGGAGTCCAGAGTCCGCTGAATCGACTTACTATAATCGTAACTGGAGGTTTTGACCATCAATAACCAGCCGTTACGGCTTCACCAGCGAACGCCGAGCTCATGATCTACCAAAGTATAAGATATGCTCTGCTATAGGTATGATTTCAGAGGGGCCCCACGTTTTTATTTTAGTCTAATATGCCTAAAAGCTATTCTGCCTAGTACTAAAATATTTCTGAACTAGAAGGTCAAAATACCTACTTGTTATAGTGCGGGCTGCTTAGTTTACCTACCAAGCAAACCCTGGTGTTAGTGTTCTCTCATGAACTGCCTTTCGGCCGCTGACATGGTTCATGTTATGACAACCACTACCATCAGAGACATTAATGACCAAGATCACCTACGTAGGTTGATAGGTAAGTAACTATTTATTTATTTTGTAGTTTTCAGTGCACATAAAATAAAACCGTTTAACTTAAAAGTTTTTTTACCGATTTTTATTTTCTTGTTTTTAGTATTTAGTGAAATTGTTTACCGAATATTCCTCATTTTATTTAATTCATTCAGTGCATCATTATTACATGGTTTCTTACCTGATAATTTAGTACAATCTAATTCCTCAATACATAGCCCTTCCAGAGACTTGACTCGACTTAGAACCACGTATGCTTGTCCTTCCTCAAGTGTGTTCGAGTGTCTGAGTGTCTAGTGTCTGAGTGTCTGAGTATCGAGTGTCGAGTGTCGAGTGCCGAGTGTCAAGTGTCGAGTGTCGAGTGTCGAGTGTCGAGTGTCGAGTGTCGAGTGTCGAGTGTCGAGTGTCGAGTGTCGAGTGTCTAGTGTCAGAGTGTCTAACGTCTGGGTGTCTGAGTGTCAAGTATCTGAGAGTCTAGTGTCTGAGTGTCTTGTATCCGAGTGTCTAGTGTCTGAGTGTCTAGTGTCTGGGTGTCTGAGTGTCTAGTGTCTAAGTGTCGAGTGTCGAGTGTCGAGTGTGTCGAGTGTCGAGTGTCGAGTGTCGAGTGTCGAGTGTCGAGTATCGACTGTCAAGTGTCGAGTGTCGAGTTTCGAGTGTCTAGTGTCTGAGTGTCTTGTATCCGAGTGTCGGAGTGTCTAGTGTCTAGTGTTTAGCATCTGAGTGTCGAGTGTCGAGTGTCGAGTGTCTAGTGTCTGAGTGTCGAGTGTCTGAGTGTCTAGTGTCTAGTGTCTAGTGTTTAGTGTCTGAGTGTCAAGTGTCGAGTGTCGAGTGTCGAGTGTCGAGTGTCGAGTGTCGAGTGTCGAGTGTCGAGTGTCGAGTGACGTCGAGTGTCGAGTGTCTGAGTGTCTAGTGTCTGGTGTTTAGTGTCTGAGTGTCGAGTGTCGAGTATCAGTGTCTAGTATCTGGGTGTCTGAGTGTCAAGTGTCTGAGAGTCTAGTGTCTGAGTGTCTTGTATCCGAGTGTCTAGTGTCTGGGTGTCTGAGTGTCTAGTGTTTAGTATCTGAGTGTCGAGTGTCGAGTGTCTAGTGTCTGAGTGTCGAGTGTCTGAGTGTCTAGTGTCTAGTGTCTAGTGTTTAGTGTCTGAGTGTCGAGTGTCGAGTGTCGAGTGTCGAGTGTCGAGTGTCGAGTGTCGAGTGTCGAGTGTCGAGTGTCTAGTGTCGAGTGTCTAGTGTCTAGTGTCTGAGTGTCGAGTGTCTAGTGTCAGTGTCTAGTGTCTGGGTGTCTGAGTGTCAAGTGTCTGAGAGTCTAGTGTCTGAGTGTCTTGTATCCGAGTGTCTAGTGTCTGAGTGTCTAGTGTCTGGGTGTCTGAGTGTCTAGTGTCTAAGTGTCGAGTGTCGAGTGTCGAGTGTCTAGTGTCTGAGTGTCGAGTGTCGAGTGTCGAGTGTCGAGTGTCGAGTGTCGAGTGTCAAGTGTCGAGTGTCGAGTGTCGAGTATCGAGTGTCGAGTGTCTAGTGTCAGAGTGTCTAGTGTCTGGGTGTCTGAGTGTCAAGTGTCTGAGAGTCTAGTGTCTGAGTGTCTTGTATCCGAGGGTCTAGTGTCTGAGTGTCTAGTGTCTGGGTGTCTGAGTGTATAGTGTCTGGTGTTTAGTGTCTGAGTGTCGAGTGTCGAGTGTCGAGTGTCGAGTGTCGAGTGTCTAGTGTCTGAGTGTCTAGTGTCCGAGTGTCTAGTGTCTGAGTGTCTTGTATCCGAGTGTCTAGTGTCTGAGTGTCTAGTGTCTGGGTGTCTGAGTGTCTAGTGTCTAGTGTCTAGTGTCTAGTGTTTAGTGTCTGAGTGTCGAGTGTCGAGTGTCGAGTGTCGAGTGTTTAGTGTCGAGTGTCTAGTGTCTAGTGTCTGAGTGTCGAGTGTCTGAGTGTATAGTGTCTGGTGTTTAGTGTCTGAGTGTCGAGTGTCGAGTGTCTAGTGTCTGAGTGTTTAGTGTCTGAGTGTCGAGTGTCGAGTGTCGAGTGTCGAGTGTCGAGTGTCGAGTGTCGAGTGTCGAGTGTCGAGTGTTTAGTGTCGAGTGTCTAGTGTCTAGTGCCTGAGTGTCGAGTGTCTGAGTGTATAGTGTCTGGTGTTTAGTGTCTGAGTGTCGAGTGTCGAGTGTCTAGTGTCTGAGTGTCTTGTATCCGAGTGTCTAGTGTCTGAGTGTCTAGTGTCTGGGTGTCTGAGTGTCTAGTGTCTAGTGTTAAGTATCTGAGTGTCGAGTGTCGAGTGTCGAGTGTCGAGTGTCGAGTGTCGAGTGTCGAGTGTCGAGTGTCGAGTGTCGAGTGTCTAGTGTCGAGTGTCTAGTGTCTAGTGTCTGAGTGTCGAGTGTCTGAGTGTCTAGTGTCTGGTGTTTAGTGTCTGAGTGTCGAGTGTCGAGTGTCGAGTGTCTAGTGTCTGAGTGTCTAGTGTCCGAGTGTCTAGTGTCTGAGTGTCTTGTATCCGAGTGTCTAGTGTCTGTGTGTCTAGGGTCTGGGTGTCTGAGTGTCTAGTGTCTGAGGGTCTAGCGTCTGAGTGTCTAGTGTCCGAGTGTCTAGTGTCTGGGTGTCTCAGTGTAGTCCTATTATTTGATACCCATATTGTGGTGGTTGTGGAAAAATATGTACCTAGTCCGCCATATTGGAACGGCGTCCATCTTGAATTTAAAATTTTGACATAATCATCGTGTTTTACTAGTGTAGCCCTTTCATTTGATACCCATATTGCGGGGGTTAAGGAAAAATATGTAATCCGTCATTTTGTATCGGCGGCCATCTTAGATTTATAATGTTATTGATTTTATTATATTGTATTGTCATCTAAATTAAATGTGTGTACCAAATTTCAGATCAATCTGACAACGGGAAGGTGCTTAAATTCCAATTTCTAATTTTGACCCAAATAAATAAATACCGTACAGGTCGAGCTAAATAAAACCGTTTAAAAACCGCGCGAAGCAGGGTCGTACTATAAAAATAAAAGCGGCCAGTACGAACATGGAATATTCTGTCCACGTGGTCTTTAGCGGCGGTGTTGTGGACCGGAGGGGCAGCAGCTCTACCCAGCAACTCGTATATGGCCTGGACCACCGACAGCATCTCCGCGCGCGAGATTCTCCCATCCCCGTCCACGTCGTACAGCGCGAACACCCAGGACAATTTCTCCTGGACAGATCCTCGAGCCACTCGCGACAGGATCTCCAGGAACTCCTGGGAAAAATAAACTTTTTGAGTTTCCATCTGTCATTACAAGGTAACTTTGTTAGGTGGAGCACGTCAATAAAAGAAGAGCTCGAAACAATCACTGATTTATTATAATGAAGATTCATACAAGTTACCTTGAATATCTTATATGTATAACTACCTACATAGTTGTCAATAATAATCTGACATCTTCCTTTTTACAAAACAAAAAAAAAACTAACAAAAAATTATATTAAACAAAAACATGCATATATAAATTACTACAATTAAAATATAAATTAAATTTCTAAATGAATTAACATAATTGTTTTACTAATGTTATAATAAATATTTTTATCAATTATCCATAACAAAAATAGTAGTAAGTAGGTACTATTACTATGTAGGAGTAACTTAAGACTCGTTTTCATAACCCCACCTGTCCGGCGGTCTCACCACCCTTCCACAGCGAGTTCGACGAATGTCTGAAGAATATGTATCGCTACTTACATTATTAGTATTATCACAATACTGACAGTTATCATCATATTCAAAGTTGTAATCCTGTGGCGGGTCATGTCGTTGAGAGGAGTCCCTAATAATGTGTCGCCTATTCCTTACCACTTTATTGCCATTTGATAAAAGAATTTCATAAGATCTGTCTCTCAATATGCCTGTTACTATTCCAGATGTCCAGCGCTTTGGAAATTTATTGTAAACTTTTACTTTTTGTCCTATTGATAACGATTCTAAATGTTTTTTATTTCTATCATAATAATACTTATGTAATGCCTGTCTTTCTACTAATTTATTTCTAACATTTGTGTGTACTTTGGATTTTAATAATTTATTCGATGTCGGAATTATGCTTTTTAATTTTCTACTTTGTAATAACTCTGCTGGAGAAGGCAAGCTGTCTGTCAATGGAGTATTTAAGTATTCTAATATCGCTAAACGATAATCAATTTGGTCCTCATTCGTTTTTATCATGATGTTTTTTATAGTCTGTACCATGCGTTCGACTTGTCCATTCGATTGAGGATAATACGGGGATGATGTTGTGTGTATAAATCCCCAATCAAGAGCAAATTGTCTAAATAAACTAGATGAGAATTGTGGACCACAATCTGACATAACTATATTTGGAATTCCTTGACGATAAAATATATTTTTTAATGCATTAATTACACTCTCAGACATGGTTGAATGTAATTTAACGACTTCACAAAATTTACTAAAGTAATCCACTAACAATAAATAATCCTCACCTTTCAATTGAAACAAATCTACTCCTACTTTTTCCCATGCTCGATCGGGTATACTGTGAGGTATTAGTTCCTGTTTTTGATTACTTTTCCTATGAGACAGACATGTGTTACAGTTTGTTATTAGATTATGCAAATCATTATTCATTCCCGGCCAGAATACTATTTCCCTAGCTCTTAATTTACACTTTTCTAAACCCAAATGACCTATATGTATTTTATTTAAAATTTCCTTTCTGTATTCCTTCGGTACCACTATCCTGTCATTTTTGAATACCAACCCAAGTGTATATGACAAGTCATTTCTATAATTCCAGTAGGGTTTTATTATCTCAGGTACATCCGAATTATCATTTGGCCAGCCTTGCATGATATATTTCTTTAATTGAACTAATTCACTATCCGACTGAGTGCGTTTTTGAATCGCAGTCAATTGTAAATCGGGTATATATTCAGAAACCGCTAGGACTTTATCGCATAAAACCATACATATCTCATCATTGAAGTTGTCACAGTCACTCAGCGATGACTCATCTATCCTATTGTCTTCGTACGCACGCGACAGCGCGTCTGCGACATAAAGATGTTTACCGGGTTTGTAAACTAGTCTAAACGTAAAACGCTGCAATCTCAATAACATTCTTTGTAATCGCGCTGGAGAATCTACGATTGGTTTTTTAATGATACTTATTAGCGGTTTGTGATCAGTCTCAATAGTAACGTCTGATCGTCCATATATATATTCATAGAACCTTTCACATGCAAACACACACGCATACAATTCTTTTTCTATCTGAGCATATCTTTGTTCAGTTGTAGTGAGCGCTTTAGACGCGTAACATACGGGCAACTCTTTCTGCATAAGACAAGCACCTAACCCGCTGCTACTCGCATCCACCGATATGACTATTGGTTCTTTGATGCTATAATATTGAAGAACAGGTGGGCATGATAAAACGTTTTTTAATTCTAAAAAACAACGCTCCTGATTCTCATCCCAGTGCCAATCCACGTTTTTTTTTAGAATATCTCTCAAAAATATGGTTTTGTCTGACAAATGTGGTACAAATTTTCCTACATAAGTCACTAGTCCCAAAAAACGTTCTATATCTTTTTTATTTTTCGGAATTGGCATGTTTTGTATTGCGGAAATGTGAGAATCATCTGCACATAATCCATTTTTTGTGATCCGATGACCAAGATATTTTAGTTCTTGTAACCCAAATTTACATTTTTGCATATTCAACTTCAAATTAATCTTTCTACACCTATTTAAAACTTTTCTTAATACTTTATCATGTTCTTTTTTCGTTTTAGCATAAATTAACAAATCGTCGATGTACATACATACACCTTCTATATCATCAAAGTTTTCATACATCTTTCTATGAAATACCTCCGAGGCCGAGCATATTCCGAACGGCATTCTTAGAAATTTATATCGACCAAACGGCGTATTAAAAGTACAATATTTATTTGTTTCATCTAATTCTACCTGCCAAAATCCCATTGAGGCATCCAAAGTACTAAAATAGCAGGCACCTGATAATTGAGATAATATCTCATCTATAGTGGGTAGTCTAAAATATTCTCTTTTAATACATTCATTTAACTCTTTTGGATCTAAACAAATACGCAAGTCACCATTTCCTTTTCTAACTATCGTGATACTATTTACCCAATCAGTTGGTCCCTCAACCTTCGCTATAATACCCTGAGACTCCATTTCTAACAATTTCTTTCTTACGTCATCTTTTATAGCAAACGGCAATTTACGTGGCGCATGAACTACTGGAATAGAATTTTCTTTTAATCTTATTGTATATTTCCCAGGAAGACAGCCTATTCCACTAAATACATCCTCATATTCTCTTACTATATCAAGGTTTACCTGTTTGGACTCCTCCACCGACATGACCCGACGAATCAGATTCAACTGCTGACAGGCATGACGACTTAACACGGGTTGGTTTGGAACATCTACAATAATAAATTCCATTAAATACATCTTATTTTTATAATCCACTTTTAAATATATTTTTCCATGAACTATTAATTTTTCACCTCTATATCCACTTAATTGGGAATCACAAGTTAATAAATCACTTTTTCTGATGCCTAATTTCGATATATATTTCAAAGGAATAATGCTTACATCAGCTCCAGAATCTAATTTAAATTTAATATTATTATTATTTATATTTAATGATACTATCCAATCATTATTATTGCAAAATATGCAATTAATTACCTGTTCTTCCGATTCTTGTACACTATATATTTTACACATTCGCGCAAAGTGATTCATCTTTGAACATCGTAGACACTTCTTGCCAAACGCCGGGCAAGCTTTATATCCATGTAGGGAACCACATCTGCTACAATGTGGTGTCTCGGGTACGATGCGTCGCGCCGAGGCTTCCCTTGTCATGCCGATAGCACGTCGACATTGCGCGGGTCGCGCACGCCCTCCTTGATAGCAATTACATGAAGCGGTGTCATCGGAACGGCCATTCGCCGACGAAGCCGACGCCCTGGTTTCACCTGCGCCCCAGGAACTGCTTGCTCGGTTAATAGATAACCGCTTGCTGTTCTTGATTGTCCATATATCCTGTTGTTCCTTATTCCCTTCATCAGTATATCGGACTTCATCCACTCGACTAGCCTCTCGCTTAATGTTTTCCGCGTAGACCTTCGACACAACCGCCGCATGACATATGTCCATGGCTTTATTTAAATTTAAATCTTCTTCTCGCAGTAAACGTTCTCTGATTGCCGCGCTCAATACGCCACATACTAGACGGTCCTTGATAAGATCTTCATATAGTATTCCAAACTCACAATTCTGTGCTAATTTTCGCAATTCATATATATATTGCTCAATAGTCTCGTTTTCCTGTTGATTTCTGATGAAAATCTATGTCGCTCAACCGTTACATTCTTTTTTCGTTTAAATTTTTTATCTAAAATTTTCAAAATACCTTCTAACGTATTTTCAGCTGATGCCAATTCGCCTAAAATTTCACGACACTGATCCCCAATTATGTGTAATAATATATTAGTTTGAACTATGGGGGCTTTCTTGTTCAGTTCACATGCGTTAAAATATATCAAAAATCCTTTCTTCCATTGTTCCCACTTTTCACTCAATCTTCCTGATGTTATGTCCATCGCGTTTTCATCGAAGTGAAACGGTGACGGTGGCGATAATACAGTCTCCATTTTGATTTTATGCACTTTTAATTATTTGTAAGTTTACTCGTTTACTCATATGTTTTTTTTTTTTTAAACTTATATAAATCCTACCGACTGCGCCATGTCAACTTTGATAGGTGGAGCACGTCAATAAAAGAAGAGCTCGAAACAATCACTGATTTATTATAATGAAGATTCATACAAGTTACCTTGAATATCTTATATGTATAACTACCTACATAGTTGTCAATAATAATCTGACAGGGAGGTATAGTTTTTAAGCAACCTATAACAGCAAACAAGCTGACGGCCCACCTGATGGAAAGTGGTAACCGTCGCCTATAGACATGAGCAGCACCTTGGACATAACAGAGTATACTGTTTCGCCCATGATACCCCCCATGCGTTGCCATTCCTGAGGACTCAGGTGTTATTCCTCTGTACCCTGTAAAATCACTACCATATTCCACCCTTCAACTGAAACACAGCCATGCGAAACTGCTTAATGCTAGCAACACGAATGGGACAGAGGTACCCAAGCAAACGACTCTTGTTTTGAAGTTCGATGCTCCATCTATATGATCTAAGTTTGCACCGTATATACAATACGCTTTACATTACAAATCCTATAGATACATTCCCCTTTCGTGTTCTCAAGGTTTTTTTTTTTGCTGGGAGAAAATGGTATGGTAACCCCGCCTGCGCTAACGGGATACGCTGGCGGAGCACCAGTGAAGGGTGATAGATGAGAATGAAAACAGGCCAGTTAGCCCATCATGATGAATTCATCAGGAATTAACCATGATAGTTTCCAGGGGGAACCGGATTTTACGACCCGGTTCGGTATATTGCTGGCAATGGGATTCTCAGTCTCCATTACTAACAATACCTTTCCTCCCTGTTCTCAAGGTTGACTGGAAGAAATCCCTTCATGGGATAAATCCGTCTGTGTAAATTTTTATTATAATAAATAACAATATAAATTAATAAATTAAATTCAATTGAATCGATTGACTCTATTTAATTAATTAAACTACCGATAATTTATTAATTAAATAAATAAACAACATAAATTAATATTAATTAATTCGCTTATTTTATAGCTAAATTAATACGCTATATATATATATATATATATATATATATATATATATATATATATATATATATATAGTATAAAATCTGTTCGTATTCATATCCGTACTGTACACGATCCACAGTTAAACGACTTCCAAGACTACACTCCAGTTCTTAAACCGCGGGAAGTTGGCGCGTAAAAACAGGATTCAATTATGAATCTCCCCTTTAATAGCATTGTAACAATAATTCCTTTGCTTATCTTATTATAATAAAAACATAAAACTGGCAGTCTGTACATTGTGTATTGAAATTTTATTTACATTTTGTTCTTAAAAAAAAAAACAGCGACATACTTAATATTGATGAGTAACCACACCGAATTACTTAGTGGGTTTTATTAAAAAAAAAAATATTTATAATCAATATTTTATTTAAATTAGGAATTATTATTCTTATTTTAAAACGAATAGAACGCACTGAGATCTTTTACATTTTACAATTTACAAGTAGATTTGAAATATTTGGATTTGGAACGTCAAATTTTGTGTCAACAAATATCTAGTTACGGTTTTTTTTTTTTACGAAATAAAATGCACCGAACGTCGAAGCTGCATTCTAAATTCAAATATTTTCAATGTAATATCGTCACCTCTATGGCAAATTTATGAATCTGCACTTTTTCCAAATTTGACATTTCTTTAAAAACCTACATTTTACGCCATACTACTTACTGTGGCTTATTCTCAAATTTCTATCTCTAACGGTTAAAGAAATCGAGTAGCTCGAATCACCATATTTTTGTGATATACCCAAAGTAAACTTACTTAGCATATTTTTATAGTATTTTCTATAATAAACACTTTAATTTGAAAATTTCAATGATTATTTTATCAATTTTTCAATCCTAATTTAGTTATTTTACATGAATGATTGCTATAACGTTGTTATTTAAACTGAAGTTCTCTCCAAAACACGTGATTTATACCTTGGTATATTTACGAAAGTGGCACTTTCGTTAGTTTGCCAGAAAATAAAATAAATAATTTTCTTTGGCAACTTACGAAACTGCCACTTACGTAGATTTGCTATTGTATAACTCAATACCTAGGAACTCTCATGTATGAAGGTGCAAAGTAACGAATTTGCATTTATTTCTGATACTTGTAATATAGTTATAATTAATTAAGCGCATTCAATAAAAAACAGGATTTTAAAACTAAAATGTTAGCATGATCTTTTACAGTAGTCTTCTGTCACAAGTTATTTGCATTCTAATGTTTCAAAACGTTCCCCTGTAAAATGTAACTTTTTCAGTTTCGATAGTTTACCATAGAGGTGACGATATGTTTACGATATAAAATTGAACGTGTCGATTCGTTTTAATCATTTTAAAATAAGAACACTGATTTCACTGATAAGAAAATTGATTATCAATCAATATTAAGTTTCAAATGACATCAAAAAGAAAGAATTAATTTAATTCAATTCAATTCGGTTGTATTTTGTATTTTTTGTGTTCGTTACCTCATAACTCCGTTAATTGTAAACATACATACATATCTGTCACGCCTGTCTCCCATTAGGGTAGGCAGAAACAATGGAACGCCAAATGCTTCGATTCAAACAAACCTCTTTCGCTTCTTCCACATTCATCAATCTTTTCATACACGCTCGCCGGTTACGGGTACTTTTAATTTGGCCCATCTTCAGCACGTCGTCAATTGTAAACCGATTTGCAAATTTTTTTTATCTAAAAGAATATACATACAAATCGGTCCTATAGATATTATGTAAACGAACAAAAATTTTACATACACATTTTCAATACACTAGCCTGCTATGAATTGAGAGAAATAGCAACTGACGGTGTATCTTTCGTCCTCTTTTTACTAATTATATTTGCATAAGAAGAAAGAAGGCAACCATATGATTTACAGTTTTTATTTTATCATTCCTTCTATGTAATTCCTTGTTCTTAGGTTACAAGTAATTAGATAAAAAAAAATCCAGACCAAGTCGATTTTTAAAATTTGAATTAAGAACTATTTCTTCTGATATTATATAAATATAATTTTCTCAAACATGCTTGGAAATGTGAGCATTATTTTGACAATCTTCTTAGAGATAAATCAAAATTGCCGTACTGGCCAAGATACATGCGGGCAGCCGCCGGCAAAAGTTGTATGAAAATCCATATCTGTCGTGTTTTGCGGCCAGATAAATTACTATGTAAGCTCATATCTGTCCTGTAATTTAAAAATGGAATGACCTTTAACTTCGAAACATGGCTACCGAGGAGGTAACTAATACAAGGTTTTATTTAAATTTCGAACTGGCTTGCAAATAGAAAGCTGTTTATTGAAAAAAAAAACAAGGGAACATTATGGTGCGTGAAAAATTATTATTGTTCGTTATTCGTCATTGAATTTAAAAAGTAAAATTGTGTTTTTGATTTCCGCGCATTGTTTGAGAAAAGTACTATACAAGCCTCGGCCATAACTAGGCATTGATGGACTCACGTATGTGTGCCTCGGCTACGCCTCGGCCCACATTTGCACGTTCGTCCATCAATGCCTCAGTTGCTGGCCGCTGCAGTAATGTACTATTATTATTATTGTCTCGTCGCGGACACAATGGAATTTATTTTAGAATAAACTCTGATAATACTTGATAAGTGCGTTTAATTTAACATAAATATTAACAGTAATGTTCTAGCCGGCGTCACAACTGTCCAAGTGAAAATAAGATGGCACAGTACTAGAAACAGGGGGGAAAGGGATTGTTACTAATGTAGACTAAAAATCGCATTGCTAGCAATACACCCAACCAGGTCGACCTCCACGCGGTTCCCCCTGGAAACTATCATGGTTAATTCCTGATGAATTCATCATGATAGGCTAACTGGCCTGTTTTCATTCTCATCTATCACCCTTCACTGGTGCTCCGCCAACGTATCCCGTTAGCGCAGGCGGGGTTACCATACCATTGTCACCCATCAAAAAAAAAAATTACAAGAAACACAACGGTGGACGGTAGAACAATAATGAAAAAAGAAACGCCTGCTCGAACAGGCCGAGCGCGTAAATTGCAAAATTGTTATTAAAAATTATAATATTGTATAAATTATATATATATATATATATATATATATATATATATATATATATATATATATATATATATATATATATATATATATATATATTAACTGAAACGCCGGCTGTTTTCAATAATTTTAAAACGAAAACATACTATCTATGGAATTAAAGTAATCACTCAAGATAAGCATCAGTATGAATCACTATTTGGTCTGAGTCAGTGGTAGCTCGACATGCGAGTTTAATTCGTACCGTAACCTTGCTTGTACGAGTATGTCAAAACAATTTCCCCCATTGAAATGCCATTAATCCGTTCTAGCTCCCAAACAACCACGTCAGTTGTTTTTGTTAAGTGTTAGCCTGAGGTGGGAGCAACTGTCAGACACCACCATCCACTCCGCATGTGAGGCGCGTGTGCAGCGGTGTAGCGTGCGATTCCTCGCATCTCAAACCTTGCTCTCATCTCGAAGCAAAATATCGCTCGCTCGGCGGCTCGTGTCTCAATACACTTGTATATTAGGCCACACGTATATCGAGGTAGCACTGTATATATTTTTATAGCATTAGTAATTAATATTTTCTTTGGGGGAAGTGAAAAATTATACGATACCCAACGATATACAACTTAGAATGACAAACAAGCTGACGGCCCACCTGATGGACAATGTAACCGTCGCCTATAGACATGAGCAGTACCGTGGACATAACAGAGTATACTGTTTCGCCCATGATACCCCCTATGCGTTGCCATTCCTAAGGACTAAGATGCTCTTTCTCTGTACCCTGTAAATTCACGCCATATCCCACCCTTTAAACCGAAACACAGCCATGCAAACACAACTGCTTCATGGTTGAAACACGAATGGGACAGAGGTACCCAAGCTAACATGTTTTGTACAAAGTCTCCCTCTGGTAAACATCTATATACTTACCCATATTTCTTGTAAATAAATATTCATTCGTTCATTAGTTAGGAACTAGATGGCGCTGCGTGATACGTACACTTTTTTTTATTTTACGCGGCAAAATGTGTTCAAAGACAACGTATGTATGGTACGTGACTCACCTCAAAATTAATTTTCCCGTGCTGCTTGTGTTTGATTGTGTTGAACACGAGGTGTGCGTACTGGGAGGCGTCTGGAAACATCGTACATACACTTTCATACATATTAACTTACATAGGATCATTGTCCAGATGGCCTGAACCATTTTAGAAAGAAAGAAACCTGATTTTACAGAAATATGCGACTACACCCACACAGGGGACAAAAAACAATATTAAGAATTATAACAACGAAACTACACGCAAAATATTTATCTATTACTCATAATAAATCTGTAGAGAGGTCAATTCTGTACATGAAATATATTTCCAAAATAACTATCAGCGGGTGATTAGTGATCGATACTGATGCCAAAAATGCAATCAGTAAATTTTTTGTCTGTCTCTCTGTATGTTCGTTATAGAAACAAAAACTACTCGACGGATTTTAACGAAACTTGGTACAATTATTCTTCATACTCGTGGGCAGGTTATAGTATACTTTTCATCACGCTATGATCAATAGGAGCAGAGCAGTGAAGGGAAATGCTGGGAAAACGGGAGAAGTTACTCCATTTTTAAGCTTCCGCCGCGTGTGCAACCTTAATGGCCACTTTTTAAAATGTAAAAATGTCCACCCGTGCGACGTCGAAACGGGCCGCTAGTATATAAATAAAGAATATAAAATAAAAAGAACAATTCATATTATAACAGTTTTATCCAAAATGTGCGTGTGCGTGCGTCGTAAAACCTGCAAAATGAGGTGCGTGCTCAGCATTATGCTGTAGTGTCAGGGACACTGCAGCGCTGATTTTCAGCACGAGCCTCGCCAACCCATTTGTACTCTCCGATATGTCTCTGTGAAGATTCGTCTAATTCTGGGATGTTCCTCTAATTCGGGGATTCTCATTCCCCGGGGGGAAGGGGAGGGGGCGATTTTTAGTAATGCGGACTATCAGTCCCATTGCTAGCAATATACCCAGTCAGGTTGACCTCCACGTGGTCCCCGCTGGAAACCATCGTGCCGAATCTCAGGTGTATTCACGATGGGCTAACTGACCTGCCTTTCCATTCTCACCTATCATCCCTCACTGGTGCCCCACCAGTGTATACCGATAGCGCAGGCGGGGTTACCATTTCATTATCATGCATTAAAAAAAGACCCATTTAATTATACTGTTTTCCAACGAAAAGAAAGTATTTTTTTTTTTACAACACGAGGGGAACGAGCATGCGGCTCACCTGATGGTAAGTGACTACCGCCGCCCATGATCATCCAAAACACCAGCGGCATTGCAGGTGTGCTGCCGGCCTTTTAAAAAGGAATATGCTCTTTTCTTGAAGGTTATGATGTCGTATCGTCCAAAAATGAACTTGAGTTTTAAAAACATCAACGTTATGTTTAAGCTTATAAACAAACTATAACACAAACCTCCCAGGGGGAAAAATTGCGAGAATATGTGCTTGAAGGCCTCCTCGTCCACCACGCCCGACGGGCACTCCTGCAACATGACACAACCACTCCGCTGTACGCATATCTCTCTTAACTCTGTGTGTATATATATATATATATATATATATATATATATATATATATATATATATATATATATATATATATATATATATATATATATATATAATGAGTAAGGATAATATTTATATTATTACATGTATCACATCTCCCATATTTAGAACTAACAGAATATTTCATCGTGCCTCCTATCAAACTGTTTATAATTACTCCTCTCCATTCAAAGGTTGCCTGCAAGAGATCGCTCTTAGCGATAAGGCCGCCTTTTGTATCACTTCTCATTACAGTTAAATGTATTTACCATTATGTATTTATTTTATAAATGGTGCAATAAAGTGTAAAATAAAATAAATATTATTATATATATATGTTACTGTTAAAGCACTTACATTTGTAAATCTTAATGCAATATTAAATTGGTTTACATGTAATAACCTATTATTAAATTCCAGCAAAACAAAGTGTATAAAATTTACACTTCCTAATGTAAGACTAATAAATACACAGTTATTGCTTAATGACGAAATAGTAAATTTTGTTAATGATACAGTTTTTTTAGGTATAACAGTGGACTCGAAATTACAATGGGGGCCCCATATTTCAAAATTGGCCAGTAGACTCAGTTCTGCTGCATATGCAATTAGAAGAATTAGGCAATTAACAGACGTGGCGACGGCTAAACTTGTATATTTTAGTTATTTCCATAGCATAATGTCTTATGGCATACTGCTGTGGGGTAAAGCAGCCGATATAAATACTATATTTGTTTTACAAAAGAGAGCCATACGTTCTATTTATGGTATGGGTTCAAGAGAGTCATTACGTCAGTGCTTTAAAGACTCAAATATCCTCACAGTTACTTCACAATACATTTATGAAAATATTATGTATACACGGAAGAACTTAGCGAGTTTTAAAAAACTCAAAGACTGTACAAGTAGAAACTTACGCAATATAAATAAGCTTATTTTACCTAAATGCCGTCTGCACAAAATCAGTAATTCATTCTATGGTAATTGCATAAGATTTTATAATAAACTGCCGGAATCTGCATTAAATCTGACAGAGAGGCAATTCAAATCTTATATTAAACAATTTTTATGTAAGAAAGCCTATTACAGGATAGACGAATTCATAGATGACAACATATCAAGTAAATAATTAGTTTATTAGCATACAACGTTATAATTTTTTTTTCTCATTGCTTTCTTGATTTAATTGATTAATTTTAGAAATATGAAAGCGTAGCGGTTTTTTGTATTAATTGCCGCATGCATTCTTATGTAAAATGTGAATACTATTACTATCAGATGGCAATTGTGAGTAGCTTTGACGTGGTCTAGTGTTTTGAGTAGTCATGCTCACTAAAATGTCCAGACTTGTGGCGGCGTGGTGGGCCGGGTCATTGGGCTCCCTAAAATATGGTCGAGCGCAGTGATGGCTGGCTCATCCGTCATACTCGTGAACGGGTGCTGCTTGTAGGGACTGGTCTGCTCTAATCACTATGACTGATTTCCTCTTATTAATTGTTTAACCAGTTGGTTATGTATTCAATTTTTTTTTTCTTTTTGAGTATTTAATTGAATTAGTGCTAATTGGTGGTTTGTATTCACACAATTAAACTTAAAAATGTAAAATAATAATAAAATTATTTAAAAGAGCATCACGCAAGTTTCTTGCTCGTTCTTCTTGTGATGAGACAGCTTTCCGAACGAGCGGTAAATTAAAAAAAATGTAATGACTTTTCAAAAGTGCTTCAATGTAAGTTTATTTGAATAAATGATTTCTATTCTATTCTATTCTTAAGTTTTACCAGTAAATGTTAGCATTTACCAATGTGAGTTGGTAAATGTGGGGATTTTATAAAAACAGGATCATTTTTGTATCTTCCACCAAACCAAATCTAACCGAATCTACCTTTCTGACCATGAGCACGAACATCACTCACTGAACATGCCTAAATTTATGTCTAGCACTGTAAAGAAAAGAAGGTAAAGGACCACTAGGTGTCATGTCATATAGGGAGGTCAAAGATATGGCCTGGGATAGAGCTGGCTGGAAGAGAATGTATGAATTAGTAGCCTTGACGTGAGGAAACTGTTGAGTCTGAATCACCAACGCGTACCTGTTTGAAGCCCCTGTACATGAGCTTGATCTCGTGCTTGGTGAAGCGCGTGGACTGCGCCAACGCGCCCAGCGGCTCGGGCCGGTGCCGCACGGCGCCGCCGCCGCACACCGACTCCTCGCACTCGTCCTCTGCCACCAACGGACTCATATTAACAGACATTAATAACAATAAGAACTTAATAGTCTTAATACAATTAATTTACCACAAAATACGTACATCATAACCTTTTTTTATACAACTTAAAATGGCAGTCAAGCTGACGGCCCACCTGATGGAAAGTGGTAACCGTCGCCTATAGGCATGAGCAGTACCATAGACATAACAGAGTATACTGTTTCGCACATGATCCCCCCCCCCCCATGCGTTGCCATTCCTGAGGACTCAGGTGTTATTCCTCTGTACCCTGTAAATTCACTGCCATATCCCGCCCTTCAAACCGATACACAGCCATGCAAACACAACTGCTTCACGGTAGAAACACGAATGGGACAGAGGTGCTCAAACAAACGACTTTTGTACAGTCTCCCTCTGGTGATAAATGCCGAATCAGAACAACACATATACCCAATTTTAACTTAGACCTTCAGGTGTACTGTGAGAACTGCATCCACTTTGGCGCAGTACTTTTTGCATAATGCCAAAACTGGCATACGACTGAAGTCGACTTTTTGTAGTACACAGTTTTACTTCTAGTTTGCACAGCGCTCCGCGGCGGGTGCCTAAAAGCCTAATGTAATAGAAGCCTATGGACACATAATAACCCACTCGCCGCTCCACTTCCATTGTTGTCTAAGGAGCGCCGCAGACTTGCTACTGATCGCATTAATATTTCAATTGATCAATCATTTATTTGCATAAACATATGTACAATTATAGGCCAGAATAGTCCACTCCTTTCTTTCCCGTGGGTGTCGTAAGAGTCGACTGAGGGAGGGTAAAGGATAGACAGCAGCGTCTCTCTTAAAACATCTCTAGAGCCTAACTGCTGTTGCCAACTCGCCTGCTAAGCGTGGCAACTACTAGCAAACCCCCCCCCCCTCCTTCCTGATGATTTGAAAAATTCTTGTTTTATCTAAAAGCATATACTTATAGATTCGTTTCATAGAAATTTTAGAAAATTTAGTTTTTAAATAAAAATAACCTATTTTGCCATAATTGATGTTGGATTCTTTAAACGCAATTTAATTCACGCTACCTGTGAATGGTCTGAGGTTATAGGACGAAAGGAACACGTCTCGGGAAAGTCCTTTCGACATTGTTGCGGTAAAATTCACGTAAGAGTTGGCTAACTTATTTGTACGCAGTTTTTCTTTCTTAATTATTTAATTAAATTTTTTAATGCAATAATTACCAGTTTAACGTACGTGCAATTAGATCGTGAAAGCTCGACTAGTTTCGGGATCATTTCGTGACCCTTAATCATGAGCGGCTGTGATGTAAGCGCTCGCGGCGCCGTCACAGTTATATTTATTTGTTTATCATTAAACCTTTTTTTATGAAAGATTTCAAGTGGTTTTTCTTTTTTTACTAATATCAATAATCAAATGTTGTTTGTTTAGTTGCTTTGTATGAACTTTATTGTACACTATCTTTTACATGCGACTTCGCCCGTGAGGCGGGAATATGTTTACTGAGCGAGATAAAAAAATAGCCTATATCTTTCATCCCGTATAACAAACAAATAAACTTTCACATTTACAATATTAATAAAGATTCACAATTGACACAAATATCAAATTATAAACAAATCAAATCAAATCAAATCAAATCATTTATTGCACGAATATGGGTACATACATTAGTTGAAAAAAAATAATTACATGTCCATTATTCCATATTCTACCATATCGGCATGTACAATATAAAATTATAGTAATAATAACTTATAACAATAAAAATAAAATGTAAAAAATGTCAATAAAATTAATTAAATTGCACGTCTAATATTTATCACTGTAATAGTCATGCAACGTATAGTAACACTTGGCTGTCAAAATGACAAAGTGCACTGGCTTCTAGTACGGGACAGTTGGTAATGCATTATTTTTTTATTTTAGAAATAGATTGATGATGTATATAATAATGATTTACAGAAAGCACCCAGACCCATGCAAACAAACCCATGAACACTATATTAGTATTGCATGGATTCGAATTCGGAGACTACTTAGCCCTATTGCTAGCAATATAACCAACCAGGTCTACATCCCCTGGAAACCATCGTGCTGAATTCCAATTCATCACGGTGGGCTAACTGACCTGCTTTTTTTCGTTCTCATCTATCATCCCTCACTGGTGCCTAGGGGGGAAAGGGATTGTTAGTAATGATGTATAATAGCCCTATTGCTAGCAATATACCCTCTCAGGTCGACCTCCACGCGGTTCCTCCTAGAAACCATCATGGTAAATTTTTGTCAAATTACCTACCTCACCTATCATTCCTCACTGGTGCCCCGCCAGCGTATACCGTTAGCGCAGACGGGGTTACCATTCCATTATCATCCGTTAAAAAAAAACCATAGGAGCGCCGTGGTCGTCATAACGAAACAGTCGCGCGTGAGTCGCACGTGCGCGGCGGCCCTAACCAGCGCACCAGTGTCCGTAACCCCAGCCCAACTCATTAATCAAAGTCGACATTTATTCCACGAACATCGGGAAAAATTCGTTTCAGAATAAGGCCGGCCCAACACTGTCGACAATCGATCATTGTTCGAATCCGGTAATGGGTTTTGTATCGATCATTTCCCATAATATGTTTGTCTGTTTTGAAGGTTAATCGCCGCGCCGAAGTCCGGTTGAATGAGGATGTCAACATTAATATGTTCACGGCTACAATCCGCAATGGGTTGGCCAGAAGCATGTTCTATTGGACCTCGTTTACGTAAAGTGCCGTGTAGTCCCGGCATAGAATGGGCCGTCCCTTCCTTTCCTCTGGTTCGTAAGAGGCGACTAAAAGAACAAAATGGGCGATAAATGGACAGCAACGTCCCTCTTAAAACGTCACCAAAGCCTAACTGTGGTTACCAATTCGCCTGCTTGAGAACTACAACAAAATACTCATACCTCATGTCCTACAGCCTCAATGGTCGCGTACAGCGCAGTTTCGGAGACGTTTCCTCCCACGAACACTCAGGTTATGGAATGAGCTCCCTGCCGAGGTTTTCCCGAGAGACTACAGCATGGGGTTCTTCAAAAGGGGGGTAAAGAGTTTTCTTCAGGGTCAAGAGAGAGGTTGCTTAAGGGTCGGCAACGCGCGCGTAATACCTCTGGTTAATTAGTTGCAGGCGTTCACAGGCTACGGTAACCGCTTACCATCAAGTGGGCTGTATGCTTGTTTGCCACTTCAGAGGTATAAAAAAAACCCAATAAGGTGAGGCCTATGTACAGCAGAGGACAGTTAATGAGTGATATGGTGATGATAAGGAAAGTACCCAGCACTATGTTAAGAAAGTCATTTTTAGCCGACTTAAAAAAAAGAGGTGCTCAATTTGGTTGTATTGTCTTTACGTTTGTCACCTCATAACTCCGTCAGTTGTAAACCGATTTGGAAAATTCTTTTTTTATCTGAAAGGACATACTTACAGATTTTTTTTAATGGATGATAATGGAATGGTAACCCCGTTCATACTATCGATGTATACACAGACGGGGCACCAGTAAGGTATGATGGGTGACAATGAATGCAGATCAGTTGGCCCACCATGATGAATTTGACAAAAATTAACCATGATGGTTTCCAGGGGGAACCGCGTGGAGGTCGACCTGAGAGGGTATGTTGGTAACAATGGAGCTATTACATCTCATTACCAACAATCCCTTTCCCTCTATACTTATAGATTAAGTCCCGTAGAAATGTTATCAAAATCGATTCAATCGTTTAATTTTGAAATAAAAATAACTTTTTTAAGGTTTTGATAGATAGATAGATAGATAGATAGATAATTTACTTGCATTACTTACAGCACACAAATTACAATACAAACATACACATAATACATAGTAAAAGAGATAAAAGAATGAAAAACAAAAAAAAAAAGCAACAAAATATATCTAATATATAAAATTCTCGTGTCGCGGTGTTTGTTACCAAACTCCTCCGAAACGACTTTACCGATTTTTATGAATTTTTTGTGCATATCGGGTAAGTATGAGAATCAGCCAACATCTATTTTTCATACCACTCAATCATAAGGGTGACCCACCTCTAAATATTTTATTATTATTTTGCATTGAAAAATACATACAAATTCAAATTTTCACGCTTTTACGATCAACCCCTGTTTTTTAATCGCGATTTTTATATTCCGCAATAGGGTTGCAAGATGGCAATCGAATATAATAATTGTAGTACGATATATTTTCATATATAATTCTCGAAATAATGTATATGGTAAAACAACGTTTACCGAGTCAGCTAGTATATATATATATATATATATATATATATATATATATATATATATATATATATATATATATATATATTAACAATTTCCTTTCTTTTTCATGCGTGTGGCACAGTAACACAAAATGGTCACAACTCAGTTCATTGCTTTGCCCTCAAAAGAGCAAAACACTGCTGTGTGTTTTACCACATCTGTAGTCGTTGTCGTTGTCTATGGAACACAATCCTAAGAAACTTTATCAGATGAATACAGACGATTTAACTTTTTTAAACAACAAAAAGTATTCCACGTCAGCCGTAAAGAAAGAAGCGCTGTAATCGGCCCGTATTTTATATTTCTTAGCGTGTCACGTGAACCAGAGGCGCCATTCAGTTATCTCAAAGGGAGATGTGAGCACGCCGCCGGCCTGACACGCTTTGTACAAGGCTGCCCCTTCACAGACGGACGCGCTCTTTAAGCCGCTGAATTTTTTATACACTCGCTTGAATGCATTCATTTATAGCTTTTATTTGCGACAAAGACCAGGTTTTGTTAGTACATTTTACCATGAAAAGTGTTCGAAATGTGAAAGTGAGTTTTTTTTTATGCAACTTAGAATGGCAAACAAGCTGACGGCCTGGGATGGAAAGTGATAACCGTCGCCTATAGACATGAGCAGTAACATGCACATCACAGAGTGTACTGTTTCGCCCATGATACCCCTCACGCGTTGCCATTCCTGAGGACTCAGGTGTTATTCCTCTGTACCCTGTAAATTCACTGCCATATCCCACCCTTCAAACCGAAACACAGCCATGCAAACACAACTGCTTTACGGTAGAAACACGAATGGGACAGAGGTGCACAAGCAAACGACTTTTATAGAAAGTCTGGTGGAAAGAAAGTGGGTATCATGGGCGAAACAGTATACTCTGTTATGTCCATGGTACTGCTCATGTGTATAGGCGACGGTTACCACTTTCCATCAGGTGGGCCGTCAGCTTGTTTGCTATTCTAAGTTGTATAAAAAAAAGTCGGTTTTTTATGGAATCTTAATCATAGTTCCTCTGGTCACGTAAAGCCGGGGCGGGTGGCTAGTGAACGTTAAATCGACAGCAGCCATAGTAGGTAGATACTTGAAGTTCATTACCAGAGCAATATTTCAATGTCACGATGAGTAAATAATGGCATAAGTTTAGTGTAAGGTCTTAGCAGGCTCGCGGCGCCACGCCTCGAGTTTAAGCTTTCATTTCTTTTTATACAACTTAGAATGGCAAACAAGCTGACGGCCCACCTGATGGAATGTAGTAACCGTCGCCTATAGACATGAGCAGTACCATGGACATGACAGAGTGTAGTATATAAACTATTAGTAATAGGATCTAATAGTCCCATTGCTAGCGGCGGGGGTTACCATTCCATTATCATCTATTAAAAATAAACTGGTTGTATTTCGGTTAAAGGGGTGGGATATGGCAATGAAATTATAGAATAACACCATAGTTCTGGGGAGAAAGGATTGTTAGTAATGGGGATCTAACAGTCCTATTGCTAATAATATACCCTATCAGGTCGATCTAACGAGGTTCCCCCGGGGGGAAAGGGATTGTTAGTAATGGGGTCTAATGCACCCATTGCTAGCAATACACCATATCAGGTCGACCTCCACGTGGTTCCCCCTGGAAACCATCGTGAACAATTCTTGTTGAATTCGTCACGATGGGCTAACAGACCTGCTTCATCCTCACCTATCATCCCTCACTGGTGCCCCGCCGGTTAATACCGATAGCGCGAGTGGGGTTACCATTCCATTATCACCCATAAAAAAAGGTAAAAACTTGCAACACTTAAAGTCGGAGTTTACCAGAGGGAGACTGTAAAAAAGTCGATTGCTTGGGTACATCTGTCCCATTCGTGTTTCTACCGTGATGCAATTGTGACGACCTAACGAGGTTCCCCCTGGATTACTACCTTGATTGGTTTTATTCATTAATTAATTTATTCAAAGGAACACCAACAGCATATTGCATTATAACATGTAGGTATAACAAACATTAAATACAATACAATATTAATGCACACGCCTGTTATAGGTATTCACAGCATTCACTTTAACATAGTTGTACAGTGCGAGAGAATGAAGTAACAATATAACAACAAAAAATACATTTCTTTATAAATTCGTTATTAGATAGATAGACAGATACTCTTTATTGTTTCCTCCAAAAGATTACAATAGTAAACTTATTATTCACTTCAGCACTTCAGCTGCCCGCTAACGAAATGCTTTCTTACTGTACAGGGTTGACTGGAAGAGATCTCTGTCAGAGATAAATCCACCCTGGCTCACAACATTTATAAATACATTATTTTATATGGAACTTACAAGTGCAATAAAGAATATATATATATATATATATATATATATATATATATATATATATATATATATATATATATATATATATATAAATATAAATAATTACAAGAAATAATCACAATGAGAAAACAATGGGCGACCTTATCGCTAAGAGCGATCTCTTGCAGGCAACCTTTGGATGGAGAGGAGTAATTATAAACAATTTTGCGGGAGGCACGATGATAAAAAAAATCATTATATGCCAACTGACCTGCTTTTTCATCCTCACCTGTCACCTGTCACCCCTTACTGGTGCCCCGCCAGCGTATACCGATAGCGCGCGAAGAGGCTGCTTTTATTATCATCCAGTAAAAAACATTGTAATCCTTGTAGTTATTGTTTATGTATACAATAAGTTTACTATTGTAATCTTATGGTGGCAACAATAAAGAGTATCTATCTATCTATCCTTAGAAATATCATTAATTATTGTCATACCATAAAAGAACTGCCAAAAACCGATTTTTATGAAATTTTGTGTGCATACTGGGCAGGTCTGAGAATCGGCCGACATCTATTTTTCGTACCCCTCAATGATAAGGGTGACCCACCCCTTAATATTTTTTTGTATTTCTTTGTCAATTTTTTTTTTATTTTTATTTTATTATGACTTTGCATTGAAAAATACATACAAATTAAAATTTTCACGCTTTTACGATCAACCCCTGTTTTTTAAGCGCGATTTTTATATTCCGCAATATGGTTGCAAGGTCGTAGATGTAGATACAATCGAATATAATAATTGTAGTACGTTCTAGAAATAATGTATATGGTAAAACAACGTTTGCCGAGTCAGCTAGTATATATATATATATATATATATATATATATATATATATATATATATATATATATATATATATATATATATATATATATATGCATATTTACATACACACACGCAATAAAAGAGGTTGGGATCTCGGCTTTCTTTTTTCCAAAGGTTTTTGGGACAGGTTGTCTGAGAAAACCGGCAAATTAGCCGAGAATGAAGTCAATTATAATAATAGTATAGACATTTTACAGAACGCCATCTAGGAGCAAATCAGTGGAATTTTCACTGCAAGTACTAGACAACTGGTAATTTATATGTACATATAAATAAAAAAATACATATATGTATATATAGGAAGAGGAAGCTGAAACAAAAGTTGAGCATCATGCATCACGAGCAGAGCCGCCGTCCCGTGACCGGAAGGGAAGGGGGAGTGTAGTCGCCCCTGGGATAAAGGGAACCATCCCGAGGCCCCCACCAACCCTCCTCCAGAGTTGATATTGTGTGGGAATCGAACCCGCGACCGTCGGAAAGTGAAGAAGAATATCAAGGACGCGAATCGAATAAAAAAAATACTAGTATTTATTTATTTACAAGAACCATGGTACCTCTGTCCCATTCGTGTTTCAACCATGAAGCAGTTGTGTTTGCATGGCTGTGTTTCGGTTTGAAGGGTGGGATATGGCGTGAATTTACTGGGTACAGAGGAATAACACCTGAGTCCTCAGGAATGGCAACGCATGGGGGGTATCATGGGCGAAACAGTATACTCTGTTATGTCCACGATACAGCTCATGTCTATAGGCGACGGTTATCACTTTCCATCCCAGGCCGTCAGCTTGTTTGCCATTCTAAGTTGTATAAAAAAAAGTATATAAATGTAGCACTAACTACATAATTCTATATTTTAACTATAATTTATTTATTTATTTACACATACATTAAACAAACTTTTCATTTAAATAACATCATTAATTAAATACAATCGCTCTTTAAGAAAAATAATGTAAATTATACATGTTACATATAACAAAACAACATAATAATGAAGACTACACGATTATATAATAACATTACTATTTCACTTTGAATTTAAAATAAAAAGAAAAACATATAAAAAACAAAATGAATGTAGCAGTGTTTGTGCAAAGCACCTAACTCAGCACATGTCGCAGTTTCATATCTGAAGCACACGACACTGATTTTCAGTAGGCCCTAAATACGTAGCTTAATAAATAAAACTTATTTATACCTTATTTATTTATTTATTCTTTATTGTACATAAAAAATTACAACATATAATATATATACAAAATAAAGATGTACAACAGGCGAGCTTAACTCTGTAAGAGTTCTCTACCAGCAAACACTGAGTGGAGAGGAGCATTAATTACCAGCGGGCAGTGTGCGTACAATAATAGAAGGAAACAGTATAGATGTTTCTATTAAAAAATAATAAATATGTTGACATATATAAGTGACTCATACAATTAAAATCGAAATAAATACATATCTGTATACAATAATACATATATATATATACATAAACATAAAATATCTCTTTACATACAAAATAATAAAGATATTTTTAAAAGAAGACTTTTTAATTATTTGTTGAGTCAACAAAACCAGCTCTAGTTACAGGTCACTCAATAGTTATTATATCTCATAATGCTTATCGTTGTTTTAATTTATGTATATGTATGTATATATATATATATGTATATATTTCATATGTATTAGTTTATCCATATATATATTAAAAGTAATGTTTATGTATTATATGTGCATTTCTTATGTGTATATTATATTTATATTGTGTATTGCCTTAATGTGTTACTATAATTGTCACATATTTTTCACCACATCTGCCCTTCATACGCTTTCTGTTTTTACCCAATGGTTAGCTGGTAGAGAATGCCATATGGCATTAAGCTCGCCATTTGTACAAAATTTTACTGTGCAATAAAGAATAAAATAAATAAATAAATAAAATACGTACATAGACATAATAAGTTTATGAGGACAGAAGATGCTCTTTTAATCCGCTCTTGAATATATTCAGCGATTGACTTTCACGAATATGTTTTAATATTAAATAATAATTACGTAATAATAATATTTAAATTATTTATTACATTTTACACAAGAACAATATTTTTTTTCTATTACAATACAACGCAAAAAAATTTACATACAATTGTGGAAAACACTCAACCTGGCAACAATGATCAAAAATTAATGAGATCGTCATAATTTCCCAGTTCACTTACTAATACCCATAAACCTCCTGTTATCAACACCGTTCAGGCGAATTTTGTAGACAGTTTAAACTTGGTTCACATTTTATATCGATTACGCGGCCATTTTTAAACCGATTTTCATTATTCCTTTTATAATAGATAGGTTTCACTCCTGTTTTGGTCTCGTTTCTATTTTATCACAATTGAGAGTTCATTTAGTTTTTCAACCCATCCGGTTTATGGTTGGGGGGAAAGGGATTGTTAGTGATGGAGACTGAGAATCTCATTGCTAGCAATATACCCAACCAGGTCGACCTCCTCGCGGTTCCTCCTGGAAACTATCATGGTTAATTCCTGATGAATTCATCATGATGGGCTAACTGGCCTGTTTTCATTCTCATCTATCACCCTTCACTGGTGCTCCGCCAGCGTATCCCGTTAGCGCAGGCGGGGTCACCTATCGTGATAACCCAAAACAATGATTTTTAGAATTTATGTCTGTTTATCTGTTTGTCTGTACGTTTGTGCACGCTCTCACATCACACGCATCTCAGAAACGACTGAACCAATTTCAACGCGGTTTCTACTTACACGTTACAGTTTGCTCCACTTAACATATAGTGTTTGTTTTATTTCCTGGTGACTTGTAATACAGGTTTAATACCTAGTACAGGCACCAGCTCCCACAAATAATATTGTTAAAATGTTTTGCAAGTTATAGATGTTAAGTCCTTAATTGTTTGTGGTGAGAAATATAATAAATAACAAATAATAATATTTCAATAGGTTCATAAATAAAAAAGTTATATCAATCTAAAGAGTCACATATAAAATGCTATAAAATAACCGATCAGTTCAATTGGCTGGAACTTTATAATGGTATTAGGTACGTAATTATCATTTAAGTATATAATACAATATAATTAATACACATACAACAGGATTCAAGAAGAGTTACCAATGGAAATGATATACGGGAACTACATAGTTAGAAGCGGGCAACGCCGCGGGAAACGGTTAGTTTTCTAATAAATACTAAGGAATTTAATTGTGAATGTTATAAAAAGTGACATTATTAATCTTATTTATTTATTTATTCATTAGTACATATATGTGTACATGGCGGACTTAATGCTAGAAGCGTTCTCTCCCAGTCAACCATAGGGAAGTGTCAGAATACTCGAATGCGGTACTACTAATTATTGATATACATACATACTAAAATTTACAGAGATACACAAATAAATATATATAAACAACAAATATATATAATCAATATATAAGGTATACCCTAAGAGGGATCTTACCAGAGGGAGACTTTGTACAAAAGTCGATTGCTTGGGTACCTGTGTCCCATTCGTGTTTCAACCGTGAAGTAGTTGTGTTTGCATGGCTGTGTTTCGGTTTGAACGGTGGGATATGGCAGTGAATTTACTGGGTACAGAGGAATAACACCTGAGTCCTCAGGAATGACAACGCATGGGAGGTATCATGGACGAAACAGTATACTCTGTTATGTCCATGGTACTGCTCATGTCTATAGGCAACGGTTACCACTTTCTATCAGGTAGGCCATCAGCTTGTTTGCCATTCTAAGTTGTATAAAAAAACATAATTATGGTAATTATGGAAAGGGATTGTTAGTAATGGAGACTGAGAGTCCCATTGCTAGCAATATACCCAACCAGGTCGACCTCCTCGCGGTTCCCCCTGGAAACTATCATGATAAATTCTTGATGAATTCATCATGATGGGCTAACTGGCCTGTTTTCATTCTCATCTATCACCCTTCACTGGTGCTCCGCCGGCGTATCCCGTTGGCGCGGGCGGGGTTGCCATACCATTTTCACCCATCAAAAAAGACCCTTCAAACCGAAACAGCCATGCAAACACAAATGCTTCACGGTTGAAACACGAATGGGACAGAGGTACCCAAGCAATCGACTTTTGTACAAAGTCTCCCTCTGGTAAATTATATTTTTTCCTTTCGTGTGTGTGCCATAACAATACAAAATGTTTACAACTCAGTTTACTGTTTCGCCGTCAAAAGAGCAAAGCACCGTTCGTCAGCTGTTTAAAGAATAAATTCGTAAATTATAATAATTTCTGAATACATAACAGAGTCGCTGTCCGTCCGTCCGTCTTTCCCTCCGCTTACTTTTCCGAATCACGAGTCGCGTTTTGATACGGGTTTCACAGTCATTTGCATATTTTTACTCAACGTCTTTGCGTACTGTATGATCTCGTCCGAAATTGGCGTGGGTTTCGAACCCTACTATTTTCATAAATGCGTAAGTTTGCATGGATATTTGTATGTATATGCGTGTGTGAGTAACAAATATCCACCCACATGTTTAGTGGTGCCGTGTAGTGTTTTTTTTATGCAACTTAGAACGGCAAACAAACTGACGGCCCACCTGATGGAAAGTGGTAACCGTCGCCTATAGACATGAGCAGTACCATGGACATAACAGAGTATACTGTTTCGCCCATGATACCCCCCATGCGTTGCTATTCCTGAGGACTCAGGTGTTATTCCTGTGTACCCTGTAAATTTACGCCATATCCCACCCTTCAAACCGGAACACAGACATGCAAACACAACTGCTTCACGGTAGAAACACGAATGAGACAGAGGTGCGTAAGCAAATGACTTTCATACAAAATCTCCTTCTGGTAGACTTTTAGTTTAACAATTAGTTTTACAAACTATGTTGCAATTATGTAAATGTTAGATTCGCACCAGGGCCCCCTCAGGCCGGAGCCTCGTGACATTTCCGCCGCTCTGCAACCCTATTATTATGCCACGGTATATTTGTTACTCTTTCACGCAAAAACTGCTGGATGGATTTGTGACGAAATTTGATTTATTTGTTTATACTTTTGCACACGTTAGAAAAATGTGTACAGGGCGGACTCAATGCCTGATGGCATTCTCTACCAGTCGACCGTTACGCTAAACAGAGAGAGCAAATGGCGGTGCGTTGATCTAGCGAAAACAATTTGTAAATTTAATAAATATTTTGAGAGATAACAACGTTAATACATTTAAAAATAAATGAACATACAAACGTTTAGAATAATGTACTTACAAAAATTATACATACATAAAACACATACAATACATTATATGAAATAATATAAATATATGGATGGTCCACGGTACTGCTCATGTCTATAGGCGACGGTTACCACTTTCCATCAGGTGAGCCGTCAGCTTGTTTGCCATTCTAAGTTGTATAAAAAAATATGGACAGGTTACATCCTAAATTAATAATAATCTTAACAATTTATATTTCTTTTTAAATTTGTAAACACAAATTTTGTTTAGTTTTTTGTTGCTGTTTAGCAACAGCTGAGTTTCTTGCCCGTTTCTCTCAGCTAAAATTGTATTAGGAACTAGACGATAGATTTAGTAATTTACATGTAGAGTAATTTACAGTGGTACCCTGCACTTTGGTTGTTTTGTTAAGAGAGGGACTGGCTGAAAACCAGCGCTGTGCAGCTGTTCACATTGCGCTGGGACACTCACAGCATCAGCTGAGCCGGTTCCTTTTGCTGAGTATGGGACACTTTTTGTATATGTTATTTATATTTTATATTGTAATTGTATGGCAATAAATGTATCTATTCTATTCTAATTTATAGATAGATAGATAATTTATTTACATCACTTACAGCACACAAATAACATTAGCTACTGGTACATACCTAAAAAGAAATAATACAAAACATAGATAAAAAAAAAAACAAAAAAAAAATACATAAAAGAGGTTACACAATTTCTCACGAGTGCGCCATAGTAACACAAAAAATAGATACATAAAAGTTTCATAAAAAAATAACTGGTCAAAAATGTTTATATTTAAATTTACTTAAATAAAACATATTCTCAATTTATTTTAATATATAAAACACTTTCTTTACTCGCTCACGAGAGCAGAACAGCGGGAAACGACTAGTTTAATCATAAGCAATTTAAAGTTGTGTTCCACAGAAAAAAACTACTTTAAACCAGTTGTCTTGATTTCAAAACTAAACCACTAAACCGATATTGATAAAATAAGAATAAGAGATAACAGGACCAATTTGTAAGTACATCCTTTCAGACCAAAAATATATTTCTAAATCGGTTCTCAACTGACATAGTTGGGGAGAGAGGGATTGTTAGTAATGGGGAGGTTAGTTCTCATTGCTATCAATATATCGTATCAGGTCGACCTCCACGCGGGAACCGAGTGAAACTATCGTGACTGATTTATCGTTGAATTCGTCACAATGGGCTAACTGACCTGTCTTTTCATCCTCACCTATCACCTCTCACTGGTGCCCCGCCAGCGTACACCGTTAGTACAGGTGGGGTTACCATTCCATTATCACCCATTAAAAAAACTGACATAGTTGTGAGTCATTTTTTTTTTATACAACTTACAATGGCAAACAAGCTGACGGCCCACCTGATGGAAAGTGGTAACCGTCGCCTATAGACACGAGCAGTACCATGGACATAACAGAGTATACTGTTTCGCCCACGATACACCCCATGCGTTGCTATTCCTGAGTACTCAGGTGTTATTCCTCTGTACCCAGTAAATTCACGCCATATCCCACCCTTCAAACCGAAACACAGCTATGCAAACACAACTGCTTTACAGTTGAAACACGAATGGGACAGAGGTACCCAAGCAAACGACTTTCGTACAAAGTCTCCCTCTGGTATTAATGGCATATTCATTTATTAAAAAAACACACTACCGAATAGTGTCTGTACAACAAATTGTAAATTCCATCTCGTCATTCCGTCACGCCGCGGCGCCGGTCACGCGCGCCCGTAACGGTGACCGGCCGACGTGACCGGCGTGCACCGCGCCGCACCGACATTAGGTATGGCGGCCGGCGCAGCTGTCCCGTACAACTTCGTGTTACATTAGCCGACTCGACCCATCACGCGGCTGGCTTAAAACGGAGCGCAATGCTTTGTTCTCATACGTGTATGTCTTGTACATATACACGTACATATGTGTTATTCAGTCGTATACAAATAAATAAATAAATTACACCGTAATCTATACCAATATATATTGTAAAAACTTTTTTTTTTATACAACTTAGAATGGCAAACAAGCTGACGGCCCCACCTGATGGAAAGTGGTAACCGTCGCCTATAGACATGAGCAGTACCGTGGACATAACAGAGTATACTGTTTTACCCATGATACCCCCCGTGCGTTGCCATTCCTGAGGACTCAGGTGTTATTTCTCTGTACCCTGTAAATTCACTGCCATATCCCACCCTTCAAACCGAAACACAGCCCTGCAAACACAACTGCTTCACGGTTGAAACACGAATGGGACAGAGGTACCCAGCAATCGACTTTTGTACAAAGTCTCCCTCTGGTGGTGATGATATCAAACACACTAAATAACCAGGTTTTAAAATAAAAAAAACAACTTCTCCATCGCTCACCAGTGTGAACCCTCATATGCGACGCCAGATTGGACTGGAAGTGGAACATCAAGATGTTGATGGAAAGTGGTAACCGTCGCCTATAGGCATGAGCAGTACCATCGTAACTGGCCACTGTCTGTACATGGAAGATATATAAGATAAACTTTTATACAATATATTATATATTTTATGGATTTTTTGAATGCAGTACGGAACATTTTCGATGAAAGCTCTCAGTCGACTTGATATCTTCCTATATTTTAAACAATTATTGTTAATTACCCACTGCCGAGCATAGAACTCCCACATAAGAGGGAACTTGCCAGTATTTGCCACGCTTGGCGGCTTGGCAATCGCAGTAATGCTATTGGAGTTGTTTTAAAAGGGATGCTACTGCTCACCCGTCGACCACTTCCCTTAATCGCCTCTTACACAGTAAAGAAAAGCAAAATATATAAAACAAATAATATTTATTTCTTATATATATATATATATATATATATATATATATATAAAGAGTTCTCAGGTCGACCTCCACACGGTTCCCCCTGGAAACCATCGTGACTAATTTATCGTTGAATTCGTCACGATGGGCTAACTGACCTACTTCATCCTCATCTATCACCCCTCACTGGTGCCCCGCCGGTGTATACCGATAGCGCAGGCGGGGTTACCATACCATTATCATCCATTAAAATAAAATACCTTTCTATTCTATTTACCAGCTGGATGAACTGTCATATTATTCATACTATATATCTATACTGTAGTTATACACTAAGTCGCGTGTAAAGACTAGTATTAATGTAAACGCCACCCTGCATTGTGCGTAACGGAGGCAAATGTAAAACAATTGTGAGCCTTCAGAATTGGGGGCGAGCAATTTATCGCTTCGTAATGTGAGACGAGACGAAATGAGCCGCCGCGCAACTAGGCGGCGCCACGGTCGCGCGTAGCTTTCACGAATGTTTTTTTTTTAATGGGTGATAATGGAATGGTAACCCCGCCTGCGCTATAGGGATACGCTGGCGGGGCACCAGTGAAGGATGATAGATGAGAATGAAGCAGGTCAGTTGGCCCATCGTGACGAATTCAACAAGAATTGTTCACGATGGTTTCCAGGGGGAACCGCGTGGAAATCGACCTAATAGGGCATATTTGCTAGCAATGGGGCTGTCAAACTCCATTGCTAATAATCCCTTTCCCCCTTTCACGAAAGTTGTACAACAACAAGTATGCAATACTTTTAAACGACCGCCTTACAGTTAGTGTCGTGTCGAGTACGACCTGCTGAGTATTTCATATTATATATTAACCGTATGGTCCCGGCATAGAATGGACCACCCCTTTCTTTCCCGTGGGTGTCGTAAGAGGCAACTAAGGAAGGGCGAGGGATGGACAGCAGTGTCCCTCTTAAAACATCTCTAAAGCCTAACTGCGGTTGCCAATCCGCCTGCTAAGCGTGGCAACTACTGGCAAAACCCCTCCTAGGGCAAGGCTTATGTTCAGCAGTGGACAGCTAAAGGCTGATGTGATAGGAATATATTATATTCGTGTATCATTTTAATATCATTGACAGTTCTTTGAACGCTTGTAGACAACAGTCTGTTCCGCCTGGCACCAAGACAAATGACGTGCCGCTCGACACGACTCTACGATGCTATCAAAATTGGGCTCAATTTAGACACATATTTATTAACCAATTTTTAAAAAAGAGTTTTTTTATACAATTTAGAATGGCAAACAAGCCGACGATCCACCCGATGGAAAGTGGTAACCGTCGCCTATAGATATGAGCAGTACCATGGACGTAACAGAGTATACTATTTCACCCATGATACCACCCATGCGTTGCCATTCCTGAGGACTCAGGTGTTATTCTTCTGTACCCTGTAAATTCACGCCATATCCCACCCTTCAAACCGAACACAGCCATGAAAACACTACGTGCGGGTAAACGCAGTGTTAAACAATCCCCCACAAGATGGAGTGACGACCTGAAATGCATTGCAGGGAGTCAGTGGATGCAGGTAGCTCAGGACCGTTCTTTATGGCAGTCTACGGGGGAGGGGGGAAAGGGATTGTTAGTAATGGGGTCTAATAGCCACATTGCTAGCAATATATCCTCTCAGGTCGACCTCCACGCGGTTCCCAGTGGAAACCATCATGGTTAATTCTTGTCGAATTCATCATGGCGAGCCAACAGACCTGCATTCATTCTCACCTATCATCTTCCACTGGTGCCCCGCCAGTGTATACCGATAGCGCGAGCGGGGTTACCATTCCATTATCACTCGTTAAAAAAAAGTCTATGGGGGGAGGTTGATGTCCAGCAGTGGACAGATAATGGCTGAAATGATGATCTTGAGGGTTACTATTCGTATTATATCCTTAACAATCCTTGTCCCCCGAGTCAGCCAGTAATCAGTAGTTACGTACTAACATGCACACGTATATATACAAAGTATGTGAATAGCAAAGTTACTGGAAGTTCCACATTGTCAGTTACAATGAACGTCGCGCTGTTGCGCCATTTCATACCATACGCTTCACACGATTATCAATCGACTTCAAAACAAAGTGCGCTCTTTTTTTATGCAACTTAGAATGGCAAACAAGCTGACTGCCCACCTGATGAAAAGTTATAACTGTCCCCTATAAACATGAGCAGTACCGTGGACATAACAGAGTATACTGTTTCGTCCATGATACCCCCCATGCGTTGCTATTTCTGAAGATTAAGGTGTTATTCCACTGTACCCTGTAAATTCACTGCCATATCCCACCCTTCAAACCGAAACAGTTTGAAGGGCGAGATATGGCAGACGGTGACTTTGTATAAAAGTCGATTGCTTGGCCACCTCTCTCACTTTCATGTTTCTACCGTGAAGCAGTTGTGTTTTCATGTGCTATGTTTCGGTTTGAAGGGTGGGATATGGCAGTGAATTTACTGGGTACAGAGGAATAACACCTAATTCCTCAGGAATGGCAACGCATGATGGGTATCATGGGTGAAACAGTATACTCTGTTATGTCCATGGTACTGCTCATGTCTTTAGGCGACGGTTAGCACTTTCCATCAGGTGGGCCGTCAGCTTGTTTGCCATTCTAAGTTGTATAAAAAAAAATTAATTATAAAAGATCAACACGACAGCATTTTTTCGTTGCGTCGTGGATTTATAAAGGAAATTAGACGCCAAGACTCAATTATAATGACCTGTAATTAATAATGCAAGCAGTATAAAGAGAATCAGACGTCTTTCATGTCTTTTGAAATAAGACTACAAAAAATAACGGTGACTATTTGGTAATTTAATATAGGAATTATATTTTCTAATTGGCAACCCGTCTCCCATTAGGGTAGGCAGAAACAATGGAACGCCAAATGCTTCGATTCAGATATGTATGTATGTATGTATGTATTGGCAACCCGCCCCGGCTTCGCACGGTATTTAAGAGACTTCAAAAAAAAGTTCTCAACTCGGCTGTAGGTTATTTTTCTTTTCTTTTTTTACGTTTGTTCTCTCATAACTCCGTCAGTTGTGAACCGATTTGAAAAATTATTTTTTTTATCTAAAATCATATCAGTCTGTAAGATTAAACCCATTTTTTTTTACAACACAGAGGGCAAACATGCGTCTCACCTGATGGTGAGTGACTACCGCCGCCCATGATCACCCACAACACCAACGGCATTGCAGGCGTGCTGCCGGCCTTTTAAAAAGGAATATGCTCTTTACTGATTTAGTCATATTTAAAATCGGTTTTTTTGTCCATCAACTTTTATACTACAAGACATTTCCCCCGGCTTTGACCGCATGAATTAGTGTATACAATAACCTATGTGCTAGTTTAGGATTAAATCTAGCCACGTGGGGGGAAGGGATTATTAGTAATGGGGATTAGCAACCCCATTGCTAGCAAGATACCTTGTAAACCATCGTGGTTAATTCGCCACGATAAGCTAACTGACTTTTTTTATACCACTGAGGTGGCAAACAAGCATGCAGCCCACCTGATGGTAAGCGGTTACCGTAGCCTATGAACGCCTGCAATACCAGAGGTATTACGCGCGCGTTGCCGACCCTGTAGAAACCTCTTTACCCCCCTTCTTCCTCACCTAAGTTAACTCCTATCCTTACATTATATAGATACATACAAATGTTTCGACAAAAACAGGTCAACTTTTTCATACAATCTTGCGTGATAAATAGTTATGAGTGATTCCTTTATAACTTCCATATTTATTTTGTTTTATAATTTTTGTATCTTTTTAATGCGTAAATTTTTTTTTTTTTAAATAAATATAGATACGTTAAGATACATTATGTGTGTAAGTTTATAGAACAAAAATAAAAAAAGGTTGTCTGTAAGAAATCGCCCTAGCGATAAGACCGCCTTTTGTACCTTTATATGTACAGTAGCGGCCCGTCCCGGCTTCGCACGGATGGACATTTTTACAACATTTTAAAAAGTGGTTATTGTGACATAACGATAATAATTGGACATATAGTGTCGCGAAGTTTTTTGTAGTTATTGACATTTTCTTCAATATTGTAGAACATACTTTTGTTCTATCACCAATAGTTTCCGCAGCGCACGCGACCAAAGATATTTTATAGCATTTTTTTACACCTTGAGTTACGTTACTAAAGTTGTAATAAGGATCCCTAATCTTTTCTAGCAATAAATATAGCCTATGTCACTCAGGGTGAATGTAGCTTTCTAACGGTGAAAGAATTTTTGAAATCGGCAAAGTAGTTTTTGAGTTTATTCATTACAAACATACACACACACAATAATACAAATCTTTCCTCTTTATAATATTAGTGCAGATGTATATTTCAATCTGCACTTTAGCTACTACATTTCATATGAATTGTTTATATGTCATTGTTTATTTTTATGTTTCTGGCTAGTTACATAGCGAGCTACCATCGAGACCGCTGACACCGCATCGCATCCAAAACTCGTGTGAATGTAACTAGGTAGCTGCTGACGCTACAGCACGAGGCTGGATAACGTGGCAACTTAAAAATTCACTCCTGGTTCACACTTCGAACTGGGGCAGTGGCTTTAATTATAATTAGACATTAGAATTTTATATTGTAACTTTTAGAATTAAACTAGGTTTAATATATTTTTTTTGCGAATCCTCCGGTTGTTGTCCTCATTATTGGCTTTTTTTTATACAATCTAAAATGGCGAACAAGCTGACGGTCCACCTGATGGAAAGTGGTAACCGTCGCCTATAGACATGAGCAGTACCGTGGACATAACAGAGTATACTGTTTCGCCCATGATACCTCCCATGCGTTGCCATTCCTGAGGACTCAAGTGTTATTCCTCTGTACCCAGTAAATTCACGCCATATCCCACCCTTCAAACCGAAACACAAATAAAGAGCAATAAAGAGTTAATAATAAAAATCAGCAAACTTGACAATTAGGTGATAAAAACTTAACCCGTTTTTGTGACTCGATGCTCTATATAAACTAAGGCGGTAACAAACAAACTCACGTTCACATTTACAATAATAAAGTAAAAGTTAATAGTATCTCTGACTCGCTCGTGAATAGATTGTTTTATTTCTGAAACTTCCAATGTACATTCACATATTGGCCGCGTCCAAATGAATCCACATTCCGGTGGCAAACTTCGTCAAGTTGCCGAGCTCGGGGAGTTTCCAACGAGAGCTGAGTCCCGGGCGGAGTTCTCTTGAATTCATTATTCGAGTGTGGTTAAAACAGAGTTCCGTATTACTTATATTTATAATCCAACAAATCCTTACTACCTTACTAACTCTACTAACTTAATTAAGAACTTTCAAGTGGCGTCAACAAACCTACTCACAATGAAACTGCTAACTAAATTACTGTGGGGGGAAAGGGATTGTTAGTAATGGAGACTGAGAATCCCATTGCTAGCAATATACCCAACCAGGTCGACCTCCTCGCGGTTCCCTCTGGAAACTATCATGGTTAATTCCTGATGAATTCATTATGACGGGCTAACTGGCCTGTTTTCATTCTCATCTATCACCCTTCACTGGTGCTCCGCCAGCGTATCCTGTTAGCGCAAGCGGGGCTACCATACCATTTTCACCCATAAAAAAAAACTATATTACTGTAAAAGTAAGTCAGTTGCGTTTTGGTGTTTTAAACGACTTGACAAATCGTCATGAAATTTTGTATTCACGTACCATATGGTATGAAGAATAGCATAGGCTACTTCTTATCGCGGGCACGTGAACGAAGGTAAACAACGCAGGTAAAAGCTAGTTTCGAAATAAGAGGAATGAAAGACAATACAAAATTTGTCACTATTTAAATATCTATTGGAATATTTGGAAAGAAAAATCTACACAGCTCATATTGGCCATCTTATAATAACTTATTAATTTTTTTATGCAACTTCAAATGGCAAACAAGCTGACGGCCCACCTGATGGTAAGTGGTAACCGACGCCTATAGACACGAGCAGTATCATGGACATAACAGAGTGTACTGTTTCGCCCATGATACCCCCCATGCGTTGCCATTCTTGAAGACTCAGGTAATATAAAAAGAAATTATAACTATTAAATATACCCCATGAACGGATGTCCGTTCATGGCGTATATTTAACAAACAATAATGAGGGATTTTAAGAGAGATATAATCCAAACGAATATTTTTTTTTTTTAGAAATATTGTCTGTCTGTCTGTTGTTTGTAATTTGCATGGATACTGCAACTATAATTAGAATTAACTTCTATTTATAGATAGATAGATAGATAGATATATCGTTTATTTGTTTGTTACTAATCACACACAATATGT
Organism: Galleria mellonella; assembly: GCF_026898425.1. Lineage (NCBI taxonomy): Eukaryota > Metazoa > Arthropoda > Insecta > Lepidoptera > Pyralidae > Galleria > Galleria mellonella. The sequence goes on along the minus strand of NW_026442003.1, from coordinate 3,058,383 downwards.
ACATAAGAATGGATAATACATAAAACAACATAAGATTTATAAAATACGTGTAAAATATACATGTTATTAAATGCAAAATAAACAAGTAAACATGAGCAGACCAGACCTTTAAACAGCAACCTTTTAATGGTATGACGGTTGAAGATTAAAAAAAAAAAAACAGTTGAAGATTCCTGCTTATATACAAAATATTTGTGTATAAAATATATGTATTGTGAAGCTACGGTGAATGTTTGCTTGCTTAAATTTTTCTCTTAATGATCGTATGCCGTAGAATAAATCGCGCGAATGGCACGTTTTTGTAATACAAATATGTTTTGGATGTCGGCTGCTTTATATGCATAATCCATAATATTCCATAGGACAGTATACTGAAAGCAAGTATAATAAACAAATCCGGCAGTCTCAATACTGTTTGACCCTGCGTGCAGCATACGCCGAACAACTTGATTCAGTTGCAAGGCTTTGAATGTGAGGACCCCGCTGAGTTTTATTATCAACAGTGATTCAAAGAAAGACAGTGGAATCTATGAAATCAATATTAGATAGAAGCGTTCAATATTAGATTATTAATTGTAAACCAATGCGAGAAACGCAGCAAAGCATTATTTATTTGATATAATTTTTGGTTAGTCTATTAAAATTTAAAGAAGTGTCATCTGCGAACAATACTACGCCACATCTATCCCGCATGGCAATAACGTGATCCTAATTATATATTATAAACTCAAAATAGGAGTGGCCCCAGAATAAACCCTTGAGGTACACCCACTTGAACAAGTGACGCGTTAGATATAACGTTATTTACTTCTACTTTTTTAATTCTCCTTAATAAATATGATTTGACTAAATTTATAGTATTGTTATTGACACCATAAAAATCTATTTTTTTCAGCAATATGTCGTGCTCTACACAATCAAAAGCCTTAGATAGATCACAAAAAATGCCAATCGCTTCCATTTTATCTTCTCAGGCAACAAATATGTGTCTTAGTAACTCTACACCTGCGTCTGTAGTTGATCGCCCTTTGGAAAACCCAAATTGTCTATTATGAATTAATTCGTTCAAGTTACAACAATTAATAAGTTGAGTCAAAATTTTTTTTTTAAAGATTTTACTCAGTGCGGAAAGAATGAAAATGGGCCTATAGTTTACCGGATCACTTTTAATCCTATCTTTAAAAAACGGTACAATTTTACCAAATTTGATTAGATCAAGGAAATTTACCATCGTCTATGCAAACATTGAAAATAAATATACTGAAGCAATACAGTTCCGCAGTACATACAATCGTGTTTATCCACAATATAAATAATATTTATTGCAACCTAGCGCTGTCCAAATTAAGCTGTAACTTGAGTGGTTGCCAAGTACGTTAAATAAATTGCCAACTCCGCGATTTTCGATTGTTGTCGACGTTCCTGGCAAGGTTTGGCTTGCTAATAAGTACCTATATATTTACCTAACTACCAATAAAAGAATAAATTTCGACAATTCAATGCAACCATTGAGAAAGTTTATAATTCGATTATATTATAGTTTTTTTATGTTCTCTTATTTAAGATACACGAAGAAACTTAAAAAAAAAATTTGATTTCTTGGATCAGACTAGCCTCTGTTAAACATAGTCCCCCCATTAGGGGGGGTTTCGCCAGTAGTGGCCACGCTTGACAGGCAGATTGGCAATCGCAGTTTGGCTTTTGGTGATGTTTTAAGAGGGACGCTGCTGTCCATCCCTCGCGCTCCCTTAGTCGCCTCTTACGACACCCACGGGAAAAAAATATGTTTATATATTTCGGACGTGGATCATGTGGATCCACGTCCGAAATATATAAACATATTTACATTGTAAAATAAGTGCGTGCGTGCGTGCGTGCGTGCGTGCGTGCGTGCGTGCGTGCGTGCGTGAGTGCGTGTGTATGTGCGTGCGTGCGTGCGTGTGCGTGTGCGTGTGCGTGTGCGTGTGCGTGTGCGTGTGCGTGTGCGTGTGCGTGTGCGTGTGCGTGTGCGTGTGAGTGTGAGTGTGTATGTGTGTGTGTGTGTGTGTGTGTGTGTGTGTGTGTGTGTGTGTGTGTGTGTGTGTGTGTGTGTGTGTGTGTGTGTGTGTGTGTGTGTGTGTGTGTGTGTGAGCGTATATGGTTGCATGTATATTTTTGTGAATGTGTATGTGTGTGTGTTTTCCGCACAACAATCTTGTACTTGTACTTTACATTAATTCAATCGCAACACATTATCCTTTTCCGTTGGCAGCCCGTAAATACGTCACACGCAGCGGAGCGGTCCCGTGCACTGTGCGCGGGGAAAAAATGACGATAATTGGCGCCAATTTATCGGTAGAGAGGCGGCCATTTGTTACTCGCAGGCTCCCGCGTTTGAATCGCTGGGCTCCATTTAATACTTCTGTATGGAATAAAAAGTGGCTACGTGCGTGTTGATGGGGATCAATACAAGCTGGCCAGGAGAGGTGCTAGCAGGCTTGAGTGCTTTTTTAATGGATGGAAATGGAATAACCTCGCTTGTGTTATCGGTACACGTTGGCGAGGTATTAGTGAACGATGATAGGTGGAGATTAAGTCAGGTCTATATATATATGTATGTGTATTTATGCATATGTGTGTATATGTATGTATAAATATATAAGTTTAGTATATAAAATTAGGATATAAGTTCATAATCTACATCTGCACTAATATTATAAACAGCGGGAGACTTTGTACAAAAGTCGATTGCTTGGGTACCTCTGTCCCATTCGTGTTTCAACCGTGAAGCAATTGTGTTTTTGCATGGCTGTGTTTCGGTTTGAAGGGTGGGATATGGCGTGAATTTACTGGGTACAGAAGAGTTTTTGAGTTTATTCATTACAAACATACATACACGCAAAAATACAAATCTTTCCTCTTTATAATTTTTTTTTTATACAACTTAGAATGGCAAACAAGCTGACGGCCCACCTGATGGAAAGTGGTAACCGTTGCCTATAGACATGAGCAGTACCATGGACATAACAGAGTATACTGTTTAGCCCATGATATCCCCCATGCGTTGCTATTCCTGAGGACTCAAGTGTTATTCCTCTGTACCCAGTAAATTCACGCCATATCCCAGCCTTCAAACCGAAACACAGCCATGCAAAAACAATTGCTTCACGATTGAAACACGAATGGGACAGAGGTACCCAAGCAATTGACTTTTGTACAAAGTCTCCCTCTGGTAAAACTGGATGTATTTTAAGTCAAGCCGCAGTGACTGTGTACTATGAGACAGGTTTTTTTTTAATAGATGATAATGGAATAGAAAGAAAGAAAGAAACTTTATTTTACAGAAATATGCGACAACACAGGGGTTAAAAAAAAAATTTTTTATAGCAATTATTTTTTATGGATGGACGTGAAATAGTTACCCCGCCTACACTATGGCATCTATGAGAGATGATTGGTAATGATGAAAAGGCAGGTCAAGTAGCCCATTGTGATGAATTCAACGATAAATTGGTCACGATAGTGGATGAGACTAACCTTTCCATTACTAACAACCCCCCCCCATATAGAGGGGTTGTATGCTTGTTTGCCACTTTTGTGGTATAAATAAAAATCTCGTCGAAATACGAACATGTCAAGTGACACCACCACAATGACAAAAATCGACAAACTAATGCCTCTAACTACCCTATTAACTCGAAGGACCAGAAAGTTTTTGACTGAGTTACGTTACGTGACTGAATAACAAATAACTCAGTCTTTTTAATCCTTCGAGCCGGATTCTTTATTAAGTGCCTTTTAGAAATCACTAGAAAAATATAAATTTAATCACACCGCCCGCCGAGCGATTCACGCTTTTATGTTGTACCCTTATAAATCTTTTGCAATTCGCATCGAATCGCGTCTCAATTGGTGGGCAATATATTATTTTGAGCATTCCACGCCATTAGGCCGCTGAAACTCTGTGGGTCGGCCGTTAAATTTATTGCAGGTACTAGCGACCTGCCTCTGATACGCACTGCTATCTATCAATTAGTAAATTATAAAAAAAATTATGTGTATTGTTATAAAGTCCATGTCACGCGCTGATAATGCAGATTTCTATAAGTGAAAGAACTTTTAAAATAAGTAGAGTAAATAAATATTTTGTATACAACTTAGAACTTAACATAAATCAATATGGGCCATATTCATATCAATGTTATAATAATAGGAATGTTGCGTTGGTTTGGCCATTTGGAGAGGATGGATGAAAGAAGAACTACGAAAGAGATATATCGAACAAGAATGAATGGAGATGTCGGTAGGGACAGTCCTAGACGAACGTACATATGTCGACCAAATAGGCAACGTGCTGAAGGAGGGCCAAATTAAAAGTACCCGTAACCGGCGAACGTGTATGAAAAGATTGATGAACGTGGAGAAAGCGGTTTGTTTGAATCGAAACATTTGGCGTTCCATTAGTTCTGCCTAAAGTAATGGGAGACAGGCGTGATAGATATGTATGTATGTAATATCAACATTACAGCATGTGATTCAAATTAATATTTCCGAAGATATTACAGATTTAAAATGCATGGACATAGCGGTGCAACGGTACCGGCCCGGCCGGCAGCGCGTGCCACAAACAACAATAGCGCGTCGAAGGCCGCACTTCACCCTATAGTACTTTATTATGTTTGTATTACCTAATGACAAAAAAGCTGTAAACGTCGTTTATAAGGATATTCTGTAGTAGGTAGGTATACTTAGAATCAGCATTGCACCCGTGCGAAGCCGGGGCGGGTCGCTAGTAAATAATATTATAAAGAGGAAATATTTTATTTTTGTGTTACTTTTTTTATCAACACTGCCCACACGAAGCCGTAGTGGATCACCAGTTGTATATAACTTGGAATAAGAAACAAGCTGACGGCCCACCTTTTTTTTACAACACAGGGGGCAAACGATCATGCGGCTCACCTGATGGTAAGTGACTACCGCCACCCATGGTCATCCACAACACCTACGGCATTGCAGGTGTGCTGCCGGCCTTTTAAAAAGGAATATGCTCTTTTCTTGAAGGTTATGCTGTCGTATCGTTTCGGAAATACTGCTGCTGGAAGTTGATTCCAAAGAGTGGTTGTGCGTGGAAGAAAGTGCCTTGAAAAACGCACGATGGAAGACCTGATTGAAAATTACCGGTCACCTATAGACATGAACAGTACCATGGACATAACAGAGTATACTGTATTTCCCATGATACCTTTCATACGTTGTCGTTCCTGAGGCCTAAGCTGTTATGCCTCTGTACTTCTGTTAATAAAATAACTTAAATAAAAACTTACCCATGCTGGTTTAGAAGCGATGAAGAGACTTCTTCTATTTTACACTTTATTAATTTACGCGTAAAGTTCAATATTGTTCTCAGTTGCACACGATTTTTTTAATCACAGTAATATTTAATATTACGTTAATTCAAATACACAGTTTACATTCACTTTTTCATTCACGTTTCCGCTTTCACTTTCTTTTCCCTAAAATTAAATTTAAAAAAAAAAGTTTAAATAATTAAACATACAACATAATAAACAAAAAAACATGTACAGACAGACACTCGGGTTATGGAATGAGCTCCCTGCCGAGGTTTTCCCAAGAGACTACAGTATGGGGTTCTTCAAAAGGGGGGTAAAGAGTTTTCTTCAGGGTCGGCAACGCGCGCGTAATACCCCTGGTATTGCAGGCGTTCATAGGCTACGGTAACCGCTTACCATCAGGTGGGCCGTATGCTTGTTTGCCACCTCAGTGGTATAAAAAAAACAGAAACATGTCCTAATAGCTTCTGTATTATTTTATCCACTATGTTCATATTAATTGACCGATTGAAAAAAAAAATTCTTAAAATGAATAGGGTATAAGACGAGAAATAAATAGATCACGACTGCAATCTCTGACGGGGTAGGTAGTCGGTGGTATTTGTCGACCACTATCGTTGTTGGGAACGTATAAATTGTAAATGGTTACAATTTATTATAAAAGGTACGATCGAAATAAAAAAATAAGTATCTGCTTGCATGCTAATCAACATTAATTCTCTGACCGCATTTTTTTCACAACAATAAAACACATCGCTTTGACAACAAATAGCAGTACGACTATTTAGCTATCTAGCGACAATATCAACACAGGGGGGAAAGGGATTGTTAGTAATAGGGTCTGATTTCCCTATAACTAACAATACACCCTATCAGGTCAACCGCCACGCGGTTCCCCTTTGGAAACTATCGTGATTAATTCTAGTGGAATTCGTCACGATTGACTAACTGACCTGCTTTTTCATCGTCACCTATCATCCCTCACTGGTGCCCCGCCGGTGTATACCGATAGCGCAGGCGGGGTCACCATTCCATTATCACACATAAAAAAAATAAAATATCAACACAAACAATATCAATCTACCGGGGGGAAAGGGATTGTTAGTAATAGAGGCTGAGAATCCCATTGCTAGCAATATACCTAACCAGGTCGACCTCCTCGCGGTTCCCCCTGGAAACTATCATGGTTAATTCCTGATGAATTCATCATGATGGGCTAACTGGCCCGTTTTCATTTTCATCTATCACCCTTCACTGGTGCTCCGCCAGCGTATCCCGTTAGCGCGGGCGGGGTTACCATACCATTTTCACCCATCAAAAAAAATATATCAATCTACCAAAACAAAAATCACATTTATAATTACTCCTCTCCATCCAAAGGTTGCCTGCAAGAGATCGCTCCTAGCGATAAGGTCGCCCATTGTGATTATTTCTTGTAATTGTTTATATTTATAATAAGTTTACTAGTGTAATCTTTTGGAGGAAACAATAAAGAGTATCTATCTATCTATCTATCGCGGGATAACAACGTCAATAAACATAAAAACGCGAGCACGTCGGAATCGCGGGATGCGTAAAATTAAACTAGTAGATACTGCACGCGGAAATCGCGGGGTGCTCGCTCAGAGGGTTGAATGAAAAAATCACGAATCGCAATCGTTTCTGTCGTTTTGCCACCATTGATATCGAAGTTTTTTCAGCCGACTTCAAAAAGAAGAAGATTCTCAATCAGGTTTTATATTTGTACCTCATAACTCGGAGAGAGTTAGAAACCGATTTGCAAACATCTTTTTTTATCTGAAAGGTTACACCAATCTGTAAATTGGTCTCATAAAATTATATAAAAATAGGTTTAATAATTAAGTTTTAAGATCAAATTAACTGGTAATGCCATGATTGATGTCGCTATTTTGTTTGTAAAACAAAACTTATTTATATGTAATCTTGTCGCGTTATGTTCCGTTCTTATATTATGAAATTATACTAAAGTCTACGATCCCGATAGTACGTTATATTAAGGCCATGGTCTCGATAGTGTATTATACTAAGTCTATGGTCCCGATAGTACGTTATATTAAGGCCATGGTCCCGATAGTGTACTAAGTATACTAAGTCTATGGTCCCGATAGTACGTTATATTAAGGCCATGGTCCCGATAGTGTATTATACTAAGTCTGTGGTCCCGATTGTACGTTATATTAAGGCCATGGTCTCGATAGTGTACTAAGTATACTAAGTCTATGGTCCCGATAGTACGTTATATTACGGCCTTGGTCCCGATAGTGTATTATACTAAGTCTACAGTCCCGATAGTACGTTATATTAAGTCCATGGTCCCGATAGTGTATTATACTAAGTCTATGGTCCCGATAGTATGTTATATTAAGGCCATGGTCTCGATAGTGCGTTATACTAAGTCTATGGTCCCGATAGTACGTTATATTAAGGTCATGGTCCCGATAGTGTACTAAGTATACTAAGTCTATGGTCCCGATAGTACGTTATATTAAGGCCATGGTCCCGATAGTGTACTAAGTATACTAAGTCTACGGTCCCGATAGTACGTTATATTAAGGCCATGGTCCCGATAGTGTATTATACTAAGTCTATGGTCCCGATAGTATGTTATTTTAAGGCCATGGTCCCGATAGTGTATTATACTAAGTCTATAGTCCCGATGGTGTATTTAAAATGTGTCAACAGCGCGAAAATTTTAAATTAATTAATATCTCATTAATTAAATAATCTTAATTAACATCGCAGTCGCTGAGTTCTGTTCAAATAGACTTTATATATAATACATGTTGTTTAAACGAAAGATTCGAAATCAAGTGCGACAAATACAGGCACGCCCCCGGCCGGGAACAGATAGCAATCAGTGGTATCGTCCGGATATAGTCCGAACTGCGTCCGCCGGATATTGGCCCGTATATACACTGATGCCTTCGACACATTTACGGTTAACCGACGTGAAAAGACAGGCATAATGGTTCCACATCGCCACTGAATAAAAGGGTCGTCTTTGAAAAGGAAGAAGCTTTATATTTGTACTTCTTTTTTTGGTATATTACGCAATAAGACTATTTTTTCATTTTTTTTTTTTATTGAGAGCATAGTAGAAGGAAAAGTAGAGGGCAAAAGAGGAAGGGGAAGACCGAGGAATAACTACATGGGACAGATGAAGCAAACACTAGGTTTCATGTCCTATAGGAAGTCAAAGATATGGCCTAGGATAGAGCTGGCTGGAAGGGAATGCATGAATTAGTTGCACCGAGAAGAGGAAACTGTTAAATGAGAAGAGATAGTTACGGAATACTGAAAGAGTTTAGTACTAGTCCACCACTGCACCACTTGGTGCAGTGGTGGACCCTTTGCTTTGCGTAGAGATCTCACTGTTGGGCCAATTCAAGACATAGCCGTTTCTAATTGGCTCGGATATAAGTATTCTGGGCTAAATCCCTAATTGTATTTCGCCTGGTTTCTCATAACAGAAGATATCTTAGCGCGAGGTTCACGTGATTGGTGAGTTAGTATTATTATTTCAGCCACTGTCCACTGCTAGACATAAGCCTTCCCTATAAGAGGTGTTTTGCTAGTAGTTGCCACACTTGGCAGGCGGGTTGTCAACTTCAGTTAGGCTGTTAGAGAAGTTTGAAAAGGGACGTTTAACCTCTTAAAGCCTATCTGCGGTTGCCAACCCGCTTGCCAAGCGGCTGACAAATCACACAAGGAGAAGGCCTATATTCAATAGTGGATAGTTAACTAATGATATAATGACGATGATTCATAGTTATACTATTGTATTTTTTTATACCACTGAGGTGGCAAACAAGCATACGGCCCACCTGATGGTAAGCGGTTACCGTAGCCTATGAACAGCTGCAATACCAGAGGCATTACACGTGCGTTGCCAACCCTGAAGAAACCTCTTTACCCCCATTTGAAGAACCCCATGCTATTGTATTAAGTTAGTACTTAGAAAATTTGTGTTTTTATTTTTTATACAAGTTAGAATGGCAAACAAGCTGACGGCCCACCTGATGGTAAGTGGTAACCGTCGCCTATAGACATGAGCAGTACCATGGACATAGCATAGTATACTGTTTCGCCCGTGATACACCCCCCCCCCATGCGTTACCATTCCTGAGGACTCAGGTGTTATTCCTCTGTACCCTGTAAATTCACGCCAAGTCAAGAAAAATCAAGGTAATTAGATTTTTTTTAATCAAAATAAATTTCTTTGGAACAATTGAAGTCGGTTTTTTTTGAGAAACACTACCTTATTTGGGAAAGACGTTCGGTTTAAAGGGTAAAAAGTATTAACAACACTAAATTCGGAATCGACGACAAAAAACGTCACGAAAAAAAATACGGACGAATTGGGACTCTTGATCTCACGAAAGCCGCTTAAAACATGAAAGTAGAGACGATATTCGGAGGAGAAATACGGCTCGAGGTATTTGTAGAGACATCCGCAACGTTATCGCGGGATATTACGGTAAATATTTATAAACTCACCCCCTCCGCCCCCACACCCACGACCCACCCCCCTCGTCTGCGTCGTCCAGACGTCCGGAGGCATCGATCACGTGTTAAAATAGTCCGTCGACTATGTGAATATTCCAAGAGTTGACAGGTCGCAAAATTTTTTTGGGTAAAGACTTATAGATCCAAAACATGGTCCTACACGATTGCCCATATGCAAAAGCTTCAAATTACTTACAGGGCTATGAAGAGGGCTGTGTTCGGAGTCTCTTTGCGTGAATGAAGCCGAAACGAGGATATCCGCAAAAGAACCAAAGAAACTAACATAATCCGCAGAATAAGCAAGCTAAACTGGCAACGGGCTGGTCACATAGCTCGAAGAACCGACTACCGATAGAGAAGAAAGGTTCCTAAGTGGCGACCCTGTACGGCAAACGCAGTATAGGACGACCCCCCACTCATAAGGTCAATTTTGTTAGTTATAAATTTACTTAACCTTTGTCAGTAAATGAGCGGTCATGACGCTCTTGCATTGATAACCTGTTTAGGATGGGACAGTCCATTTTACCAGCAAGTGTCTTCAGGATACTATTTGAACTAACATATATAATTATACATTGAAGATTAAATAAATAAAATAAAAGGCAAGATATTAACAAGAAATATTGCATTGTACTGTTGAATATTGAAGGGCAGAGTGTGGAGCGGAGTCCTGATGTGACTGCGAACATGTCATCACGACTCAGACAAATTGTGTATTACGGAATGAAACACAATATGGAATATGTTCCCTTCCCATGCGTTAACAAGCATTCAAACTGACACTTCCCTATAGTTGACTGGGAGAGAACGCTTCTAGCATTAAGTACGCCATGTACACATATATGTACTAATAAATAAATAAATAAAACCCCATAATAACAGCCAACCATTGGAAAACCGAGAAATAAGTAAAGTACCTCTGTTAAATCCTACGATCTCTCTTTTTAACTTTTTAATTTTCCCGTGTTCTCTCTTCATCTTGCAGTCTCACTCTCTCCTGTTGTATGTGTGCTTTTAAGTTTGTGTATGTTTATGTATATATTTATTTATATGTATATATTTATTTATATATAATAGTGCGCCACCTACCCTTTGTCTTTCTTTCTTTTTACAATGTTCTCTTCCTAAAGGTTGTCTGGAAGAGATTGCTTAGCGATAAGGCCGCCTTTTGTATCACTTCACTACACTAGACTACAGTTAAATGTATTTACTATTTTATAAATGGTGCAATAAAGTGTAAAATAAAATAAATAAATATGTAGGCGGTGCATTATTCTGAAATATAAAGCAATCCTTAATATATAATATACGCATATGAAATTAATAATTATATGCCAAAAACACTTTTACATTGATGGAATTCCACACTAGGCATGCAAGCCTGTATCACCATCGTCACCTATCATCCCTCACTGGTACCCCGACAGTGTATACCGTTAGCGCAGGCGGGGTTACCATTCTATTATCATTTACCATTAAAAAAAATACCTAAACCTCTACCTATGTAATCTAGTAGGATCCCTTCCCTCCCCATATGACTCTCAGCCAGTTACTACACGTTGTGAAATATCCTAAATTCATTAAAATAATATTGTTCCCGCGGGATACGACGACATGTTAGAAGCTTGAAGCAATTACCTATATATAGATTCACGACGAGTCTCCAGGAGACAGGTCTGAATAAGTTATAGCTTACGTGACTTGGTGCTTAGATGCTAGAGTGGAGCTCACGACCCCATTTAGTTTCGGACACAGGACGGCAAGTAATCATAAATAATTACTGATTCTTTTATAACAGAAACGTACGTCTTATTTTTTGAAATCTATCTATCTATCCTATTTAAGAGTTGTGCTCTTGTCGGTGGAGCTCTTGCCACTCATTACGATTGTCAGCGAGTCTCTTCACCTCTTGATACGACACGACACCGACTCCTTCCTTGATCTGCCTGATGTAACTATGCCTCAGTCTCCCTCTTCCCCTCCTTCCTTCTATCTTACCTTCTATTATAATGTTCATAAGTTCGTCATGTCGTATCAAGTGTCCTAACATTTTTCTCCTTCTGTACTCAATAGTTTTCATAATTTGTCCCTTTTCCTTAACCATAAGCAGAACCTCCTCATTACTAATTCGATCTCTCCAGCAAATTTTCTCCATAAATAATTTTTAAAGTCTAGTTAAAAAAGAAAATATTTCATCATCGTCTTCATATCAGCTTTTGAATGTCCACTGCTGGGCATAAGCCTCCCCTAGAGGGGTTTTGCCAATTATTACCACGCTTTACAGGCAAGTTGGCAACCGGATGAAAGCAGGTCAGTTAGCCCATCCTGACGAATTCAACTAGAATTAGCCACGATGGTTTCCAGGAGGAACCACGTGGAGTTTGACCTGACAAGATATATTGCTAGTAATGGGGCTATTGGACCTCATTACTAACAATTCCTTTCCCCCCAAATGTTTGTATTGTTACTTGTATGCTGTAAGTAGTGCAAATACATTATCTATCTATCTATCTCACAAATATACAAAGATTTTATCCGCCGATGGTAAATGAGTTTAGTAAATTATCACTATGTTGAAGCCTTCCTGACAGGACGATTAGATTTGCTAATTAACTAGCCACCCGCCTCGACTGCGCACGGGTCCACAGAGTGTTCGAAAACTAGCTTGTACTCGTGTCTTTGTTCGCGTGTCCTGGATTTAGCTACTGACCGGGATAACGATGTATGATATCGCTCGAGTATATTTTGAAGTTTATTCATTACAGACAAATTTATTTATTTATTTATAGCAAGGCAATAGATTACAGATTAATACATTAATAAAATAAATGTTACATAAAACAGTATCAAATTTGCACTCCGACAACTGCTCTGCATAACATTCGATATTGGGGGGAAAGGGATTGTTAGTAATGGAGACTGAGAATCCCATTGATTGATATTAAAGTAATAAATGCCTATCTATCCAATTATTATTTTATATTTATTAATTTAATTCCTAGTTGTGTGGTCCGAGCATAGAATGGGTCACACCATTCTTTCCTGTGGGTGTCATAAGAAGCGACTAAACTAATTTAACAGTCGAGGGATAGACAGCAGTCTCCCGATTTAAACATCTCCAAAGCCTACCTGCAGTTGCCAACCTGCCTGTCAAACGTGGAGAGGGAGTTGTCAAGCGTGAAGCAGTTGTGTTTGCATGGCTGTGTTTCGGTTTAAAGGGTGGGATATGGCAGTGAATTTACACGGTACAGAGGAATAACACCTGAGTCCTCAGGAATGGCAACGCATGGGGGGTATCATGGGCGAAACAGTACACTCTGTTATGTCCACGGTACTGCTCATGTCTATAGGCGACGGTTACCACTTTCCATCAGGTGGGCCGTCAGCTTGTTTGCCATTCTAAGTTGTATAAAGAATAAAAAAAGAAAAACGTGGCAACTACTACCAAAATCCACCTTTGGTGGAAGCCTGTGTTCAGCAAATATGATGATCATGAAATGTGATAAATAATGAATGAAAAACAAAAATGCTTGTGATAAACACACAAACGGACATAGCTGGTGATATTACATAGTTAAATTTTACTACTCGGTGATTGAACCTGGAAATTAATTTAAATTTTTAAACGATTTCAAAAAAAGGAGAAGTTTTTCAATGCGTATGTATTTTTTTATGTTTTTTAAAACTTTATATATATATATATATATATATATATATATATATATATATATATATATATATGTATATATATATTATAAATACTTTATAAATATTATGGTCGGCAACGCGCGCGTATACCTCTGGTATTGCAGGCGTTCATAGGCTACGGTAACCGCTTACCAGTACGCCACCTCAGTGGTATAAAAAAAACTCCATCATTTATAAACTGGTTTCAAAAATTTCTTCTTTATCTAAAAGGATTATATACTTTCAAATCAGCTCTATAGAAATTCTATCATAATCGGTTTAGTAGTTTAGCTAATTAAAATAACTGGTTTACCCACGATTGAAACCGTTTTTTTGTGAAACAAAATCTTTCTTGTTATTTATTAAAATATTTTGTAATAAACATGCATATACATATATGTATATATATATATATATATATATATATATATATATATATATATATGATAACGCTACACTTCCATGTTTATACATAACCCTAACAAATAGCTATATAATTTCTCTAAATTATATTACATATATTTATACATAAAATATATCTATTTAAAATTATTATAAATCTTAGTCGTACAATCATGGAGTGATTGTCAATTTAGATAAATACTGAACCTGTGATTACAGCTTCATGAATATTAAACGAACTACGCACATAAATATAAACAAAATAACGTTAAAAATCAATAACCGTTAATACATAACGAAAACAAACACAGTGAATATCGAATAACTAGTTATTGCGAATAACGTGTTTCGAATTGTAGCACTGGCCGAAAATAAAAGGAGAATGTTGTATTAAATTTGAAAATGGAACTTTTTGTTTTTGGAGCGCGGTAACAGGTGGTTGGTGCGAACAAGTGGCAGTCCGCTGGCGGACGCGGTCGCGAGCCGGTCGTGAGCTGGCTGGACTAAGTACGAGGCTTCGCTCGGAGGGCACAAGGCACGCGCGCGTGCGTACTGACATTTCAAATTTCGAATACGTTTCTTCTTCTCACTATACGATAATCAACTTTATTTCTATAGTTATTGAGATGAATATTATTTGTAATAGTATAGCGACTTATGGCATTTTGACAATGAAACATTAGTCGTAATTGTCTAGTATTTTAAACGATTATGATATACAATTTTGAATTTTATTTCGAATTGCTTTAATTGCATAGTCCTGTGTATTTTCATATGTAACTTACGCCATAACAATACGGGAATGTCACGAATGATTGTTCTAACTGGCATTAAATAATAATTCTATTTGCGAACGTCATAAGAAATACATTTGTTTGACGCAAAGCGAACAAGACATACAAATTAGTTTTCTCTAATGGGTGAGATTTTTGCTTAACGTTTATTTCCTTTGTTAGACTTTGTGTTTACATTATAAGGTTGATTTTTAAATAGCAACAAAGTGGTGCATACAACTGTTTAGTGTTGAGCGAGTTCCCCGCAGACTCCTTGGCGCCAAGCGAGCGAAACTCAGATAAATATCGGAAATTGGACGAAATATTTTTTTCGGTTACCTTAGAAATTATGTAAAACGCACAGAGTAAGTGATCGTTACACTGTTTACGCTTTTAAGTTGGCACTGTGCTAATATTGACGGAACTAGAAAATGATTCTATGCATCCATCTTGAATACAATAAATAAAATAAATGAGTGCACAATTTTATACATATACATATATATATATATATATATATATATATATATATATATATATATATATATATATATATATATATAATAGAGTTATCAGGTCGACCTCCACGCGGTTCCCCCTGGAAACCATCGCGACAAATTTATCGTTGAATTCGTCACATCACTAACTGACCCGCTTCATCCTCACCTATCAACCCTCACTGGTGCCCCGCCGGCGTATACCGATAGCGCAGGCAAGATTACCATTCCATTATCATCCATTAAAAAAAACGGTGATGAACCAGATATCAGGCCTTAACTGTCCACTGCTGAACATAAGACTGCCCTCTTAGGGGGTTTTGCCAGTAGTCACCACGCTTGGCAGGCGGATTGGCAACCGCAGTTAGGCTTTGGAGATGTTTTAAGAGGGACGCTGCTGCCCATCCCTCGCGCTCCCTTAGTTGGGAAAACGGAAGAAGTTACTCCATTTTTAAGCTTCCGTCGCGTGTGCAGCCTTAATGGCCACTTTTTAAAATATAAAAATGTCCACCAGTGCGACGCCGGGACGGGCCGCTAGTTATTAATAAAACTGACTCTTAATTACCTAAAATCGCTTAACAAACATACATACAAAAAAAAACTGTTTTTGTAAGTTATTTTTAAAGGATCCTTCAGGATCGGCAACGCGCGCGTAATGCTCCTGATATTGCAGACGTTCATAGGCTACGGTAATCACTTACCATCAGGTGAGTCGTATACTTATTTGCCACCTTAGTGGTATAAAAAATGTTCGACGAAATTTATGTAGATACATCTACGTGACGCTACGCGATTGCTACGCCGTAGCTGTTCGTAGTGAGTCGTAGCACTAAGCTACAATCTTTCATATATGGTAAAAGTCTTGTGTCGTGGTGTTTGTAGCAATATTCCTCCGAAACGAATCGACCGATTTTTATGAAATTTTAGACCGATTTTTTTAAAGAACTTAAAATGATATTTTTAAACTTTTTATCTGTCTGACCGTCTGTTCTGGCATGCACGATGGCCCATCGTGAAGAATGCAACAAAAATTAACCACAATGGTTTCCGCGTGGAGGTCGACCTGATAAGGTGTATTGCTAGCAATGTGTACATTAGACCCTATTACTAACAGACCCTTTCCCCCCTCTACTCAAAGGTTGTCTGTAAGAGATCGCCCTAGCGGTAAGACCGCTTTTTGTACCTTTATGTGTATATTTCAATCTGTATTTACGTTACCGTATTTCACTTGAATTATTCACTTGTCATTGTATATTTTTATTTATGGTGCAATAAAGAGTTAAATAAATAAATAAATAAGATTTCTAAGACGATAAGACCGCCTTTTATTACTCCACAAGTGTAATATATATTTATCTTTGTATTATTAAGAGAAATTAAATAAAAATACAATTGAGTAACCCTTTCTTTATGAAGTCGGTATAAAATAATATAGGGCCGTTCCAATTTGGAGCGACGTTAACTCAACGTAAAGTTGTAAGGCAGGGTCCGGCCGGGCGCGGCGCACTCTGGACGGACCCTCCAGTCGGAGTAACCCCGCGCAGCACATTAAGACCCGAGACAACGTACGAACGTCGCTCCACAATGAACCCACCCAAATAAACCCGGTCATAATTGAATATTGAATATTTTATGTGAAACAATATTAAATAGTGATTTATTATTAACTAGCTTTAAAGCCCGGCTTTGCACGGGTACTATCTATTTATTAAAGATATAAATAATAGTATATATATATATATATATATATATATATATATATATATATATATATTTACATAGAATAGGCCACCCCTTCCTTTCCCGTGGGTGTCGTAAGAGGTGACTAAGGGAGCGTGAGGGATGGGCAGCAGCGTCCCTCTTAAAACATCTCTAAAAGTCTAACTGCGATTGCCAATCCGCCTGCCAAGCATGGCAGCTACTAGCAAAACCCTCAAGGGAGGCTTATTTTTTATACAACTTAGAATGTCAAACAAGCTAACTGCCCACTTGATGGAAAGTGGTAACCGTCGCCTATAGACATGAGCAGTACCGTGGACATAACAGAGTATACTGTTTCGCCCATGATACCGCCCATGCGTTGCCATTCCTGAGGACTCAGGTGTTTTTCCTCTGTACCCTGTAAATTCCCTGCCATATCGCACTCTTCAAGTTAAAACACAACCATGCAAACATACAAACAATATTATTATTGGTATTACAACAATTCACTTTCTTGCCCGTTCTTCTTGACTGAAACTGCGCTCAGAATGGGTGGCAAAATAATGAAAACATGACTGTACAAAAATGCTTAAATCTCAGCCACTATCCGTCCACTGCTGTACATAAGCCTCCCCCATAGACAGCCATAAGGAACGGTCCTGAGCCACCTGCATCCACTAACTCCCAGCAATGTATTCGAGGTCGTCACTCCATCTAGTCAGGAAATCTAAGTGTACATTTTTGATGCAAAGAACATCAAAATTTAAATATTAAACGACAGCTTTCTAAAAATATTATTGCATGGCTAACATTTTGGTTCGCCAGCTGGGCACTTTTTTAGTAATCAGTTAGGAACATTGAAAATTGTTGTACAAAAGTCGATTGCTAGGGTACCTCTGTCCCATTCGTGTTTCAACCGTGAAGCAGTTGTGTTTGCATGGCTGTTTTTCGGTTTGAAGGGTGCGATATGGCGTGAATTTACAGGGTACAGAGGAATAACACCTGAGTCCTCAGGAATGGCAACGCATGGGGGGTATCATGGACGAAACAGTATGTTTTTTTTATACAACTTAGAATGGCAAACAAGCTAACGGCCCACCTGATGGAAAGTGGTAACCGTCGCCTATAGACATGAGCAGTACCGTGGACATAACAGAGTATACTGTTTCGCCCATGATACCCCCCATGCGTTGCTATTCCTGAGGACTCAGGTGTTATTCCTCTGTATGTGTGTGTACTGTTATACGGTACTGCTCATGTCTATAGGCGACGGTTACCACTTTCCATCAAGTGGGCCGTCAGCTTGTTTGTCATTCTAAGTTAATTAAAAAAAAAATATATTACAAGGTGAAATTTCTTTCTTTTTTCGAATACTCGTTATATTACACGGCTTCACTCTATATTAGTCCCAATATGCCATCTGTCACGCCGTAAGCACTGGATACAGCGTCGAGGATCTATTTGAATAATCTCGCTTCCACGTCGCGTATAAATAACGTCAAGTGATAACGTTACACGGTATTGAACATCACTGGTATTTGGAACCTTGATTTATACTGGGCCGCCCGTAATAAATATACTGTGTCGACACTCACTATAAATTTTCAAATTTATTTCAGCGATGTTTCCTCTCACGAACGTTTACGATTATGGAATGAGCTTTCTGTAGAGGTTTTTCAAAAGACTACAGCATGATGTTCTTCAAAAAGGGGGTAAAGGGGTTTCTTCAGGATCTGCAGCGTGCGTGTAATACCTCTGGTATTGCAGACGTTCATAGGCTACGGTAACCGCTTACCATCAGGTGGGCTGCATGCTTGTTTGCCACCTCAGTGGTATTATATATATATTTTGGAAAACAATATAATTATTTCACAGTGAAATGTCTGTTTGTTTAACATTGGTTATGAAGCAAGACAAATGTATTTCTATGTACTATACATCCATATGAACGCAGACCGGCTCAGTGATGGATGATCCCGGCGAACCATTAGCGAGCACGGGGCGCCACTTGCGGCGGCCGAGTAAGCGGACGCGAGAGCGGATTACCTTTTAATGAATCGTAATGCTTCATCACCGTCATCACCAGACAGAAAGGGAGACTTTGTACAAAAGTCGTTTGCTTGGACACCTCTGTCCCATTCGTGTTTCTACCGTGACGCAGTTGTTTGCATGGCTGTGTTTCGGTTTCAAGGGTGCGATATGGCAGTGAATTTACAGAGTACAGAGGAATAAAACCTGAGTCCTCAGGAATGGCAATACATGGGGGGTATCATGGGCGAAACAGTATCCTCTGTTATGTCCACGGTACTGCTCATGTCTATAGGCGATGGTTACCACTTTCCATCAGGTGGGCTGTCAGCTTGTTTGCCATTCTAAGTTGTGTAAAAAAATCGATCATTATCCGTCCACTGCTGGACATGAGCCTCCCCCATAGCCCGCCATAAAGAACGGTCCTGAGCCACTTACATCCACTGACTCCCTGCATCATATTAAACATAAATCACTCCATAAGTTATAAAGCGATTTGGAAAATTCTTTTATTTTTTATCTGAAAGGATATAGTTACCTTCTTTCATCCTCACCTATCATCCCTCACTGGTGCCCCGCCAGTGTATACTGATAGCGCAGGCGGGATTACCATTCCATTATCATTCGTTAAAAAACACCGCAGTTCTCTGGCATGGCAAGGTTTGAGGCCTACCATGAGCATCACCATCCATTTCATCAGGTGGACCGTCAGCTTGGTTGCCTTTCTAAGTATTACATTTAGTAGATTTTGATAAAAATGTCTATGGGGCCAATCTGTCAATATATCCTTTCAGATCTCTCTTTTCATTTCAAAGTTTCCTCTTGTCGATGCAACTAATTCATGCATCTTCTTCCAGCCAGCTCTATCCCAGGCCATATCCTTGACCTCCCTATACGACATGACGCCTAGTGTTTCTTTTATCTGTCCCATGTAATTATTCCTCGGTCTTCCTCTAACTCTTTTGCCTTCTATTTTTCCTTTTAGTATGCTCTTTAAATAATCCTCATGTCGTGGCCCAGCATTTTGCCTCTTCTATTCTCCATTGTTTTTATTTTTAAACGGTTTTATTATTAATGTTCTCTTCTCATTCACTCTTTTCAAGACCTTCTCATTCGTTACTTTTTCTGTCCAGCTTATTCTTTCAGATAAAAAAGAATTTAATAAACATTAAAAAAAACAGATAACCAAATTGAGTACTTCCTGGTTTTTGAAGTGGTTTCAAACAAGTCCGCATCACAGCTGTGAGCGGGACCCCAGCCCGTGACCTCTCTATTAAGCTCTCCAAACACCGCACACGTCACTATTGCCCGGTCGCCATATTGTTTGTGCTCGCGCGGCCACCACGCCACCACAGGCAGCCATATTTATCTAATACCGAGTCACTCGGACTCTATCGACTGTTTGACTAATATGGCCTCGTTTGTAACCTCTCATTTGGGTGCGGAAGGGATTTTATATATTTATTTATTATATATAAATACTTTTGTACTATGTACTGTATGAAATATAGAAGGATAAAAGCTACTCTTCATCCCGGTCAATGAAAATATCCCGGGTCACGTGGACGGAGTCGCATGAGATTAAATGAAATGAAACGAAAATGAAATTATGTAAAAATTAGTATGTATAAAATGAAAAAAAAAATTAAAAATTATGAATATATTTTATACCACCGGTGTGGCAAACAAGCATGCAGCCTACCGGATGGTAAGCGGTTACCGTAGCCTATGAACGCCTGCAATACCAGGAACAGGTGTTGCCGAAACCTCTTTACCTTTTGAATATTACATAATTACAACATTAATTATGTCTATATTAAAAAAAAATATAATTTAAAAAAATAATAAGTCATTTTTTACAGTGCTCAATCCCACCTGCAATCCCGGACACGCAGACAAAGCTGCGGACTCAACTAGTCGTAAATTTAATATCTCCGCCTCAGCCGAGTGCCGTGTCGATTCCCCGGCGGGCACGCCACTCCAGATAAAAATAACGCCGCCTTATGTGACAGTCGGAGAGGTGCCACGAATCAAATGGAACGAATGTGATGCAGTGTTGCCAACTTATGCCTTTTCGGACTAATCTGGACTTTTTTCATCGAATTCGTTCTCTTATATTTTTTTATAGACTAGCTCTTTCCTGCAACTTTATCCGCGTAACTGGAATGTGTTCATTGATCATAATAAAAAAACCATGGCCTATATACTATATATATGTATATATTATATGGGATGGAGGAGGACATGGGACCAATATAATAACGCGCTCCAAGTATTGTTGGAACTGACTCGATTCTGCAGTGATTTGGAAACGTTAGCAAAAATGCATGTAGATTGTTTTTTTTTTTTAAAGAAAGAAAAAAAGAAATAAATATTTAGTGCTTAAATTCACATTAAAAAACACATAATAACAAAAAACATTTAACAATAAACGAAAAATAAGCACTAAAACGGTGTCACTCAGCTATACACCATGTTCCTTCGAACATGACGCTGATTTTTAGTCTCTCTACACCATTATTCGTAAACGATCTGCGTTCCTGCCCTGCAGAGTGGGGGGAAAGGGACTGTTAGTAATGGGGTCCAATAGCCCCATTGCTACTAGCAATATACCCTCTCAGGTCGACATCCACGCGGTTCCCCGTGGAAACCACCTATGGTTGACTGGGAGAGAATGCTTTTAGCATTAAATCTGCCATTTACACATATTTGTACTAATGAATAAATAAATAAATAAATAAACCATCATGTTTAATTCTTGTCGAATTCATCACGGTAGGCCAACTGACCTGCATTCATTCTCACCTATCATCTTCCACTGGAGCCTCGTCGGTGTATACCGATAGCGCGGGCGGGGTTACCATTCCATTTTCACCCATTAAAAAAAAACTCCAACTGTGTTCTAGCGATGTTAGCGAATAGGCTGGATTCTTTCTACACGAACTATTGTGTTGCGTTGCATGTGGAAAGAACCCACTTATAAATATAATTGTAAAATATGAAAAGTGGAACCTGGTAACCTTAATAAAGAATTATTTATTATTATTAAATAAAATTATTAAACAAATTGCCAATCCGCCTGCCAAAACGTGGCAAGCACTGGCAGAACTTCCCAAGAGCGAAGTTTATGTTCAGCAGTGAATAGTTAAAGGCTGATATGATGATGATGATGATGATATGATGATTAAACAAAAATTTAACAAAAACTTATGTCTACAATTGTATTTAATTTCAATTCAACATAGCCCGGAAAACCTGATTCCGAGCTGGCAACACCGATCCCTTGTCACGCTCCAAGAAATGTCGCCAAAGTGTCTCCACTTATATTTATTGCGATCTATACCTGGTAAGAGATTACTTTTAACTCAACACACAGACAGCCACTCACACAACTAAAAATATATCTGCATTTTGCTCCATCGAAAAGCATAGGCATATCACCAGAGGGAGACTTTGTACAAAAGTCATTTGCTTGGTCACCTCTGTCTCATTCGTGTTTCAACCGTGAAGCAGTTGTGTTTGCATGGCTGTGTTTCGGTTTGAAGTGTGGGATAGGGCCACCCCAGGATGCGAGCAAACCTTCGCAAGGACATGTCTGGGAGTACATGACGTGATTTGTTCCATAATTGGATAGCTCGATACAAGAAAGCTGTTTCCCATGAAATTTATTCTATAAATTCCCGTTTATTATATTAATAGAAAAATAATATAGCCATGATAATATTATTCTTAAGAACATACTAATTCCCTGTACGGAACCCCAAAATCCATTCTCGGAATGTAACCCCAAGAAAACCTAAAAACACAACCCTGCGACGAGCGCCATGCATTCTATGAAAGCAAACAACTTTTTGTTCGCATTCGAATGTACATGAAACGGAATTTTTAAATAGGCTTTCAAAACCCTCGGCTGGGCTCGGCTAGCTCCGATTTTTGTAGGGTTGCCACCTCGTGAGATTTTCTATTCTTTTTTTATTCAACTAAAAGTACTTTAGCGAAATTATGACCAGAGGGAGACTTTGTACAAAAGTCGATTGCTTCGGTACCTCTGTCCCATTCGTGTTTCAACCGTGAAGCAGTTGTGTTTCGGTTTGAAGGGTGGGATATGGCGTGAATTTACTGGGCCCAGAAGAATTACACCTGAGTCCTCAGGAATGGCAACGCATGGGGGGTATCATGGGCGAAACAGTATACTCTGTTATGTCCATGGTACTGCTCATGTCTATAGGCGACGGTTACCACTTTCCATCATGTGGGCCGTCAGCTTTGCCATTCTAAGTTGTATAAACAAAAAAAAATGATATAATCGCTGTAAAATCTTTGCTATGAATAAATGAATGAATGATTATATATTTGCAAGAAACATGGTAAATATACAGGTGTTTAAATAATATTTAGTCCACATATTTCGCTACAATTAGGCATGCTACATTTAAAACACTTACATTAACAATTCTTATAAAAAAAAAACAATATGTCAAATACAATTTCATGTCAATGAATGTACTTCATCTCATTTGATATTAATACATATTAGTAGGTCTGTGATTAGCGTCAACAATATACCAACATACCACTGAGGTGGCAAACAAGCATACAGCCCGTCTGATGGTAAACGCTCACTGTAGCCTATAAACGCCTGCAACACTAGCGGCGTCACGTGCGCGTTGCCCACCCTGAACAAACCTTAATACACTCTTTTTAAATAAAACACTGTAGTCTCTAGAGAAAACCTTGACAGCGAGCTCTTTTCACAGGTTGAGCGTTCACGAGAGAAAAGTAATCTGAAACCGCGCTGTATGCAACCATCTTTACCAAAGGGAGACAAAAGTCGTTTGCTTGGGCACCTCTGTCTCATTCGTGTTTTTACCCTGTAGCAGTTGTGTTTGCATGGCTGTGTTTCAGTTTGAAGGGTGGGATATGGCGTGAATTTACAGGGGACAGAGGAATAACACCTGAGTCTTCAGTAATGGCAACGCATGTGGAGTATTATGGGCGAAACAGTACACTCTGTTATGTCCATGTCATGTCTATAGGCGACGGCACCTTCCACCAGGTGAGGTGTCAGCTTGTTTGCCATTCTAAGTTGCATAAAATAAAAAATTTATATCTAAAGTATCGATGCAGAGTGATGCGAAGATAAAAGGTGGCTGTGAGTACCATTTCATACAATTCCTCTGAACAAAATCCGTTATAAAAGCAGTAAACACACAAAGGGAGGCAAAGTCTTATATTAGACAACCCTACTGACAGAGCGTTTACAAATCATTGGATATAGTACATATATACATATCCCATACATCCTTCGGCACCGCTGCAAGATATGGCTCACACATTACATTAATGCATTTTTAATCAATAAAATGAGATCACGCGACGCTCTTAATGTTTTATAATCGTGTTTGAATCATTTATATTTTATATTTTTGACTTGTTATGTATTTGTTTTTGTTTAGTTCTGCTACCATTGGTGTGTGTGCGGCTGCCGATATTTATGGATTGACTCCTACTAGGCTATTAATATACGTAAGCCACTAAATTATAATATTAAATTTGCATGCCTTTAGATAAGGCGAAATGTGTAGATCTATTATATTTAAGACCATTATTATAACCACATTTCGAGCAAATAAATAAATTAATGTCACTTACTCTGTTATATAGAAAAGAAATTACGATTTATTTTGTGTTATTTGGAAAAAAAACAATACTTATACTATATAGTACACAAAATTTTTCTACCGTAAAGCAGTTGTGTTTGCATAACTGTGTTTCAGTTTGAAGGGTGGGATATGGCGTGAATTTACACGGTACAGAGGAATAACACCTGAGTCCTCAGGAATGGCAACGCATGGGAGGTATCATGGGCGAAACAGTATACTCTGTTATGTCCATGGTACTGCTCGTGTCTATAGGCGACGGTTACCACTTTCCATCAGGTGGGCCGTCAGCTTGTTTGTCATTCTAAGTTGTATAAAAAAACAATAGTTATTTTAAAAGAACCCAACAGCTTAACGTTTCCTTCTTAATAAATCCTACTATAAAAGTCCAAAAGAACGATATTTTAACATTTGTCATATTTTTAAATGACACTCATCATGTTTTCCATTAAATTTGTTTTTGGCCCTGAAATTTCAGAAAATATTTCAATCAATCAATCCAAGTCTTCACATCGCCCGCCAGATGGTGTGGGCGGGCGAGGTATTCAACTCTGGAAGCAACAACCTCCAAGTCACTTGATTTTAAGCCGACATACACGGAGGGTCTGTGTATCCCTTTCAGATCCAAGTTTTTTTTTCTTTCATATTAAATATATTTTCGTGTTTTGGAGCCAGGACATCTTACCGGCGCGCACGAGACTACTGCACCACCTAACCGCTGAAATGATTTCTTATTGGCTGGTTTAGAATCTCACTATCATGTTATTTCAGCTTCGCGCGTAAAAATGAATTGCGCGCGGTTTTAGAATTTAAAGTTACAACTCACGCCCGTGTCATTCAGATCTGAAAGGGGTATGTCGACGTGGCATCTTCTCTCTTCAACTGCTGCAAGATGAATTGTTTGCGAGTTACTCTTTTCCTTTTATATAAATATATGTTTTTTTTTTTTCAAACCCTCTAACACCCACGCGTACGAAGCAACGTGCCCCAAGCTGTTATAAATTTACAATAACAATATGAATGCACCTTTCCCATTCCCCGTGAACGAATCACGCCTCTCTATAAACACGTACTGTATTATTTCCCGTGCGAAATTTACAAAATATCATAACAAAACAGAACAGAACAGAACAGATTCAGCGTTTTGTCGGTAACAAATGGGAATTGTACGCGGAATGATTTACAAGTGACGGCATCGCGAGCGTAACGAAGTCTGTGATTTATTTGTACCACCATTCTTACAATCTCAACGTTGTAAATATGTAATTGGGCTTGTTTGTACAAAACTTAGGCTTGGCAGTATATTATGTATGGCACCAAAAAATTTATAATAAAATACATAAATCTATAAAACACCAGAGAGAGACTTTGTACAAAAGTCGATTGCTTGGGCACCTCTGTCCTAATCGTGTTTCTACCGTGAAGCAGTTGTGTTTGCATGGCTGTGTTTCGGTTTGAAGGGTGGGATATGGCGTGAATTTACTGGGTACAGAGGAATAACATCTGAGTCCTCAAGAATAACAACGCATGGGCGGTATCATGGGCGAAACAGTATACTCTGTTATGTCCATGGTACTGCTCATGTCTATAGGCGACGGTTACCACTATACATCAGGTGGGCCGTCAGTTTGTTTGCCATTCTAAGTTGTATAAAAAAAAATGTTTTTATCATACTACAGGTAGAAAGAACAAAACGATTTTTTTATCCATTTAATTCTATTTAATTCAGGTGGGCTGTCAGCTTGTTTCCCATTGTAAACTGTAGAAAAAAAAACATCAATTAATGTATTTAAGTATAAATTAAAAAAGAACTAACTATTTAAAGAATATTTTTCTCAAGGCAACAATATTGCTTCTATCACCGGTTTAGTAGTAAAACGTCATCATAACCCTTATCACTGGCTGCCGTCTCCCCAGCGGCGCGGTCGTGAACATATTTATGACCAATAACATACGTTATGGCGAGCGCCGCGTCTTGCGACACCACCTTTATCATACGAATTATAAGTCGTTAAAGACTTGTCGTAAATATAACATATTTTGAAGAAACAATATTATGGGTGTTGCACTGCGGCGAACCATTGGCAAATGGGGGGAAAGGGATTGTTAGTAATGGAGACTGAGAATTCCATCGCTAGCAATATACCCAACCAAGTCGACTTCCTCGCGGTTCGCTGATGAATTCATCATGAAGGGCTAACTGGCCTGTTTTCATTCTCATCTATCACCCTTCACTGGTGCTCCGTCAGCGTATCCCGTTAGCGTAGGCGGGGTTACCATACCATTCTCACCCATCAAAAAAAATTGGCAAGCAGGGGAGAAGGATTGTTAGTAAAACGGACTTTCAATAGATGATAATGGAATGGTAGCTCCTGCGCTATCGGTATACGCTGGCGAGGCACCAGTGGGGGATGATAGGTGAGGATGGAAAGGCTGGTTAGTTAGCCCATTGTGACGAATACACCTGGACTTCGGCACTATGGTTTCAAAGTAGCCCACGTGGAGGTTAACTTGACAGGGTATATTGCTAGCAATGGAACTGGTAGTCCACATTTGTAACAATCCTTCCCCCCCAGTAATGCGGACAGGTCAGGTCGACGTCCACGTCCCCTTGGAAATCATCGTGCTGAATTCCAGGTGTATTCATCGCGGTGGGCTTACTGACCTGCCTTTTCGTCCTCACCAATCATCCCTCACTATTGTCCCGGCAGCGTATACCGATAGCACAAGCGGAGTTACCATTCCATTATCATGCATTACAAAAAAAAATATAAAAAAAAAGTTAATAAGGATTAATATCTAAACAATGTCGTCGTATTATATTATATTATAAAAACAAACGCAAATAACTTTTAAACACAATGAATAAAATAAAAATTTGCATCGGTCGCTGAAGTTTTAATAAAAAAAGTTTAATTGGCCGCGCCGTGTGTACACTGCGGCTAATTGGTGGCGCCAGTGTTGCCAGATTGGGTAACTTTTTCGAAATTTTCGGTAAAAAATCCTGTGGCGTCAAATCAAGTATGTATCATCGTAGAAACCTTTAACTGTCCACTGCCGAACATAGATAGATAGATACTCTTTATTGTTTCCTCCAAAAGATTACAATTGTAAACTTACTATAGATATAAACAATTACAAGAAATAATCACAATGAGAGAACAATGGGCGACCTTATCGCTAAGAGCGATCTCTTGCAGGCAATCTTTGGATGGAGAGGAGCAATTATAAACAGTCTGATTGGAGGCACGATGAAATTTTATTATTTCTAAAAGTCTTTCCCTTGGGGGGTAGTTGCCAGTTGTTGCCATTCTTGGTAGATTGGTAACAACAGTTAGACTCTAAAGATGTTTAAAGAGAAACATGCCAAGAAGAGAAACTGCCCATCCCTGCCTTACTTTCCCTTAGTCGTCTCTTACGACACCCACGGAAAAGGAAGGGACAGTGCATTCTATACCAGAACCACACGGCGAGCTTACATTTATGTTTGTGTAAAAATAAAGGATTTAGAGAAAACAATATTTGCTATTTGTTTAAAAATCAAAATTAGCAACTGGCAACCCTGGGTAGCGCGCCCTCTGTGGGGTCTCTTTCACACACAAATAAATTCGTTGAAGTTAAGTAAATAAATAAATAAAAATACGTTAATTACTGTTGGAAATTATAAACAAATGACGGAGACTTTACGCACAAAAGGATTTCGTTTCACAAAAAAAAAAAACCTTCTTTGACCGTGTCGTTTTTGATGTAATTTCTATGAAACTAAACTGAAAGTATATTAAAAGTGTCTTAGGGATGGCACCTAGAATATATAATAACTTACCTAAATCCCTCACAGACATAGATGACATAAAAAAATATAAAACTAAACTGTACGAATACCTAGTAAACAGAACATACTATTCAATTGACGATTTCCTTGAAGATAAATGTAATAAATTTCCATAATTATATTTTTTCACTATAAATGTGACATTGCTAATTTTTCTTCTTATGTATAAAATTCTCGTGTCGCGGTGTTTGTTACCAAACTCCTCCGAAACGGCTTTACCTATTTTTATAAAATTTTGTGTGCATATCGGCTAGGTCTGAGAATCGGCCAACGTCTATTTTTCATACCCCTCAATGATAAGGGTGACCCTCCCCAATATTTTTTTTAATGGACTAAAAAATATTCTCCAAGTAATGTATATGGCAAAACAACGTTTGCTGAGTCAGCTAGTTTTATATAATATAATAATTTTCTTATCTATCTATCTATCCATTTAAGAGCTGCTCTCTTGTCGGTGTAGCTCTTGCCACTCACTACGATTTTCAGCGAGTCTCCTCACCTCTTGATACGACACGACACCAACTCCTTCCTTGATCTGCCTGATGTAACTATGTCTCGGTCTCCCTCTCTTTAATTTTCTTATATAATTGCAAATTTGTATACCTCGATTTCATTTCATTTCATTTCATTTCATTTCATTTCATTTCATTTCATTTCATTTCATTTCATTTCATTTCATTTCATTTCATTTCATTTCATTTCATTTCATTTCATTTCATTTCATTTCATTTCATTTCATTTCATTTCATTTCATTTCATTTCATTTCATTTCATTTCATTTCATTTCATTTCATTTCATTTCATTTCATTTCATTTCATTTCATTTCATTTCATTTCATTTCATTTCATTTCATTTCATTTCATTTCATTTCATTTCATTTCATTTCATTTCGATAGATGGGGTTGATCATAGAGGACTCATATTGTTTTACCATCCATTGTTACCTATGTGTCACAAAATAAATAAATAAAGAAATCTCTTTCAAATAAAAGAAGATTTTTTCAAATCGATTCACAAATATCGGAGTTCTGAGGTATGGAACATTGAAAAATATTTTTTTTTCCTGAACTAGGTGTTACCTAGCTGAAGTCCATATCACTGGTTATTTATTTAGAATTATTTCGTTTAATTTCGCTACCATCAGCATGTGTGCGACTGCCAACACTCGAAGATGTTCCATAACCAAAAATGGCAGTCGGAGATTGATGGCTAATATGGTAGGTAGGGGGGAAAGGGATTGTTAGCAATAGAGTTTGATAGCCCCATTGCTAGCAATATGCCCCCTATTAGGTCTACCTCCACGTGGTTCCCTCTGAAAACCATCGTGAACAATTCTTGTTGAATTCGTCACGATGGGCTAACTGACCAGCTTCATCCTCACCTACCATCCTTCACTGGTGCCCCGCCGGTGTATACCGATAGCACGGGTGGGTTTACCATTTCATTATCACCCATTAAAAAAAAAATGTTAGGTAGGTTATATCTATCTTGTGGTAATAATAGTGGAGGTCAGTCTTCGAATTAACTTATAAACACGTTCTCCTTTCGGATTCTATATTAACCTTTCCACTTTGGGTTTTAAATTTTTTTATACAACTTAGAATGGCAAACAAGCTGACGGCCCACCGGATAGAAAGTGGTAACCGTCGCCTATAGACATGAGCACTACCGTGGACATAACAGAGTATACTGTTTCGCCCATGATACCCCCCATGCGTTGCCATTCCTAAGGACCCAGGTGTTATTCCTCTATACCCTGTAAATTCACGCCATATACTCTTTTAAATAATAAAATAAATATATTAATTAATAGTTCACGTCTACAAGCGACAATTGCCACTTTACCATCAGGTGGGCCGTCAGCTTGCCTGCCCAAACAAAATACATTAAACGCAACGAAATATGTACGCTTAAAGCGCGTTTTAGGCAAATATTTTACTTGGAATTATGTGGGATTACTAAGGTAATTTAAAAAAAAATAATCCTGTCCCGCTGTACCGTTTAGCCGCGCCACAGCAGCTGTTGCTAAAAATGACATGGATTAATGCGTCTGTTAGATTTAAGTACATAAAAGAATGGTTATTTATAAAAAAAATTATACTATATACATTGAACCTAGACGAGCTAATTTTATGGGGGTATCATGGGCGAAACAGTATACTCTGTTATGTCCATGGTACTGCTCATGTCTATAGGCGACGGTTACCACTTTCCATCAGGTGGGCCGTCAGCTTGTTTGCCATTCTAAGTTGTATAAAAAAAAAAGCTAAATGTATATAAATGGTGAATAAATAAGGATAGATTGATTCCACTAATCAATACTTGTTTATTTTCCCTCCAACGTTAAGATCCCGTAGTGGCCTCTTACGACACCCACACGAAATCAAGGGGTGGCATATTTTTAATAAATGATAATGGTATGTTAATTCCGTCTGCGCTAACGGGATACGCTGACGGAGCACCAGTGAAGGGTGATAGATGAGAATGGAAACAGGCCAGTTAGCACATCATGATGAATTCATCAGGAATTAACCATGATAGTTTGCAGGGGGAACCGCGAGGAGGTGGACCTGGTTGGGTATATTGCTAGCAATGGGATTCTTAGTCTCCATTACTAACAATCCCTTTTCATCCATTAAAAAAAAAGAGAGAGAGAGTGAGAGACCTCCCCCCCCCCCCCCCCTCGCCGTCTATTAATTATTCGACTGAGCAAATCATTTTGGATTATTCGAATGATTTTCAAATCAATCTACACTAATATTAGGTAAAAAGAGGAAAGATTTGTATTTTTGTGTATATGTATGTTTGTAATGAATAAACTCAAAAACTACTTTGCCGATTTCGAAAATTCTTTCACCATTAGAAAGCTACATCCACCCTGAGTGACATAGGCTATATTTATTGCTAGAAAAGATTAGGGATCCTTACTGAAACTTTAGTAACGTAACTCAAGGTGTGAAAAAAGGCTATAAAATATCTTTGGTCGCGTGCGCTGCGGAAACTATTGGTGATAGAACAAAAGTATGTTCTACAATATTGAAGAAAATATCAATAACTACAAAAAACTTCGCGACACTATATGTCCAACTGTTATCGTTATGTCACAATGAACATGTCAAATGAACAACAAGTATGTCTTTGCACTTACTATGTACACATGTTTGCAAATAAATTTATAAAAAAAAAAAAACAATAGTTACTTTTTAAAATGTTGTAATGATGTCTACCTGTGCGAAGCCGGGAAGAACCGCTAGTATATATTATATATATATATATATGTATATATATATATATATATATATGTATATATATATATATATATATGTATATATATATATATATATGTATTTCTCGTTAAATTCATTGATAGACAGATAACAATGAATATAACGAGAGTCCACAGGTCTGAGGTCTGAGGTCTGGATGGGCGTACAATGGGCGGCCGGAACACAATCAAGCTCACGTTTCAGCATAATTAAGCACGGTAGGTAATTAAACTGAGCTTAGGACTTGACGGTACTACAAGGGACACGGTGCAACACACTTGCCTTATGTCGGAGGAAGATGGGATTGTTAATTAGTGAAGATTAGCTAGCGAATCATTGCTAGCTTTACCAGAGGGAGACTTTGTACGAATACAAAAGTCGTTTGCTTGGCCACTTCTGTCACGTTCGTGTTTCTGCCGTGAAGCAGTTGTTTGCATGGCTGTTTCGGTTTGAAGGGTGGGATATGGCGTGAATTTACAGGGTACAGAGGAATAACACCTGAGGTTTTTTTTTACAACACAGGGGCAAACGAGCATGCGGCTCACCTGATGGTAAGTCACTATCGCCGCCCATGATCACCCACAACACCTACGGCATTGCAGGTGTGCTGCCGGCCTTTTAAAAAGGAATTTGCTCTTTTCTTGAAGGTTATGTTATCGTATCGGTTCGCAAATACTGCTGCTGGAAGTTGATTCCAAAGAGTGGTGGTCCTCAGGAATGACAACGCATAGGGTATCATGGTCGAAACAGTATACTCTGTTATTTCCATGGTTACTGCTCATTTCTATAGGCGACGGTTACGAGTTTCCATCAGGAAAAAAAAAGTTCATCTAGCAGCTAAATGGAATGGAAAGGTAACTTGATGGAGTATTTACTTTTTGTTCTTTGATCAAGAATTTTCTCAAAATAATTTTGAAGGTGAACTTACGCAAGACAAGGGCACAATTGTACTTTTTGTGATTTTACAAGATAGCCATTTAAAGTTTTTTTTTTACATTCAATGCCGATTTGTTCGTCAAATTCATTCAAAATGACAAAGACACTAACGCCATCTGGCGGCAAATAACTCGTATTTATTTCGAGTCTTTGTTCGACCAGAAAAGAGTTTTTATGGTTCTTTTATATATTTAACTCATTTTGCGATTTTTTGCATGTTATTCTTTCTTACCGAATAAACATTACCTTTCTTACCTTTAAACTTTACCTTTCTTATATTAATTAAATTTGGCAAAATTTATTAAACCTAATGGTACTAGGTCCCTTGGACAACACATTGCGGCGCCCGTAATCCGCACTAACGTGAGAACAAAAGCGCCCCCTCGCGGCCGCGCGCCACACGTCTTATGAGGGTGTTCTGCAGGAATCCGTAGCTGTAAGGAACCCTATTGTACTACCAACGTGTTGCATTACGAATCTCTGGTTTTCAAATGAGTGAAAGACATATATATATTCTTGAGTTTTATCTTTTTTTTAGGGTGAAAATGGTATGGTAACCCCGCCTGCGCTAACGGGATACGCTGGCGGAGCACCAGTGAAGAGTGATAGATGAGAATGAAAACAGGCCAGTTAGCACATCATGATGAATTCATCAGGAATTAACCATGATAGTTTCCAGCGCGAACCGCGAGGAGGTCGACCTGGTTGGGTACATTGCTAGCAATGGGATTCTTAGTCTCCATTACTAACAATCCCTTCCCCCCCACCCCTCCCCGGTAGTCGCAGTTAGGCTTTGGTACTGTTCGAAGAGGAGCACTGTTGCCCATTTCTCGACCATTAAATTTTATTTGCCTCTTACGACACCCATGGAAAAAGAAGGGTCTATTCTATGCCGGGACCACGCGGAGGTATACACGTATTATATGTATACCTCCGTGTTAGGATGGAAAAGGCTGCTTTTTAACCCGGAAAGTAAAGATATCCCGGTCACGCAGGACCAAGTCGCGGGTTAAAGGTAGTTTTATTATACTAACAACGAGGTATTACATAGAAGGAGTGATATAATTGTCAATTCATAGCAGGCTAGTGTATCGAAAATGTTATTCGGCCGTATAACCCTAACAAATTCTGATACAACTTGTTCGCATACTTTCTACATAAACTGAGTCCAATATATAATCTAGTAATGTAAAATTTGTCATTGACAAATAATTGACATATCAAACATTTTCTATACATACTAGTCTGCTATGAATTGATAAAAATAGCAACTGATGGTGTATCCTTCGTCCTCTTTTTACTAATTATATTTGCATAAGAAGAAAGGAGGCAACCGTATGATTTACAATTTTTATTTTATCATTCCTTCTATGTAATTCATTGTTCTTACATTATACTAGTAAAATATGGCAACATCGATACTGTCGGTCATGGATTGTGGCGTTATTAAGGGACACCGCAGAGAATTTAATCCGGCAAAGTTATGCCCGCTGTACGGGACCCGTGATCCGGATCGAACCGGTTTTTGCCGGTTCTCCGGCGAGCCGAGTTGATCCATGGATTTATTTCGCTAGAATATTAACTATTAAACGGTGCTCGGATTACGTTTAGCCGACTATAAAACAGAGGAGTTCGACTATATTGTTTTTCCGTCATCATCATTCAGCCTTCAACTATCAACTGCTGAACATCCTTCCCTTCCCTTCTTTCCCCTTCTCTTTCCGACCTTCCCCTTGGAGAGGTTTTCCAATGCAATTCAATTTAATAATTTATTGCTATATCAAGTTGTAACAGTACAGATCTTAAGCTATTAAAGGTAAAGAATCCACATGAACCCTGGAAGGGTGCAGCTATCTCATTAGTAAATATTACTTGAAATACATAACTACACTTTAATACCACGCATAGTCGATTAACAGAAAATAAATAAAACATTATTACATTTCCAGTAGTTGCCACGATTGGCCGCCTGCCAATCGGTTGGCAACCGCAGTTAGGTTTGGAGGGAGACTTTGTACAAAAGTCGATTGCTTAGGTACCTCTGTCCCATTCGTGTTTCTACCGTGAAGCAGTTGTGTTTGCATGGCGGTGTTTCGGTTTGAAGGGTGGGATATGGCGTGAATTTACAGGGTACAGAGGAATAACACCTGAGTCCTCAGGAATGGCAACGCATGGGGGGTATCATGGGCGAAACAGTATACTCTGTTATGTCCGTGGTACTGCTCATGTCTATAGGCGACGGTTACCACTTTCCATCAGGTGGGCCGTCAGCTTCTTTGCCATTTTAAGTTGTATAAAAAAAAATTATGCTCGAACCGACAAGTAACAGGTTTAGGACTTGTGAAGGTTATAATTCGTATATGAAAACTAGCCAACACAGACCTTAGGCTACAATAAGTTATAAGAAGAAATTTTATTTTATGTTGTTACAAACAAATTACAGGACTGACACCTATTTAGATCTCACTTCTTTTGTCGTTGAAATGAACAACTAAGGCATATATCATAGTATTGAACTTAGCTCCCATTTCACATTTATGTTTTTGATGGGATTTAAATTTACGCACTGTTTAAATTACTCCTCTCCATCCAAAGGTTGTCTGCAAGAGATCGCTCCTAGCGATAAGGCCGGCCTTTGTTCTCTCAGTGTAATTTTTTTTTGTAATTGTTTGTATTTATAATAAGTTTGCTTTCATAATCTTATTGAGGAAACAATAAAGAGTGTCTATCTATTTATGCACATACAGCCCCGTGTAATACCATTGTAAGAAATGTACTCCGTTGAATTTTCCTCAACACCCTTTATAATATCAACGATCCTAAAACAAAAGAAACACTGTAGATATCATATCTCTCGGCTCACCATAAAATCCGAGATGGATCTCGGCTCATAATGGCAGCGTAATGTCCGCTTTTATCTGGTTACGGCCAGCGAAAACCAGTTTGGGGCGGTTTACACCGCCCGTATTGAGTTTGATGACGGACAATTCCGCAGCAGAGAAGGCGGTAAGGCGATTTTGAATCTGAGGGAAATCTCAAGGGAACATTTTATTTGTTCAATAGTTGGTCTCATTTCGTTAACAGACGGACA
This sequence comes from Galleria mellonella, assembly GCF_026898425.1. Lineage (NCBI taxonomy): Eukaryota > Metazoa > Arthropoda > Insecta > Lepidoptera > Pyralidae > Galleria > Galleria mellonella. Next base: position 3,022,649 of record NW_026442003.1, on the reverse strand, counting down.
AAATGCTTACAGTGTGAACTGTTTTCTATGTAATTCTGGCTAGAGGGAACTGTAATCTAAAGGTAGGTGACGACGAAAAAACGTCCCTGAATACAACGGCATAGGATTTATATTTATTTATATATCTATTCTAATCCTTACTAAAATTATTTATGTGAAAGTGAGTTAAACCTTACCTTACTAACGCCTCAATGGCTTAGTCAATTACTATGTAATTTAATAATGATAAATAATGAAGGAGAAGGATATAGGGTACTTTCAATCGCGGTCAATGAACGCGGGCGAAGTCGCGGGTAAAAGCTAGTGTTACTATAGAGAAGGAAAGATTATATTTTTTGTACATTTCCTTGTAATGTTTTAATAATTATTTCATTCATAGAGAGTCATCTGTAATGGTGACAGTCTGGATTTTAGGAATTGTTAGAAGTCGACATTCACGTAGTGCCCCTGGAAACCATTGTGGTTAGTTTTTGGACCCACCATGATGGGCCAACGGACCTGATTTATCATCCCTCATTAGTGCACCGCCGGTGTGTACCGATAACGCAGGCAGGGTTACCATTACATTATTATGCATTAAAGAATGTATTTTATGCAAACACACTTTTATATGCAACTTAGAATGGCAAACAAGCTGACGGCCCACCTGATGGAAAGCGGTAACCGTCGCCTATAGACATGAGCAGTACCATGGACATAACAGAGTGTACTGTTTCGCCCATGATACCCCCCATGCGTTGCCATTCCTGAGGACTCAGGTGTTATTCCTCTGTACCCTGTAAATTCACTGCCATATCGCACCTTTCAAACCGAAACACAGCCATGCAAACACAACTGCTTCACGGTTGAAACACGAATGGGACAGAGGTGCCTAAGCAAACGACTTTTGTACAAAGTCTCCCTCTGGTTACCTATTTATTAATTATAAAATTAATCATTTCATTTATTAATCTATTTATTTATTAATAATAAAATAATTGCCGCGTGGTCCCGCCATAGAACGGGCCACCCCTTCCTTTCCCGTGCGTGTCGTAAGAGGCGACTAAAGGAGGGCGAGGGATGGACAGCAGCGTCCCTCTTTAAAACATCTCTAAAAACCTAACTGCGGTTGACAACCCGCCCGTCAAGCGTGGCAACTACTGGCAAAAACCCAGTAGGGGAGGCTTATGTCCGGCAGTGGACAATTAACGGTTGATATGACATACATAAATTAAGTATTTGAGCTGCCTGCCGAGGTTTTCCCTAGAGACTACAGCATGGGGTTCTTCAAAAGGGGGGTAATGAGGTTTCTACAAGGTCGACAACACACGCGTAATACCTCTGGTATTGCAGGCATTCATAGGCTACGGTAACCGCTTACCATCAGATGGTCTGTATGCTTGTTTGCCACACCAGTAGTACGAGTATAAAAAAAAATAAAAAAATGTTACCATATCGCCTGGCAGTGACTTCATAACAAAAAGATGTCATTACTAAGTCATTTTAACGTCGCAACGCTTAAATGACTAATTGCTAACGTCATTTCAAAGTCGCCGATGTCACTATGTTTTTTTTTAATGGATAATAATGGAATGGTAACCCCACCCGCGCTATCGGTATACACCGGCGGGGCACCAGTGAAGGATGATAGGTGAGGATGAAGCGGGTCAGTTAGCCCATTGTGACGAATTCAACAAGAATTGTTCACGATGGTTTCTAGGGAGAACCACGTGGTGATCGACCTAATAGGGCATATTGCTAGCAATGGGGCTGTCAAACTCCATTGCTAACAATCCCTTTCCCCCCGACGTCACTATGTTACCTATATATATATAATATGTAGCCGTCAGCTGCCGCGGCACTACACAGCACTAAATAAGTCCTTCGTTTTAATGAAGTCTACTAACCACTAACGACCTCTGTATCCGCGCTTTGACACGTGTACCGGGGACGATTAAAAATTCAAACGCGCCCCATTCACTCGAGCCGCGAACCGCGACGCACTTGACCCCGATAGTGATGGGCTAATAATGGCAAGTGACAATAACTGTATATTTAGTTACGTTATAAAATAACAGTTTTGTCTTAACCTCTTAATTAGAAGGAAAGGGATTGTTAGTAATGGAGACTGAGAATCCTATTGCTAGCAATATACCCAACCGGGTCGAACTCCTCGCGGTTCCCCCTGGAAACTATCATGGTTAATTCCTGGTGAATTCATCATGACGGGCTAACTGGCCTGTTTTAATTCTCATCTATCACCCTTCACTGGTGCTCCGCCAGCGTATCCCGTTAGCGCAGGCGGGGTTACCATACCATTTTTACCCATCAAAAAAAAAAACCTCTTAATTATAATAACAAAAAAATCTTAAAAACTTGTTATAAGTATTAGAATGTTTTGTCACTGTCTTTCAAATTGAGAATTTGATGTGAAAGAAAAGAACAAGACGCAACAACAGCTAAAATAGATTTGTGAAAGCTTGATAATTTTATGAATAAGGGAGTGTGCGTCCTGCATTTTTCTCTAATTCATCGGCATCATATCAGCTTTTAACTGTCCACTGCTGGACATAAGCCTCCCCCAAGTGGAGTTTTGCCACGAAGGTCACCAGATAATCTCTGCAAAAATATCAAAATGTCTATTTTTCCTGTAAATATATTGCTTAAACTTTTTTTTTATACAACTTAGAATGGCAAACAAGCTGACGGCCCACCTAATCCAAAGTGGTAACCGTCGCCTACAGACATGAGCAGTACCATGGACATAACAGAGTATACTGTTTCGCCCGTGAAACCCTTAATTCAGTTTATATGAAATTAATTGGAAACTGTTCATCGCGTCCCATCCCTACGCCATAACTTCCAGGTTGCAACCGCAAACATAAATGAAATGCGGTTTTTATGATGTTTCAATTGCACCCAACTGCAGGCGGCCTCATTACGGCGCGGCGGGTTACGGTAAAGCTATACAGCACTCGTTACAAGTGGATATTACTGCAGCAAAAAAAGCAGCTACCGCAGTCGTGGTAAATTAATTAAAATTAAACAATTTATAATTTATTAAGGGATTAAAGGTTCTTGAGTGGCGACGCTGTATGGACAAATGCAGTGGAAGACATATCCTCCTCCCCCGCCTCTAGATTTTTTACCATCCTTTGTTATCTACCTATGTATCACAAAATAAATTTGTAAGTACTTTATATTATTCTCAATTCCATGTATAATATAGTATATGTCATATATGTGTAAGTATATTTGTTATTTATATATATTTATTCGTTTATATATGTAATTTTAGTATGTATGTATATCAATAATTACTAGTACCGCATTCGAGTATTCTGACACTTCCCTACGGTTGACTGGGAGAGAACGCTTTCAGCATTAAATCCGCCATGTACACATATATGTACTAATGAATAAATAAATAAATAAATAAAATAAATTAATGAAGTGAAATAAAATGAAATTTATATAAAGATAGGACAGCTAATATAGTAGAAAAATATAACGCCATTTGGACGAGTTGTCCGCGGCCATTTCGCTTCGTTCGTACAGCCTGCTCGCCGTGTATGATAAGCTCCTATTTCTCATGTTTATACCTCGTGATTGATAGTACTGTACGAACATACAGTTTCACAAAATATAGCTAGTAAGAGCTACAAATAATGTTATCGGATTTAAATTTGATACATTCTAGTTTTACTGTAACTTAATGGCAACGCATGGCCTCCCATTTTTGTTTTGTTTTATACAACTTAGAATGGCAAACCAGCTGACGGCCCACCTGATGGAAAGTGGTAACCGTCGCCTATAGACACGAGCAGTACCATGGACATAACAGAGTATACTGTTTCGCCCATGATACACCCCCATGCGTTGCCATTCCTGAGGACTCGGGTGTCGTTCCTCTGTACCCTGTAAATTCATGCCATGCAAACACAACTGCTTCACGGTTGAAACACGAATGGTTTAGAGAAATAGCGCTTCGGAACGAACTCATTGTAATTTTTGTTTATATAGATATCCAATTATTATTCCCTGGCGGCATTTCCTCTTACTGCTACTACATTCGCCTACTGATAGAAACAAGACACTTTTTTTTTTATACCACTGAGGTGGCAAACAAGCAGACGGCCCACCTGATGGTAAGCGGTTACCGTAGCCTATGGACGCCTGCAATACCAGAGGTATTACGCGCGCGTTGCCGACCCTGAAGAAACCTCTTTACCCCCCTTTTGAAGAACCCCATGCTGTAGTCTCTCGGGAAAACCTCGGCAGGGAGCTCATTCCATAACCCGAGTGTTCGTGGGAGAAAGCATCTCTGAAACCGCGTTGTACGCGACCATTTAGGCTGACATGACACTTTATATATTATACTTCGTACATTTATATACTGTATCCTTAAACCCCTATCAATTCCTTTTGGTAAAGGACATGGCCTTCCGAGTTCTTCTACCCTTTACCCAAGAGAAATATTTTCAAGCGATTTAAAAAACACAACATTTTCAGTTTGCTTGTATTTTTTTATGTTTGTCTCATATGACCGACTGTTAAAACACCATTTGGTAAATTTTTATTTTATTTCAAAGAGAAACAATTTACTTTTAGATTAATGTATAAAAAAATTTAAAAAAATCGATTCAGTATTTAATTGACAAATGAAAATAACTGGTTTTGCACTAATTGAAGTTAGTTTTACCAGTAAAATACCGTTAGCAAGAGCGGGTTTTTTTTAATGGGTGATAACGGAATAGTAACCCCACCGGCGTTATCGGTATACACCGGCGCGGCACCAGTGAAGGATGATAGGTGAGGATGAAGCAGGTCAGTTAGCCCATCGTGACGAATTAAAAAAGAATTAATTGTTCACGATACATTCCAAGGGGAACCACGTGGAGGTCGACCTAATAGGCAAGAGCGAGGGGAAAGAGATTGTTACTAATGGAGACTGATAGTCCCATTGCTGGCAATATACCCAACCAGGTCGACCTTCTCGCGGTTCCCCCTGGAAACTATCATGGTTAATTCCTGATGAATTCATCATGATGTGCTAACTGGCTTGTTTTCATTCATATCACCCTTCACTAGTGCTCCGCCAGTGTATCCCGTTAGCGCGGGCGGGTCTACCATACCGAGCGAGGTTACCATTCTATTATCATCCATTGAAAAAAAGCAGCGGGGCCGCTGTTCCCCGTTCCTAACAATCCCCCCCCTCCTCCCCAAACGAGACTCTATTAACGCTTAATATAACGCTACTAAATGCTAATCATTTGAGTAATCCGGTCATAAATTAAACGATCACAGTTCGCGCCGTCAGCGCCATCTGTTGGCTTAATAAAGTAATTAATTAATTTTAATTATAATTTAGATGCGGCACTCGACCTCTGAGCAGATTTTACGTCCTGTCCACTAGTCTTTACCCGCGGCTTCGTTCGCGCGACCGAGATGAAAGTAACTTTAAAGTAACCTACCCTACCATGTTGTACATCTACCGAATTGATTAAGCAGTTAATGCGTTAAAAAGTAACAAATAATCAAACTTACTTTTTACTTATTTTTTTTTTTGTTTCCATCAATTTACAATTTCTATCAGACATTCAAGGGTTTTTTTAATGTGTGATAATGGTATGGTATTGCCTGCGCTATCGGTATACACCGGCGGGGCACCAGTGAAGGATGATAGGTGAGGATGAAGTAGGTCAGTTAGACCATCGTGACGAATTCAACAAGAATTGTTCACGATGGTTTCCAGGGGGAACCACGTGGAGGCCGACCTAACAGGACATATTGCTAGCAATGGTCCACCATCAGTTGCTATTTTTCTCAATTCATAGCAGGCTAGTGTATAGAAAATGTTTGATATGTCAATTATTTGACAATGACAAATTTTACATTACTAGATTATATATTGGACACAGTTTATGTAGACAGTATGCGAGCGGGTTGTATCTGAATTTGGTAGGGTTATACGGCCGTGTAACATTTTTTATACAATAGCCTGCGATTTTTCATTAATAATTTATCACACCTTCTATGTAATTCCTTGTTCTTAGGTTTGCGTCTTCTATAATAAAAAAAAATACTACTCTATGGTACTTTGTTTTTTACAACACAGGGGGCAAACGAGCATGCGGCTCACCTGATGGTAAGTGACTACCGCCGCCCATGATCAGCCACAACACCTACTGCATTGCAGGTGTGCTGCCGGCCTTTTAAAAAGGAATATGCTCTTTTCTTGAAGGTTATGTTGTCGTATCGGTTCGGAAATACTGCTGCTGGAAGTTGATTCCAAAGAGTGGTTGTGCGTGGAAGAAAGTGCCTTGAAAAACGCACGGTGGAGGACCGCCACTCGTCCAGATGGTTGGGATGAAACTTTAGCTTGTGGCGGGTTGTACGGTGGTGAAAATCAGCAGCAGGTATCAATCCGAACAATTCCTCAGAATAAGTAAAAAGTAATAATAAAAAAAAACCAATCGTTTCAAGTGAATACATAAACTAGAGTTAGTCTTAATATCAAAACAATAGCGCCGACTCATTTACCTTCCAGATCGTGTTTCGTACGTAACGAGGGATATATGAGCAGACGATAATTAATCTTCAAACGTCCCATTAACTAATACACAAATACGGTGCGCGCGAAGTTGGTAAATAGAGATGCTTGCTGTTAGTAACTAGGGACGTGACGAGTCGGGCAGACTCGAGTGCTGGCTACTGATGTGCCGAGTCGGGCCGACTCGAGTGCTGGCTAGTGAATGAATGAATGAATGAGTATACTTTATTTGCATTATACAATATAGGAAATAAGCAAGACAATTAACAAACACAACGATACAATTATATAAGTACAGTAAGGCGGTCTTATTGCTGAGAGCAATCTTTTCAAGACAACCTTAAGGTAATGGACTAATTGTTGTACAAGTAGGTATGATAATGCTGTATAATTAAAAAAGCTAGTGATGTGCCGAATTAGGCCGACTCGAGTGCTGGCTAGTAATGTGACGATACGGGGTGACTAGAATGCTGGCTACTGATGTCGACGAGTCGGGCAGACTCGAGTGCTGGCTAGTGATGTGACGAGACGGAGCGACTACAGATGGGCAAAGCACCGGGTTTAAACCCGGTGCTTTGGTAAAAACCCAATAAACACCCATAAACTCCCATAATCACCCAAAAAAATAGGTTTTTACGTATTTTTTTGAAAATATGTAAGTAATACCAATAAATTATTTTTATAAATTGTATTGATCAATTCTACAATATTAAATAAAACGTTAACTAATAATATTTCAGGAAATTTTAAAAATCTATATATAATAAAATGAAAGTAATTAATTTTCAGTGTTTTCATGTTGCAGTTGATCAACATGTTGGCCTTTTGCTTCCCGTAGATACTTTAAAATTTCTTCATAACACCTCGTTCGCACACATGGCCGTATATATTTAAATTCTTGAGCCACTAACAGTCCGAAATACTCATTTCTTTTATCCTCTTCTCCATAAATTAAGCATTTAGAACAGTTTGTTTCTTCTTTCAGTAAATTTTCTTTTACTTTATCCTCGTTTTTTTTATTTGTTGCGACGACGCTGGGTAAATCATCTGGACACTGGGTCTCACTATCGCCAAATATATTTGGAGATCGGCTTCGGCTACGGCTTGGCAGACATTTTTTCTTTCTACAATTTTAAATTAAATTTATTAGAATAAATGCTTCGAACACACGCGATCTAAGTACCTTTTGTGTTTATTATACCTTACCTACCTAGGTATAAAAAGAGTACTTACGTAGATTTTCTTTTATTAACTGTTTTATACGAAGATCTTGATCTCTCAAATTAGCATCCATTTTACTTCCAGTGATTATCAACTAAATTAATAATCCACAAAGTATTAAATAACGTTTTTATGAAATATTTAGCACAAAAACAATACCCTTTAAATATCGATCGTCAGTAACTGTGGCTGACTTACCTATATTCTAGCAAGCAGGACTGCCAGATGTGAAGGGGAAATCCCCAATAAATTGTTGCATGTGACTGATGATGTGAGCATGTTCGTTTCATAATAAAAATGTTGCCAGGTAACCAAAAAGTCGTATGTTTTTGTGCGAATTACGATCATAATCTTTACGATCGTACATTAAAAAATAGACAAATAATAGTATGAGTACGATTTAAATCGTATATCTGTCAACCCTGCTAGCAAGACAGCGACAAAATCACGTTGCATAACAATGTAGCCCAAGCTTATATCTTATGAAATATACGGAAGAGATACGGACTTAGAAAAAACAGAAATGTTGTTCTTTGTGGAAGTCATTGATGAAATTCTATGTATTTTAGCCCGCAAACTTTCTTCAAACAAAAACAGCGCCATCTAGTATCGAGTTCTGTAATTATCTCTTTGTTTATGGATTTGAAGTAAGACCGCCACGCATGCAATACATTATGACTGGGGATTCCCCTATTCGTCGACGCTGAATATGAGGCGACGACAATCACTGTCAAACGTGTTCACTATTACTCTGACTCTGGTAACGTGACTTCCTGGTAACGTGTTAGGTAGGAAAAGCAGTAAAAAAGTGCATATTAAGGGAGCAGATTTGAAATAATATTTATACTTAACAAGAAATAATTAAAGGTAAGTGGATTTTTGAATGATACAATTATATCATGATCACTTAACAATTTTAACTTAAAATTAGATGTATTATTACAAGCTTTTATTTAGCTTGCGTTATGTAAATAAAAGTATGTAGGTATGTTCGTATGTTGATGCAATTATCCTCAATCCTCAACCGACTGGGATAAAATTTTCCATACACGTTTATTTTGGATGATAGTGCATAGTTAGCTGAGAGTCGTCATTGGATAATAATGGTGGATAGCCTAAGATGTGTACTAGATATTTATTTTTAACATAATATGCGTAAGTACCTAATCGAATTAAAGAAGTTGCTGAGAAAAATACAGAACAATACGATAATAAACTAGCGTCTGCGTTTAATCCTCCGAGGAGATGTAATTTTACAAAGGTTTTTTGTATTTATTTTATTATTTTTTTAATAAATTTATTGTAAATAACAAGAAATAATCATTGTAAAAAAATAGGCACTCTATTGTTGAATTTTCGTCAGACCAACTAATCATCGTTCATTTTTTTAGGTTCAATGGGGAGACCTAAAGATTTACGCATATGGGAGCACTACCGTACTTTACCAAACAAGTCTGTTTCTTGCAAGCTTTGTAATAAGGTCTACAAATTCAGTAATGCTGCCAAAATGCTTCAACATCTTATCACTTGTCCAAAATCTCCAGAAACATTAAAAGACTCTATGAAACTTATAAAAGATAGCTCGTCCAAAACCAAAATGTCTGGACTGTCAGAGATAGAGACAAATGATTCTTTTATAAGCCCCTCGTCGTCTGCTAACACTACAATAAATGCTGAGTTTCAAGACACCGATGATCATATAAAAACAGAATTAGCGAGAGCTATATTTGTAACAGGGACGCCATTATCGATGGTGCAACATCCTTTATGGATACAATTTTTCGAAAAATTGCAACCAATATTTAAAATACCTTCACGTAAAGCTTTAGCGACAAAATACTTAGATAAAATATATAGAGAAATGCGTTTTGAGTTAAATGAGGAACTAAATGCTTGTAGTTACTTACACCTTCAGTGCGATGGCTGGTCTAATTTAAGAAATGAAGGAATAATAAACTTTCTTATATCAAAACCTCAATCTGCATACGTTAAAAGTTTGAATACAGAAAGTAATCCTCACACTAGTGAATACCTTAGCCAAGAAGTTGAAAAAGTAATGAAAGTGTATGGAGCAAATAAGTTTCTTGTACTTATTGGCGATAACGCTAGAAATATACAAAAGGCATTCGAATTAACAAAACTCAAATATCCACATGTTGTTCCTCTCGGTTGCTGTGCACATATCCTTAACTTGTTGTGCCAAGATATTGTAAAGATACAAGAAGTAACTGTGTTTATTATGCAAGCCATAAATATAATAAAAACTGTTAAAAGGAGTCAACGATTAAGTTCCTTGTTGATAAAATCAAGGCAGGGTGAAGATTCTACACAAACACTAAAATTGCCTTGTGCTACAAGATGGGGAAGTCATGTTACTTCGTTAAAAAGTTTGAAAGCAAATAAGATAGCTTTGCAAATATTAACAGTTAGAGAAGATGTGGTAATTTCAAGAGATATTAAAGATTTAATTCTAAGTGATGATTTCTGGACGAAGACAGGGGAATGTATAAGTATTTTGGAACCAGTCACTGAAAGCATATTTTACTTAGAGAGCGACCAGAATCGTTTGCATCGCACATACATTACATTTAGAGATGTACAAGCTAAGATACGTTTTGCATTAAATGAGATTTCGACATTGAGCGAAGAAAGCAAACAGCAGATTCTAACATCAGTATCTTCAAGATGCAATATGGCAATGAGGCCAATACATTTTGCAGCATATATTCTAGACCCCAGGACTCTAGGAGTCGAACTTACTCAAGAGGAAGAACTTAAGGGTATGGAGTTTATCTACAATTTAAGCCAACACTTAAGTTTGTCAAATGTAATGGCAGATTTGGCGTGTTATAAAGCTAAAGAAAACTTTTGGGCCAGAGGATTTGTATGGAGCTCATTAGATAGCATTGAGCCCCTAATATGGTGGAAAGGTATTTGTGGTTCCACTGAGTTAAGCAAAGTAGCGATTCGTATTCTATCAGCTCCCTGTACTTCGGCAGCCACTGAGCGTTCCTTTAGTATCCAAGGCTACATACATAATAACAAAAGAAATCGACTTACAACTGAAAGAACTGAAAAAATTTCATTCATTTGTTATAACTGGAATCTTAAACATAAAGCTGAATGCGAGGACATTCAGTTTAATGAAGAAAATACCTTAGAAGCTTTCATTGAGCAAGTAAATGAACATAACAGTTTAGACGAAATAGAGCCTATCGAACCTATACAATTCATCGCTTGTAATAACTCTGAATCTGACAGTGATTGACTGTAGTTTTACATTTTACTTTCATCTCTTTCTTAATAAACTCAAAATCAAATTAAAAGTTTTTTATTCTGTAGGCTGCATAATAATATTGTCTATGTCCAGTATAGTGGACGTCTTGCGGCTGAGATGACGATGATGAAGTACAAAATCATAAACACCCAAAAATTTGGGTGTTTATGGGGTTTAAACCCAATAAACCCAAAACACCCGGTTTTTACCCACCAGACTTTAAACCCACCCAGGTGGATTGCCCATCTCTAGGAGCGACTCGAGTGCTGGCTAGTGATGTGCCGAGTCGGGCAGACTCGAATGCTGGCTAGATGTGCCGAGTCGGGCCGACTCGAGTGCTGGTAACTGATGTAACGAGTCGGGCAGACTCGAGTGCTAGCTAGTGATGTGCCGAGATGGGCTCACTCGAGTGCTAGCTAGTGATGTGCCGAGATGGGCTCACTCGAGTACTGTGTTGTGACGTGCCGAGTGAAATTTTGGTTTTCATTAAGAAACAAACGAGTATCGTACTTCGTTACTCGGATACTACTAGAAATTTTATCAAAATAAATACAGACAATACTTTTTTTTTCATTTAAGACTTTCCTCCTGTCGGTGCAACTAATTCATGCACCTTCTTCCAACCAGCTCTATCCCAGGCCATATCCTTGATCTCCCTATACGACATGACGCCTAGTGTTTCCTTTATCTGTTCCATGTAGTTATTCCTCGGTCTTCCTCTTCCTCTTTTGCCCTCTATTTTTCCTTCTACAATGCTCTTAAAAAAGTCGTCATGTCGTATAAGGCAGCCCAGCATTATGCCTCTTCTATTCTCTATTATTTTAAATAATTAAATACTACAGTTTATAAATTAAAATAACTGGTTTTGCCATAAATTTAGAATTTAGAATAGAATAAAAAGAAAAACATATAAAAAACAAAATGAATGTAGCAGTGTTTGTGCAAAGCACCTAACTCGGCATATGTCGCAGTTTCATATCTGAAGCTACGACACTGATTTCCAGTAGGCCCTAAATACGTAACTCACGGACACGTGTGTGCAAGAGATGTTATGTATAAATATATAAGAATAATATATAAATATAATATATAAGTATAATATATAAAACAGTCGGTAAATGAAGTATTGAGATGATTTCTTTTGTCGACCACCAACTTTTTAATGGGTATTTATTTATTTATTTATTTATTCTTTATTGCACAATAAAATTTTGTACAAATGGCGAGCTTAATGCCATATGGCATTCTCATACACTCATTCTCATACACACACTCATACACACATTCACACATACACACACACACGCGCACACACACACACACTTTTTTTTTTAAGTTAACATGTAGGCTACTGTATCCAAATATCAATTTTCTAAATATCTATCTATCTATCTACTCGTATCGCCGGTCGACTCGGCAGCTCACTCTTCACTACTAATGGCGATATCAATCCAGTATCCGTCTGTCACGGGCGACCTCCAAAACCATTTGTCATAACGTAATTAATGATGTCTTTCTACTTACGTCGACTACTAAAAGAAGCCCGCTCACAATTCGTCCGAATCTCTTGGCGGCCATGTCATGCGATTATATACCTAGCAATATAATATAAATATCAAATGTAAACCGATTGCCATAGTTCTTTTTGGAAGCAATAGGATTTACGAATATTCATAATACTAACACCTGAGTGAGAGAGAAGCAGTTGTGTTTGCATGGCTGTGTTTCGGTTTGAAGGGTGGGGTATGGCGTGAATTTACAGGGTACAGAGGAATAACACCTGAGTCCTAAGGAATGGCAACGCATGGGGGGTATCATGGGCGAAACAGTGTACTCTGTTATGTGCATGGTACTGCTCATGTGTATAGGCGACGGTTACCACTCTCCATCAGGTGGGCCGTCAGCTTGTTTGCCATTTAATAATAATAATAATAATTCTTTATTTGGAATAAAAACATTGGTTATAATATAATTGAAAAACGATGATATCCGCAGAAGTACAAAACTGTGTCGCGAATATTTATTTATTTATTTATTTAACTCTTTATTGCACCATAAATAAAAATATACAATGACAAGTGAATAATTCAAATGAAATACAGTAACATAAATACAAATTGAAATATACACATAAAGGTACAAAAGGCGGTCTTATCGCTAGGGCAATCTCTTACAGACAACCTTTAGTTAAGGGAGAACAGATAGAAAAGGGCAGGTGGCGCAAGAGTGAATCAACAATTTTCGTGCACAAAATACAAAAACATGTAATGCACAAAAATATCAAATACATATAATTTATTACACTACTTACTATAACAATATATATACATACATACATACACATACATATATATATATATATACATACATAATCACATATAACATACATACAAAATACATAAACATACACATATAAATACATACATAGCACACACAAGGAAATATGACAAATCTAGTCCAAAAATTACAAAGGAGTGGAAAAGAGTAACTACAGTGAAAGAAAATGTGATTTGACTTGTCCTTTAAACGAAGCCAAGGATTGCGCACTCTGTATAGACGGTGGCAGCGAGTTCCATAGGCGCACTGCCTGAACGGAAAAGGATTTGGTGTAGTACACGGAGGTATGTGCTGGGGTTTTTAAACGGAGACTATTTGAGGTACGCGAAGCGTGACTCTGAACTTCACCGAGAAATATAAATCGCTCTTTAAGATAGTGAGGTGTAAGAGGATTGAATAGAATGGAATAAAGAAGAGATAATATATGCCAATCTCGGCGTCGACGTATTGGGAGCCACTTGAGCTGAGTGCGAAAATTAGAGATGTGGTCGTATTTACGAAGTCCAAATATAAATCTAATACACAGGTTTTGGAGACGCTCAAGTTTATTAAGTTGGTCTTCGGTGAGATCAATGTAGCAGGTATCAGCATAGTCAAGGACGGGAAGGACAAGGGAGTGAGCAAGCGCAACTCTAGTGGCCATAGGTAAAAAATTACGTAATCTTCTGAGTGAGCCCACAATCGCAAAGACCCTCCTACTAATCTCTGTTATTTGGGTGCTCCAGGATAGCGTTCTGTCAAGATATATTCCGAGATCCTTTACAAAATCTTTATAGTCCACAGATATCCCGTCGAACATTATGTTAGGCAGATTTTCCCAGCAAATTCTTGAAATATAGTTGGGGCTCCCGATAATAATAGCCTGCGTTTTATTAGGGTTTACAGTTAATCCAAATGATTTACACCAGCTCGAAATGTGTGCCAGATCTTTGTTTATTGAATATATCGCAGAGTCTAACTCATGAAATGGAGCGTGTGAGTAAATTTGAAGATCATCTGCATAAAGGTGGTAGGAAGAGCGAAGTTGAATAGTGATGGTGTTAATAAATAACGAAAAAAGTAAAGGAGATAAGACGCCACCCTGAGGTACACCAGCTAGCGTGCGACACCATGATGAAGAGCCATCTTCAGTACGAATGCGTTGCTGGCGCCCATTCAGGTAACTTTGAAACCACTCGATTACGGCTGGAGATATGTTGAGAGAACGCAATCTTCCTAATAATATATCAAAATCGACAGTATTAAAAGCATTACTTAGGTCTAACAATGTTAAAACCGTAAGTTGTGAGTTTTCCATACCATGACGGATATCGTCGGTGATTTTGACAAGAGCAGTAGTCGTACTATGACCGGCACGGAAACCTGATTGGAGGGGATTAAAAAGATCATTCTTGGATAGGAATTCATTTAGTTGTTGATGGACAAGTCGCTCGAGAGCTTTAGAAAGAAATGGAAGAATGGAAATTGGACGGAAGTCTGAAAAAGATGTTGGATTGGGTTTTTTAGGGAGAGGAAGTATATGTGCGTTTTTCCAGACAGAAGGGAAAACTCCCGAGGACAAGGAATTATTGAAAACCAATGTAATAATGGGAAGGACAATGTCAAGAATGGGAAGGATCATAGTACGACTTATGTCATCTGACCCCACAGCATTAGAAGTAATAGCTAGCAGGCTCTTCTCAACATCACAGTCCGCAACTGGAGTAAAGAAAAAAGGCGAATAGTCAGGGATTGGAATAGAAAAAAGGTAATTAATCGTGTTTGTTTTAGTGGTGTTATCAATAACAGCGGAAGAGCAGAAATGCCTATTAAGGCTGTTAATATCAATATTTTGGGAGCCATAACTTTGGTTCTTACCAATCCCCACCGACTTCAGAAATTTCCAAACTTTGGTTGGGTTGCCATTTTCGACAGATTTATGAAAGTGGCGTCGTTGAGCTTCTCTACACACCTTATTACAGTGATTTCTAACACGTATATACTGTTCACGATATTTTGTGGGATCAGATTTAAATTTAGACTTGGCTCTGTTCTTTTTCGCCTGAATGGTTTTAATTTCATCTGTCAACCAAGGTGCAGGTAGATGTCTAACACGCACTGGACGGACAGGCGCATGACGGTCGTAAACCTCAGTGATGAGATTATTAAATATTACGATCTGATCATCAACAGTATTGGCACTATGAACTAATGCCCAGTCCAGATCCAGTACTTCCCTTCGCAGAAGATCAATATCTATGGCTCCGAAGTTACGCTGCATAAGGATTTTGTGTTTATGTTTTGGGGGACGGGTTTTGAAAGAAAGAAAAATGAGATCGTGACAAGAGAATGCATCAGCAGTACATTGGCCATGCTTTGCGACGAGAAGAGGAGAGGAAACTATGATAAGATCAAGTAAAGAAGGTAAGCAATTAGGGAAAAAATGGGTAGCTTGAAGCGGTAAAATATCGAGATTGCAGGCGTCAACTACTTTCATGAGGCAATTTGATCGATAGTCATTTTTAAGGAGACAAGTATTGAAGTCTCCCATAATAATTGTGTGTTCATAAGAGGGAATTATGTTTTCTAGAAGATTTTCTAAAGGAAAAAAATAATTAATAGTGGAAGACGGACTATAAAAAACTCCTAGTAAAACTTTGGAGTGAGAGAGGGAGACTTCAATAAAAAGATATTCGGCTTCCTTTGAAGGATCAAGACTATTTGAAGAGCAAACTATATTATAGGGAATATGGGAACGAAGATAAATAGCAACACCACCACCACCCTTGCCAGTACGATCGTTGCGAATTAAATTAAACCCTGGTAAAGAGTATGAAGGGAAGGGAGACATGGCTTCAACCATGTCTCGGAGACAAGAATAGCGTGGATATTTTTTACATTGAAAGACGTTAACATGTCAGGATAATGTGCTGGTATGCTCTGCGCGTTAATATGTAAGACATTGAAATTGTTAGGAACGTCCAAGAATTTAGTTTGTAAGATTTCATCTAAAGATGTAGAAACACTGTGATAACTATCATCTGTAGCTGAGAAGATTGTATGGTAACTTTCGTCAAGTTCATCATTCATATTTGTGTGCAACAAAAATAATAATATAAATTATAATAAAAAAAAATAATAAATCAACAAAAGAAAATAAAAACCTAAAAAAAAAAAACAGAAAAAAAAATGCAAATGCTACAAGGTTGCTATATCTACCCATCAGTGGAAAGTTATGTAGATACAATATAAAAGTTGAATTAAAATTACGCACATTATTTAGAGTAAAAAATAATAAGTGAAAATGAATGTAACACAATAAATATCTCAGTCACCCTATTTCATGTACATTATAATCATAGATTAAGAACAGTGCTTGTGGTCCTAGCTTTATACTTTTGACTGTTGACAGCTAGTATGATATTGACAGATACATAATATATTAATTGAAAGGTGTAGGTAGAAAAAAAAAATTCTAACTCTAACTTAGTCTCTCTAATATGGAGGTATAGGTGTTCTTTGCTCCAATCTGTCAGCGGAATAATAGTCAATGTTTACTTTAATATACATTAATCAACGATACCTTCCTCAGTGAAAAAAACTATACATATAACAAAAAAAAAAAAAATAGCGTAACGGACGGGCATTATTAACATTTAGTGATAAGCGTAGGTACATAAAACAATAATCATGATAGTACATTTAAGTCATGTTTAGCAACAATAACAATAAGATTATTTTAGGTACAATATCCCGTCATTTCTTCTTGTCCCGTTTTAGGCGAGACGAAGCAGCAGCAGTGACCTTGGCGGGGTCTGTCTTTCCTAAAGCCTTTGTGGTACCTGAATTTACTGGTACTGCAGCAGAAACCTGGATGAGTTTTTGAACTTCGTCGACAGTACTGACTCGGTGTTTTAAACCATCTGATGTAATTACAATCACATAGCCGTCCCGAGTCCAACATCTCTTCACTCCGAACTGTTGACGAGCAGCCATGAATGCATCATGTCTAGACTTGGTCAGGAATTCTGACATAGTGACGCCGCTATCCTTCAATGCTGTCTTAGCAAACCATATTTTATTACGAGTAGCTGCATTTCGGAATTTTACTAAAATAGGCTTTGGTTTGTCAGCGCTTGATCGTCCCAGACGATGACTTCTACTGATGTCATTTGCAGAGAAGTCAGGAAGTTTAAAGTGCTCAGTTACAATTCTGACTACTTCCGAAGCAGAGTCATCGCCCCCACGCTCTTGAACCCCATGGAACAGCAAGATTTTGCGTCGACTGCGCATTTCAAGTTGTTCCATTTGACGTGCAAGTATTTGTACCTGATGTTGTAGGTTGTTCATCACCTCAGCTGCAAATGACCGAAAGGCGGTGAAGTCTGCCGCCAATGAGGAGATTGTGGCTGGTGTAGTACTTATCCTTTGGAGATCCTCTTGGAATGTTACCATCTTTGCGTTAAGAAGCTCCATCATTGTGTTCATTGATTGTTGTAGTGCGTCCATTATGAGATTATAGGAGTGAAAGAAAGGAAATAATATCACTGCAGGTAGATATTAGCTAGACTATTAATATACACATAAATATATAACCACTTATACAATATATATAATTTAAAATAACACTTATATTTGGAGACAAAAATTTTAGCTGTAATAAAATATCAACGCCCTCCTCCTCATTGCAGGATTCCAAAACAGACATTCAAAACGTATGGTAGCTAGTTACATCGACGAAGACATTTTGCCATATCTAGCAACCAACTACGATACTAATAACTACAATAATTAACAAAAAATTGATAATTTAAATACAGTAGCCTACATGTTAACTTAAAAAAAAAAGTGTATGTGTGTGTGTAAATGTGTGTGTGTGTATGTGTGAATGTGTGTATGAGTGTGTGTATGTGAATTTGTGTATCTATGCAGGTGTGAAAAAAGTTATAAATTCATTCGGAAAATTTAATAAGATGTTCTGTATCATCATAAGGTAAGGATTGGAGAAATTTTAAACATTTATCTTTGCCATTCTAAGTTGCATAGATAAAAAAAAAACCAACTATTTTTATCTTTGACCTTCTGAACAGTAACCCCACAGAATAAACCGTAAACTTGTTTTTCCAGACTGTTACTGTTTTTTTTACGCAGTTCAGTTTATTTCTTGAATGTTTTATTTTAGTAAACAATTTGTTGCAATAACAACGGGCTACTCAGTGGACACCTGTGCACACATTTCTAAGTTATATTTGTAAAGCGTTCAACAAAACAGGTTCATATTGTAAATACACATTTTTTATGCTGTATTTTTTTATAAATAATAAAAAAAATTGGCGCGTCCTCCACCGTGCGTTTTTCAAGGCACTTTCTTCCACGCACAACCATTCTTTGGAATCAACTTCCAGCAGCAGTATTTCCGAAACGATACGACAACGTAACCTTCAAGAAAAGAATATATTCCTTTTTAAAAGGTCGGCAGCACACCTGCATTTGCCGCTGGTGTTGCGGGTGATCATGGGCGGCGGTAGTCACTTACCATCAGGTGAGCCGCATGCTCGTTAGCCCCCTGTGTTGTAAAAAAAAAGTAATAATATAATGGTATCCCCACCCGCGCTATCGGTATACACCGGCGGGGCACCAGTGAGGGATGATAGGTGAGCATGAAGCAGGTCAGTTAGCCAATCGTGATGAATGCACCTAAAATTCAGTACGATGGTTCCAAGATGGTAACAGAGTATTTTTTTTTATACCACTGAGGTGGCAAACAAGCATACGGCCCACCTGATCGTAAACGGTTACCGTATCCAATACCAGGGGTATTACACGCGCATTGCAGACCCTGAAAATGCCGGGGCCACACTTCCGACACCAACTTCAAATAAAAGGAAGGAGCCCTTTTATTTGAAGTCGGTAAAGAAATAAAAAAAAAATACAAATAAAAGTAAAAACCTTTGATGCATACTGTATGCAAGTGTTTTGTCGACTCTTTATGCAGTTAAAAAAAAATAACAAAACATCAAAACGTATAAAATGTGCATCCACGTATAATGAAACACAGTATAGGTCCACCGCCGGTGTATTACATACTTCTAGAAGATCACAACATGCTGGAGACAATCTTCTGCTGTTTGCTGAACACTATATTTCTTGGCACTTTCAACTTGTACAATGGATTGGCTCAAGTGAGTATTTGAAACTTTTTATTTATTAAAAAAAAACCCGACCAAGTGCGAGTTGAACTCACACGCCGCGAGTCCTACCATGAAATGTTTTCCGAAATTTCGAATCCGAACGAAACACAAATTTGATGTTAAAATTACATGATACGTACCGTTTAAAAATATTAAAAATGCTAAAGTATAGTTCCTTTGTACTTTTATAGTAGGATTTATGACAAATGAAATCTTAAGCTCCATTTATAGGGACAATTTTGGCACGAAAAAAAAACACGAAATTGAGCGCGAAAATTCGGAATTTCATTTCATAGGTAGACCTCCAGTATACAAATTTATTAATCTAAACTTTATTCGCCAATAAAATGTGACACAAAAGGACATAGACTTTCTCTGCCAGTCAACCTTTAGAACGTGCAAACACTCGATGTGCGGTTTAAAAAAAAATAGAATTATTTTTATTTTATTTATTTATTTAACTCTTTATTCTATCAGAATCATAAAAATATATTTATTTATTTTTATTTATTTCAAATTAGGCACACCAACAGTTTACATGTCTACACTAATATTATAAAGAGGAAAGATTTGTATTTTTGCGTGTATGTATGTTTGTAATGAATAAACTCAAAAACTACTTTGCCGTTTTCAAAAATTCTTTCACCATTAGAAAGCTACATTCATCCTGAGTAATATAGGCTATATTTATTGCTAGAAAAGATTAGGGATCCTTACTGAAACTTAAGTAACGTAACTCGAGGTGCTAAAAAAAACGCTATAAAATATCTTTAATCGCGTGCGCTGCGGAAACTATTGGTGATAGAACAAAAGTATGTTCTACAATATTGAAGAAAATATCAATAACTACAAAAAACTTTGCGACACTATATGTCCAACTATTATCGTTATGTCACAATAACCACTTTTTAAAATGTTGTGAAAATGTCCAGCCGTGCGAAGCCGGGACGGGCCGCTAGTTATACATAAATTAAATAACGTTTTTTGTGTACCATGCTGACATGCATACCTATAGCAGGCGTACACAACATTGACTACAGATTGCATGCATATAAATGTCATAATATTTATATATTAATATAATAAATTAAATTAATAATTCCATATGTTTTGTTACATAGGCAATACCATCAAATGTACATGGTCGTACCTTGCTGAAACACTGCCAATGTATGTATATATATATATATATATATATATATATATATATATATATATATATATATATATATATATTATATTGCACTTAAACATACAGTAACAACAATAAGTTAATAACAATGTTAGCAATCGCGAACTTATCTCTAAAAGAGATCTCCTCCAGTTAACCTAACACAATGGCATAGGAAGTAGTGACTGGGCAGTAGTAGTGCAAGACAGAAATTTAAATTAGAAATATTTACATAAATAATAAATCATTATATATATATATATATATATATATATATATATATATATATATATATATATATATATATATATATATATATATATATATATATATATATATATATATATATATTTGAAAGATACAATATTAATACATACATATGTACATTGACTTCAAACATGATCTACATCAGACACTTCTGCAGGGTCCAGGCCAGTGGTCGGTGAAGGAGGTGGGCTCGTGCGACGTCCAGTACCCGAGCAACCTATACCTCTCGCAGGCGACCGTCAACACCACCGCGGACCAGTACGATGGGGTCATGAATCTGCCGTATGGAATCGACAATACGTTCTCTGTAAGTTTTCTTTTTTATGGATGACAATGGAATGGTAACCCTGCCTGCGCTATCGCTATACGCTGGCCGTGCACCAGTGAGAGATGATTGGTGAGGATAAAAAGGCAGGTCAGTTAGCCCACGACGAATTCAACGATAAATTAGTCACGATGGTTTCCGAGGGGAACCGCGTGGAGGTCGACCTAATAAGGTATACTGAGAGCGATGGGAACTAACCTCCCCTTTACTAACAATCCCTTCGCCCCACTCTGTAAGTGTTGATATGCCACATGGACACACCGATCGCCTGCTCCTCACGCTAGGACAATGTTTTGTGAGGCGACAAACAACCAAGGGCAACCAGACACGAGCCAATTCATAAAAGTACCGTTTTCTAAATTGACCCGACCGGGAATCGAGCCCAGACCTAGTTTATACAAAGCAAATTGCCTATCACTACAACTTGTTTGCAAGCACTTTTAAATCGTCATTTGTTTTAAACCTACTGCAGTGTTCGGAGAGTTGTTATCTGTTGAGAAGAGCCCGCGAGAAGCTCAACAGTTACTCTTTTAAATCTCTGTTAACATTATGTGTATTTACTAGCTGACTCGACAAACGTTGTTTTACCACACGAGTATACATTATTTCTAGAACTATACATGAATATTTATCGTACTACAATTATTATATTCGATTGCCATCTTGCAACCCTATTGCGGCATACAAAAATCGCGATTAAAAAACAGGGATAGATCGTAAAAGCGTGAAAATCTAATTTGTGTGTATTTTTCAATGCAAAATCATAATAAAATAAAAATAAAAAACTTTGACGAAAAAAAATAAAAAAAAATTAGGGGTGGGCCACCCTTGTGATTGAAGGGTACAAAAAATAGATATTGGCCAATTCTCAAACCTACCCGATATGCGCACAAAATTTCCTTAAAATCGTTAAAGCCGTTTCGGAGGAGTTTGGTAACAAACACCGTGACACGAGAAATTTTTTATATTACATTTAAATGTAGGTACCATGTCTAAAATTACATGGTCGTTTAAAGCCCGCGCATGATCCACTAACACCGTGCACGCTTGTCATTCAAGTAATCGTTTAGTGTGTAACAGGCTTTGTTCAATAAGTGTTTTTTAATAACAGTTTTAAACTTATTAAAAGGCAGATCCAAAATATCCTTCGGTATCTTATTATAACATTTAATGCCCATTCTCATAAAAGACCTATTAATTTTATCTAAACGACACTTCGCAACAACAAGTTTGTATTTGTATCTAGTGTTAAGATTATTCAGGTCGCTGTTTTTGAGAAACAGTTGAAGATTCCTGCGTATATACAAAATGTTTGCGTATAAAATATGTGAATTTTTTTAATGGATAATAATGGAATGGTAACCCCACCCGCGCTATCGGTATACACCGGCGGGGCACCAGTGAAGGGTGATAGGTGAGGATGAAGCGGGTCAGTTAGCCCATCGTGACGAATTCAACAAGAATTGTTCACGATGGTTTCCAGGGGGAGCCACGTGGAGGTCGATCTAATAAGGTATATTGCTAGCAATGGGGCTGTCAAACTCCATTGCTAACAATCCCTTTCCCCCAAAATATATGTATTGTGAAGCTACGGTGAAGAATGTTTGCTAACTTAAATTTCTCTCTTAATGATTCACGACTTGCCGTAGAATAAATCGCACGAATAGCACGTTTCTGTAATACAAATATGCTTTGGATGTCGGCTGCTGGAAGTCGATTAAATTACGATAGTACTTATTTTCAGTTGCTATTTTGTTATTTAGCAACTGGATTATAGAAGAGGTGATTATACACTCATTGTCATCATCATTTCAGCCGTTAGCTGGTCCACTGCTGGACATAGACCTCCCCAAGGGGTTTTGCCAATAATTACCACGTTTGACAGGCGAGTTGACAACCGCAGTTACGTCTTTGGCGATGTTTTAAGAAGAACGCTGCTATATATGCATTAAGTTCCCTTAGTCGCATCTACCGACACTCACGGGAAAGGAAGGGATGGCCTATTCTATGCTGGGACCGCACGGTTGAATACAATAATATTGGGTGGAAAGGGATTGTTAGTAATGGGGAGGTTAGTCCCCATCACTATCAATATACCTTATCAGGTCGACCTCCACGTAAATCCCCCTGGAAACCATCGTGACTAATTTATCATTGAATTCGTCACGATGGGCTAACTGACCTGCCTGGGGGGAAAAGAATTGTTAGCAATGGAGTTTGACAGCCCCATTGCTAGCAATATACCTTATTAGGTCGACCTCCACGTAATTCCCCCTGGAAACCATCGTGAACAATTCTTGTTGAATTCGTCACGATGGGCTAACTAACCTGCTTCATCTTCACCTATCATTCTTCACTGGTGCCCCGCCGGTGTATACCGATAGCGCAGGTGGGGTTACCATTCCATTATCATCCATTTAAAAAAACTGTCCTGCCTTTTCATCCTCACTAATCATCTTTCACTGGTGCCCCGCTAGTGTATACCGTTGTGCCGGTGGGAAAACCATTCCATTATCGTCCATCAAAAAAAAAAAACAATAATATTGTATTTTAGATGACGCTGTACTACACGAAGCTGGATGCTGACCGACCTGACACCAGGGCGCTGAGTCAGTCCTTCGGCCAGTTCCTGTACCGGTTCACCGTGAACACCGACAGGGGTCAGTGCCGGCTCGCCGCCGAGACGCATCCCTTCTACTTCCCAGTGCCTCGGGTCAGTATTCCACATACAATGGTTTGGTCATTTGGAGAGGATGGATGAAAGAAGAATTACGAAAGAGATTTATCGAGCAAGAATGAATGGAGATGTCGGTAGAGGTCGCCCTAGACGGACGTATGTCGACCAAATAGGCGACGTGCTGAAGAAGGGCCAAATTAAAAGTACCCGTAACCGGCGAGCGTGTGTAAAAAGATTGATGAATGTGGAGGAAGCGAAAGAGGTTCGTTTGAATCGAAGCATTTGGCGTTCCATTGTTTCTGCCTAACCTAATGGGAGACAGGCGTGACAGATATGTATGTATGTACCACCACGTATATAACACGTGTATATACCACATAATTTCAATATTAGAACTGCTAAAATAGTTAACACATTTTCACCATACGCTTGTCGTACTAACTTAGGATCCAATTCTCCCCTCAACAGAATGTTACCATCGCATAATAAAGCCGTAAACGTTGGCCATGATATCGACATCTTTGGTAATTCTTTAGTGCAGTTTACTAGGCTTATTAATAATATTGGATTGGTAGTTAGGTCTTCTCTAATTGTATAATTGTTACTTATTATACATTGACGCTTATCTGTGAGAGCTGTATACACCTTTAATTGATGTGTTCATATGACCTTAAGCTTGGTAGTGAGGAGTGAGATGTTTTCGTTCAAGTAAACTTAGATTTAAGCATTTTTTAATAGTAGTTTTTCACTTTTACTTACTTATAACATTGTATATTGTCTGCTTAATTGTTGTGAGCATATTGTTGGTGTGTCTTTTATAAATAAATAAATAAATTTACAACCGAATTGGGACTTTAAATTCCTAATTCGATTGTATTTTTCTTTATGTTTGTCACCTCATAACTCCGTTATTTGTAAAGCGATTTGGAAAATTCTTTTTTTATCTGAAAGGACATACTTACAGCTTAATTATATAAAAATTTTATCAAACTCAGTTCAGCAATTTAGTTTTGAAACTTATTGTTTGCTTAGAATTATTTTGTTTAATTCCGCTACCATTAGTACGCGTGTGACTGCCAACACTCGAAGATTTACCACCACTGTTACTACCAGAAGTGCCACAACCTTCCATATTAGCCATAAATTTTCGAATGCTAAGGATTTGCAGTTTGGATGCCAAACGGTTATCACCAGAGGGAGACTTTGTACAAAAGTCGTTTGCTTGGGTACCTCTGTCCCATTCGTGTTTCAACCGTGAAGCAGTTGTGTTTGCATGGCTGTGTTCGATTTTGAAGGGTGGGATATGGCGGTGAATTTACAGGGTACAGAGGAATAACACCTGAGTCCTCAGGAATGGCAACGCATGGGGGGTATCATGGGCGAAACAGTACACTCTGTTATGTCCATGGTACTGCTCATGTCTATAGGCGACGGTTACCACTTTCCATCAGGTGGGCATTCAGCTTGCTTGCCATTCTAAGTTGTATAAAAAAAACACTAGCCTCCGAAGAGTTACTAATTTGCCTGAAGATGCCTCGTTTAGAGGTGAAGTTACGGGCTGCAAGTTTGCTACCTTCGTGGTATAAAGAAAAATTGCTCTTTCTGATATAATCGCGTGTAATAGTTTAAATGTGTCGTTTACAGAACAACTACAAGTTCGACGACTACGTGTACAAGTACCAGGACTACCACTTGCCCACCGTTGGGATATACGGGACCTACAAGGTGAACGCGTACCTGGTCCGCGGGCAGCAGATCCACGGCTGTTCACTGCTCACTGTACAGTTTAAATAAAGAGTTATAATATTATAATCTACGAATCCATAAGCATCTATCCATTCTATAGAACATTATCAATATTGTATCAGTCATTAACTGTCATAAGCCTTCCCCATACACTGCCATAAAGAACGGTCCTGAGCCACCTGTATCCACTGACTACCTGCAATGCATTTGAGGTCGTCACTCCATCTAGTGGTGGGTATTTATATATTTTTTAATAGAAATATTAAGAATTCAAAAGTACTTTACTCCTCTCCATCCAAAGGTTGCTTGCAAGAGATCGCTCAAGTAAGTCCGCCCATTGTTCTCTCATTGTGATTATTTCTTGTAATTGTTTATATTTATAACAAGTTTACTATTGTAATATTTTTTGGTGGAAACAATAAAGAGTATCTATCTGTAATTTTATAAGAAATAAATATTTTAATTCAAATAAACTGAGATGTAATCATTTTTAATAGTCATTTGTTTCTTCATCACCGCCCATTCGGAACGCAATTTAAGCCAAGAAGAACGGGCGAGAAACCCAGCTGTTGCTCTTTTCAAAAAGTTTAACTATATATATATATATATATATATATATATATATATATAATGAATTTATGCGAAATAAAAACTACTAAGAAATAACAGATTGTGTAGTATAAAGGCATGTACTTCACAAGATGGGTCTATCTTCGGACACACTGTGCAGACTGTGCGGGGAGAAATCGGAATCCATGGAACACTTGATGTGCAACTGCGATTCGTTGGCAAGTATGCGTATGAGTCTACTGGGAACGGCTTATCCAGAACCAGGGGACTACAGATATCTTAAACTACGAGATATCGTTAGAGCAACACAAAGGATCTATGAAATTATGGTATAAGGCAGGGGGGAGCACAAAAGATCCGAATGGGTCGACGTGCAACAGCTTAGCTGACCCCATATGCAAATATAAGATAAGATAAGCAATAACAGATTATAACATATAAAATGTGTACAGTAATTAAATTAAAACAAATCAATAAAATTATTTTTCTTGATTTGTTTTAATTACATTACATTTACAAAAAAAAACACGCAATATCATACTATAATACCATTAAAGATAAAAAAAACTTAAATATACTAAATTAGTAAGGAACCTCGGAGTTTAGTTTGACAATACATTGTCATTTAAGTTTTTTTTTTGATGGGTGAAAATGGTATGGTAACCCCGCCTGCGCTAACGGGATTCGCTGGCGGAGCACCAGTAAAGGGTGATAGGTGAGAATGAAAACAGGCCAGTTAGCCCATCATGATGAACTCATCAGGAATTAACCATGATAGTTACCAGGGGGAACCGCGAGCAGGTCGACCTGGTTGGGTATATTGCTAGCAATGGGATTCTCAGTCTCCATTACTAACAATCCCTTTCCCCCTTGTCATTTAAGTTGAATTATGATTCTATTGTGAATAAAGCTAAAGAAATGCTTGGATTTGTAATTCGTACATCTGAACCATTTAAAAAACCTACCACGTTTGTTATATTGTATAAATTCTCGTTCGGAATAATTTGGAATATTGTGCATTAGTTTGGTCTCCCATATATTAAAGTAGACATAAATAGAATCGAATCAGTACAAGCTGGTTTCCTTCGTTGCATTACAAGGAAATTTAATTTAAAACGAAATTTACGTGATTACGAGGAACGTATGAAGTATTTTTGATTCTTAATTTTGGAAACGAGGCGTAGAATTGGTGATCTGCGCTTGCTGTCTAAGATTGCGAATGGATTGTTGAATGAATCATTAACAGCTTCTCTGTACTTGATTGCGTGTAAGCATTCTTTCAGACATCCTCGGCTATTCGGTATTCCATCCACCAATAATAATGTCTCACATAATAATCCCATTCATCGGATGTGTCAATCGTATAACAAAATTAGCGAAGGATTCGATATCTTTATTTTATTTATTTATTTAATACTTTATTGTACACATTAGTTATAAAAATATGACAGTGGTAAACAAAAGTAGAAAGGCGAGCTTAACTCTGATAGAGTTCTCTTCCAGCAACACCCAAAGTGGAAAGGTGCATCAATGTCAGCGGATACAGCAGTGTACAATTTTTAAACAGCCAACATTAAATGAATTACATTATATTTTATCGTACAAATACACATATACATATACATAAATATATACCTACATATATGCATATACATACACATACATACACATATACATACAATATACCTACATACACATACATACACATATACATATATCTTTTATCAGAGTACTATTGGGTTTAAGAGGTCGTTGTATGGTTTTGAGATAGAATAAGTTTGGATCATAACTGTAATCAGAAATGTAATGTACATCTATAAATATGTTATAACGTTTACTTCTAACTTAGTGTTAAACGATGTTTACAATGTAAGCTTGGCAAACTGCGTATTGATACATTTTTGTATTGTTTTCTTTTTAATGGCATGCTCATTTCTGTTTGCAAACTGTTATTGTAACTTAAATAAATAAATAAATAACTCAGTTGCAGTATATCTTTTTATTATGTCGAATAAAGGTTTTAGAGAATGCAGTACAACGTTTTAGTGTACCATACAGTGGTGTAGCTAGTGAAGCTCTAGACGGAGCAGTACCCCGGGTGCCCCAAGCTCAGGGGGCCCCTTGGACTCCGCTTTACAAACTATAAACATTGAACTAGTGAAAGTTTCTTCCGCATTCGGAATATAAATAAACCAGATTCCAGGAACGCGCTTTGGAGGAAAGGAATTGTTAGTATTGGGGTCTAAGTGATCCATTGCCAGCAATACAACCTATCAGGTCGACCTCCACGCGGTTCCCCCTGAAAACCATCGTCGTTAATACTTGTGGAATTCTTCACGATGGTCTAACTGACCTACTTTCATCATCACCTATCATCCTTCACTGGTGCCTCGCCGGTGTATACCGATAGCGCAGACGGGGTTACCATTCCATTATCACTAACTAAAAAAAAAGGAATGCGACTTTAATAATGCCAATTTAATTGAAAAAACACAGGGGAATTCCCAACAAGTCTCGAACATCTTTGTCTGAAACTTGCGGGGAACTCCCCTGTGTTCTTAGGCTGGTTTATGTTTTGCCCCAGGGCCTTTGGTTACCTAGCTACGCCACTACTTCCATCGCCTCCACGCGGTTCCCCCTGGAAGCCATAGTGGTTAATTCTTGTTCAATCGGTCACTATGGGCCAACTGACCTACCTTCATCCTCACCTGTCACCCTTCACTGGTGCCCCGTCAGCGTATACCGATAGCGCAGGCGGGGTCACCATTCCATCTTCACCCATCAAAAAATACTGAACTACTAAACTTGCTCGCCATTTCACTGTCGTAAAAAAAAACAATTAACCGACTTCAAAAAAAGGAGAACGTTGTAAATTCAGTTATTTTATTACTTTTTTATGTTTGTTGCCCCATAACTCAGTCATTTATGTACCGATTTGGAAAAATACTTTTATGTCTGAATTCAAATTGATTCTGTAATTTTGGATTGTAAATTAAAATGACTGATTTTGCCGCGGTTAGAGTTGGTTTTTTTTTTTGTAGAATAAAATCTGCTATTATAAACTGGACTTTATTTATACTGTATACATGGACTATTATTGTTTGGTTATGTTTGAATAAAAAAATCCTTAATTCTATTTGTCTTTCATTTAACATCTACTTTATTTATTTATTAACACTTATTATTATTTACCAGAGGGGAGACTTTATATAAAAGTCGTCTGCTTGGGTACCTCTGTCCCATTCGTGTTTCTACCGTGAAGCAGTTGTGTTTGCATGGCAGTGTTTTAATTTGAAGGGTGAGATATGGCAGTGAATTTACAGGTTACAGAGGAATAATACCTGAGTCCTCAGGAATGGCAACGTATGATGGGGAGTATCATGGGCGAAACAGTATATTCTGTTATGTCCACGGTACTGCTCATATCTGTAGGAGACGGTTACCACTTACCATCAGGTGGCCCGTAAGCTTGTTTGCCATTCTAAGTTCTACGCTAGTCACAGCATGGAAACAGTCTTTTCTTTTATTACAGAGTGCGTTGACGGCGCAAGCCGTGCTGTTCAACCAGCTAGGCGACCTTTAACGACAATCAATGATATAGGTTAGTTTGTATTTATTGATTGTGTCATCATATATATATATATATATATATATATATATATATATATATATATATATATATATATATATATATATATATATATATATATAATGAATTTATGCGAAATAAAAAGTACTAAGTATATGTATATATATATATGTGTGTGTGTGTGAAGTGGTAACCGTCGCCTATAGTCACGAGCAGTACCGTGGACATAACAGAGTATACTGTTTCGCCCATGATACCTCCCATGCGTTGCCATTCCTGAGGACTCAGGTGTTATCCCTCTGTGCCCTGTAACACAACTGCTTCACGGTTGATGATCAATGATTCGCTGGCTACAGCCGACAATATAAGACCGGATTCATGAAGAGCTCCAACGGGAATGATATACGGGAACTGCATAGTTAGAAGCGGGCAACGCCGCGGGAATCGGCTACCAACGGTAACGGGTAACAAACATATATATATAGTATATATTTGTATTTTGTATTTATAAAATATAAAATTTTAAACAAACATAGTTATATTTATTTAATGTATTTATTACATGCAAGTGCGTATATATATTTTAAAAGTAAACATGTATTTCGGAAAAACATATGCAACGACGTAAATATATATAAAGGAATTGTTCTAAACAAAATATATGTAATACGTAATAGTAGGTGGTCTCCGCAGCTGTTCACGCCCGGCTGTTCCTTCTAGAAGTTGCGCATTATGATAAAAATTGTATTCTGCAGTTTGCTAACCTCCATGTTCACCAGCACATTGGATTTATACGCTGGTGATGAGTCTGTGAGTGTTTTAATTGTGTTTTTGGAAATAATTGTTTGATTCTATACTCTTTCTATTATTTATTGCATTCAGAAATACAGTAATAATAAAAAATTGAGTCCCACAAAAAAAACCGATGTCACTTGTCACCTCTGTTTCGGTTTGAAGGGTGGGATATGGCGTGAATTTACTGGGTACAGAGGAATAACACCTGAGTCCGTGATGAATACAGCTGGTAATTCAGAACGACGGTTTCCAGGGTGTACCACTTGGAGCGCGGCCTGATTGCTAGCAATGTACCCTATATTGCTAGCAATGGGACTGGTTGTCCGCATTAGTAACAATCCCTTCCTCCAGCAGTGGGGCTATCAGACTCCATTACGAACAATTCTCTTCTCCCCAAGATCTTCTGCTAAACAACAACACCTTTGAATTTGGAAAGACTTTTAAAGGCAAGTCTACGACAGTTATCTCGTTATATTCACAGGGCCCTGGCAGCTGGTCCGTAGACAGTGTGGGCTCGTGTGCCACCCGATACCCGAGCAACTTCTACATGACCCTGCATAAGCCGAACAGCACAGCTGGTGAATTTAATGGGACCTTGTATTTGCCTGATGGGATTGACGATTATTTCTCAGTGAGTACCATAAATAAAATGAAATTAAATGAAATGAAATTTATTTGCTAGAAACATTGTAGAAAAGGTGTTGCATTTGTGAAGTTTATAAGATGTCCATTATGTTTCGCCACATCAAATGGCATACAAATATTAATTATTGGATTTATCCATTGGCCATTTTATACAGGTACATTATATATTTAATTTTCAATTACATATACAATAAATCACTATTAGTACGAGTGTCACTTTGGTCATGCATTACAAACAGTCAATAAAGCTACTACAAATAATAAAATGATAAAAATGTCCAATAAAATTAAAATTACAATTTAAATTTCAAACTAAGTCAATGTCACAGCATTTATTATTAACCGCTTACAATCAGGTGGGCCGTATGCTTGTTTGCCACCTCAGTGGTATAAAAAAAAAATTTATAGCTTACAAAAACTCATTAATATTGTAAATATACCGATCACCTGATCCCCAAGCTTGCGTACCCTGTTTTCTGAAGATCCAGGCAACGAATCTCTAAGGTATACCTAACCCAGAACACCCATATTCAAAACAATTTGAAAAACTGGGACCCGTAAAGAAATCAAACCCATCATGAATAAGGTCTCGTATCGAATTCGAAACCTTCGGCGTGAATGGCGTGAATTTACAAGGTACAGAGGAATAACACCTGAGTCCTCTAGAATGGCAACGCATGAGGGGTATCATGGGCGGAACAGTGTACTCTGTTATGTCCATGGTACTACTCATGTGTATAGGCGACGGTTACCACTTTCCATCAGGTGGGCCGTCAGCTTGTTTGCCATTCTAAGTTGTATAAAAAAAGGTACATATTTAACATGTCTGGGATTATATATTATACATATATAGTTAATAAATTTATTTATTTATTTATTTATTTGACTATTATACTTATATATACTTAATACTCATAATTATTTAACTTAATGTTTTATTCTGTTAATTTTTTTAAATTACACAATACCTACTTGTACAACAGGGGGAGAAAGGGATTGTTAGTAATGGAGACTGAGAATCCCATTGCCAGCAATATACCCAACCAGGTCGACCGCCTCGCGGTTCCCCCTGAAAACTATCATGGTTAATTCCTGATGAATTCATCATGATGGGCTAACTGGCCCTGTTTTCATTCTCATCTATCACCCTTCACTGGTGCTCCGCCAGCGTATCCCGTTAGCGCAGGCGGGGTTACCATACCATTATCACCCATCAAAACAAAAAACTTGTACAACAATTAGTCCGTTACCTTAAGGTTGTCTTTAAAAGATTGCTCTCAGCAATAAGACCGCCTCACTGTACTCATACAACTGTATCGTTACATTTATTGTCTTGCTTATTCCCTATATTGTATAATGCAAATAAAGTACACTCATTCATTCATACCAATGATCTTCCCCCCTCTTTAGGTAACATATGAGTACACCAAACTGGACGGAGCTGACCACCGAGTGAGAAGTTCAGCGTACCGCCCCTTCATATACGAATACACTAAAGACGCGATTGACGGCCAGTGCCACACAGCGGCCGAGACGTATCCCTTCTACTTTCCTATACCGCCGGTATATAATTGTAAATAATTAATTAATCATTTATTTACATAAACATACAGATATATTACCAGAGGGAGACATTGTACAAAAGTCGTTTGCTTGGGCATCACTTTCCCATTCGTGTTTCAACCATGACGCAGTTGTGTTTGCATGGCTGCGTTTCGGTCTGAAAGGTGGAATATGGCGTGAATTTACTGTGTACAGAGGAATAACACCCGAGTCCACAGGAATGGCAACGCATGGGGGGTATCATGGGCGAAACAGTATACTCTGTTATGTCCATGGTACTGCTCGTGTGTATAGGCGACGGTTACCACTTTCCATCAGGTGGGCCGTCAGTTTGTTTGCTATCCTAAGTAGTACAAAAAAAAACAGACAGACGGGAAGCGACTTTGTTCTATACTTCATGCTCGTTCATCCAATCACATGACAGTTTTATTTGGTTTCAGGGCTTATACCTCTTCAACGATTATATATACCACTACAAAGACACCCAACTGCCTGCAGAGGGCGTGTACGGCACGTTCGACATTTACGGGTACCTAAATCATAGACAAGAGAGAGTTGGCTGCATGAAACTCAGAATATCATTTCAAAATAATAAAAAACTAGTTTAATTTTTTTCGATTCAGTCTATTCCAAAGAACAAAGAATTACATAGACGGAATGATAAAATAAAAACTGCAAATCATACGGTTGCCTCTTTTCTTCTTATGCAAATATAATTAGTGGGGGGAAAGGGATTGTTAGTAATGGGACCAAATATCTATAGCAATATATCCTGTCAGGTCGACCTCCACGTGGTTCCCCCTGGAAACCATCGTGAACAATTCTTGTTGAATTCGTCACTATGGGCCAACTGACCTGCCTTTCCATCCTCACCTATCATCCCTCACTGGTGCCCCGCCAGTGTATATCGATAGCGCGGGTGGGGTTACCATTCCATTATCACCCATTAAAAAAAAAATATATATATATATATATATATAATTAGTAAAAAGAGAACGAAAGATATACCATCAATTGCTATTTTTCTCAATTCATAGCAGCAGTGTATAGAAAATCAAATCAATGTTATAAATCTAGCGTACCAACATACAAAATTATAATAATAGTATATTACTGCAGCGGCCAGCAACTGAGGCATTGATGGACGAACGTGCAAATATGGGCCGAGGCGTAGCCGAGGCACACATACGTGAGTCTATTAATGCCTAGTTGTGGCCAAGACTTGTATAATACTTTTGTCATAAAACAATGCGCGGAAATCAAAAACACAATTTTACTTTTTTTTAAGTTTATTGACGAATAACAAACAATAGTAATTTTTCACGCGCCATAATGTTCCTTTGTTTTCTTTTTGCAATAAACAGCTCTCTATTTGCAAGCCAGTTCGAAATTTAAATTAAACCTTTTATTAGTTACCTCCTTGGTAGCCATGTTTCTAAGTAAAAGGTCATTCGATTTTTAAATTACAGGACAGATATGAGTTTACATAGTAATCTATCTGGCCGCAAAACACGACAGATATGGATTTTCATACAACTTTTGCCGGCCGCTGCCCGCATGTATCTGGCCAGTACGGCAATTTTGATTTATCTCTAAGAAGATTGTCAAAAAAGCTCACATTTCCAAGCATGTTTGAGAAAAGCTATTTAACATTACTCCAGATATTTCTGAGCTGTTTATAATAATAATGACTGGTTTTGCCACAATTGATACAGTTTTTTTGTGGAAGACAATTATTTTTTAAGTCGGTTGGAAGCGGCTTCGATCGTGAAAGCTTATTTGGGAGTGTGGTGCGTGTGTAGTGTTCCCGACGCGGCCTGCGTTGTACATTAAGCAAAAAGTGAGCTAATTAATTATGTGGCAGTTAGCTAGCGGTGACTAATGACCCCCGCCGGGCCCGGCCGCCGGCCGCCGGTCGCCGGTCGCCGGCACTGCGAGATTTATGACAAACCTTCGCTTTGTTCTTTCTTATTTTTTGTATTTAGAATACAAAACAAGCTGCCACCCCCCCCCCCTGATGGGGGGAAAGGGGGTTGGTAGTAATGAGAATTAACAATGCACATTGCTAGCAATATACCCTATTAGTTCGACCTCTACGCGGTTCCCCCTGGAAACTATTGTGATAGATTTATTGTTAGTCACGATAGACTATCGGATCTTTTTTTTTTATACAACTTAGAATGGCAAACAAGCTGACGGCCCACCTGATGGTAAGTGGTAACCGTCGCCTATAGACACGAGCAGTACCATGTACATAACAGAGTATACCGTTTCGCCCATGATACCCCCCATGCGTTGCCATTCCTGAGGACTCAGGTGTTATTCCTCTGTACCCAGTAAATTCACGCCATATCCCACCCTTCAAACCTTCACCCTCACCTATCATCCCTCGCTGGTACCCCGCCTCATGCGTCTTGAGAACTGTAGTCTTTAATTCAATGCATGATAATGGAATGGTAACCCCGCCTGTGTTATCGGTATACACTGGCACCGGGGAAGGGATTGTTAAGCCTTAATTTGGCAGAAAAAATCTTATTTTATTTTTTTTTATTTTGTGAATAATATGTTTTAGAATGTAGGACCTTGTAAAAATATCATGTTCTTTCCCTTTTCGAGGAAATACACGCCCTCTGTGGCGGACGTTGCCAAAGTAGGGTAATAAAACAGTATTGTAAAAAAAAAAAAAAATATATAAAAAAAAAAAAAAAAAATTTAATAACTTGGATTTTTGTACAGTTTGTGTTCGGTGTAGCGGACAATATCAAATTAAGGAGTAACAATGCGGGCTACCAGTCCCATTGCTAGCAATATACTCTGTCACCATCCTGAAATCATCGTGGTGAATTCCATCATCACGACCGGCTGACTGACCTGCCTTTTCATTCTCACCTATCATCTTCCACTGGTGCCTCGTCGGTGTATACCGATAGCGTGGATTTCACCCTTAAAAAAACCCATGATATAGGGGGGAAAGGGATTGTTAGCAATGGAGTTTGACAGCCCCATTGCTAGCAATATGCACTATTAGGTCGACCTCCGCGTGGTTCCCCCTGGAAACCATCGTGAACAATTCTTGTTGAATTCGTCACGATGGGCTAACTGACCTGCTTCATCCTCACCTATCATCCTTCACTGGTGCCCCGCCGGTGTATACCGATAGTGCGGGTGGGACTACTATTCCATGGATGATATCCATTAAAAAAAACCCCATGATATAAGAAAAACTTCGCAAAAACATGACAAAGAGTATATGATATGCCTTTTTTAAGGAGCCAGATGCCTGGCAAATATTTCTATAAATATGTTAATATATAACTTCCTTTTGGTTTCATTTCAACCCACTTCAAAAAGAAGTTTCCAATTCGTTTGTAGCTTTTCATGTTTGTGACCCCATAACTCCGTCAGTTTTGACCCTATTTGGAAAAATCTTTTTTCTATCTGAATGGACCTACTCATATGGTACATACAGGCTTTATATTATTCTCAATTTCGTGTATAATATATGTAGTATATGTCATATATGTGTAAGTATATTTGTTATTCATATATATTTATTCGTTTATATATGTAATTTTAGTATGTATGTATATCAATAATTACTAGTACCGCATTCGAGTATTCTGACACTTCCCTATGGTTGACTGGGAGAGAATGCTTTTAGTATTAAGTCCGCCATGTACACATATATGTACTAATGAATAAATAAAATAAAATAAATACTCACAGATTGGTCGTATAGGAATTTTATCAAAATACATTCAGAGGTTCAGTTTTTAAATCTAAATAAATAAATAAATATTATTATTTAACCGGTTTTGTTTGGTTTTGTTTTGTTAAGTCTTTTTTTTTGTGAAACTCAATCTTTAATTACGTGATTAGGGAGCATTTATTTGTAAAAAGATACCCCTTTTAAATATAATATATAATCTATGTAATTTACTTATGTTACTCGCCAATAATGGAATCTATAGGCGAAAGAATTTTTAAAATTGTTTTAAATATTTTTGAGTATATTCGTTGTAAACAAAAAATTTTTTTTTTTATAAAATTTATTTATAAGTTTAGATTTTTAGTAAAATAATAATATATAATATGCACCTATTAATAATTATTATAAACTATATTTCCATCGCTGCTTTCAGAAAATCGAGAAAAATCCATAAGAAATTAAATAAAACACGTAACAGCGACATCTGCTTTGTAATAATAAAATGTTCAGTACTGTATTTTGCCTAAGTCAAGTAGCAGGTCATCAGTTGGTATAGAGCCAATAGATGTCGCTGCTAAAAATTTACAGTAGCGGGCCTAGATGGCGCTATACGCTTTATTACGTTATTGCAGTAAAACTAGATTATAAATAAATATTTGATTAGGTACAGTAATCTTGTACTTTCATGGACAGAATTTCTAATGCGATATAAACCAAGTGTGATAATCACAACTGTGGTAATGAATCTAGAAACTAGTTCAGCAATTTTGCAATAGTTCTATATAATACAGGCATTTAATACGTATATATAAATTTCCGGCTAACTCTCCAATTAATTATCATATATTGACCTTTTAATATATATATAATGATCTTTATTTATTTATTTATATAAAATACGATAAGCAAATACTTGCTGGTTGGAGAGAAAGGGATTGTTAGTAATGGAGACTGAGACTCCCATTGCTAGCAATATACCCAACCAGGTCGATCTCCTCGCGGTTCCCCCTAGAAACTATCATGGTTAATTCCTGATGAATTCATCATGATGGGCTAACTGGCCTGTTTTCATTCTCATCTATCACCCTTCACTGGTGCTCCGCCAGCGTATCCCGTTAGCGCAGGCGGGGTTACCATACCATTTTCACCCATAAAAAAAAATACTTGCTGGTAACGTAATTTTGTACAGATGAAAGAAATTTTAAAATTGATTAAACATTTTTTTTGTATTTATTCAATCCAATACAAACAATCAAATCTTTCCTCTTTATAATTTTAGTTTAGATAAATCTTATGCATAACTATGATTGGCTGAATTTTTGCGAATTGCCCTTTATCACTATATATATATATATATATATATATATATATATATATATATATATATATATATATATATATATATATATATATATATATATATATATATATATATATATATATATATATATATATATATATATATATATACTCGGGTGTATGTATTACTGCGGATTTTCTTGTTTTAACTATCAATAAATAATTTATGACTTTATTTAACAAAAAAAAATTCTTTTAGTTTAAACTTTTATTTTTATACAACTTAGAATGGCGAACAAGCTGACGGCCCACCTGATGAAAAGTGGTAACCGTCGCCTATACACATGAGCGGTACCATGGACATAACAGAGTATACTGTTTCGCCCATGATACCCCCCATGCGTTGCCATTCCTGAGGACTCAGGTGTTATTCCTCCGTACCCTGTAAATTCACGCCATATCCCACCCTTCGAACCGAAACATAGCCATGCAAACACAACTACTTCACGGTAGAAACACGAATGGGACAGTATGTATGTATATAATTTAAAAATTATAGTAAAAATTGTGTATCTTGTTTAACTTCAAATCTGTTGTATACAGTACCTAGTTACATACTTTGAAAATCCACGCGAGCGAGATTGCGGGCATTATTTAGTAAATAAATTGACAAACTGACCTGGTTGAGGGTTGAGCCGCTTCTTCACGTATGCCATGAGCCGCTCACGGATCCCACGATTTTTAGCTTCCGCATTCTGTTAAACAGAAAAAAAATATTATAAACTCTATAGTAATATTATAAAGCAGTGTAGAACGACCCCCACACGGGGAAGGGATTGTTGGTAATGCGGACTACCAGTCCCATTGCTAGCAATATACCCTCACAGGTCGACCACCACGTGGTCCCCCCTGGAAGCCTCTGTTGTAAGTGATTATAGGCAGTGATAGTCACTTACCATCAGGTGAGCCACATACTTCCTTTGTTATAGAAAAAAGATAATAATAAATGGATTAAAAACCCATCGTGCTGAATTCTGTTTCATTACGACAGGCTAACTGGCCTGCTTTCATCCTCACCTATCATCCGTCACTTGTGCCTCGCCAGCATATACCGTTAGCGTAGGCGGGGTTACCATTCCATTATCATCCATTAAAAAAAAAAAAAACTAACACTGCCTAATGGATAATTCGGCAATGCTTAACCGGACACATTGCTAGCAACTGGGCAACTACTCCGCATTGCCAACAATCCCTTTTACACGTATCGTGTTGCACGTATTAATAATTAAATTACATTCTAAGTTACGCGCACCGTGGCGCCATCTACATTAATATTCGAACACTTGAGACAGCGTACGCTGCTCTAATAAAGTTCTCTGCTAATTATAAGCATAAGCTAATTAAGACAAATAAGTCGTATCGTACATAACAAACGAGAATTTTATTTATTCAAAAACAATATAATAGTGCGCCACCTACCCTTTGTCTTTTTCTCAATGTCCTCTACCCAAAGGTAGTCTGGAAGAGATTGCTTAGCGACAAGGCCGCCTTTTGTATCACTTCTCATTAATATTTACCGTATTTGTTATTTCTCTTTTTACTTGGTGCAATAAAGTGTAAATAAATAAAATATATATATTTTTATTCAAAACAATAAATAGATAGATTTTAGTTGCATTAGTTACAGCACACAAATTATAACATATATACAATATACCAGAGGTAATATCAGAGGTATTACGCGCCCTGAAGAAACCTCTTTACCCACTTATTGAAGAACCCTACGCTGATACGCTACGATATAAATACTTCGCTAATAATTTCAATACTTTAAAATTGTTATATTTTTTATGTCACGATGGTGGCAAACAAGCGTACAGCCCGTCTGATGGTAAACGGTCACTGTAGCCTATGGACGCTTGCAACACTAGGGGTGTCAAGTGCGCGTTGCCCACCCTGAACAAACCTTATATACCCTTTTTGAAGAACCCCATACTGTAAACCTCGGCAGGGAGCTCGCTCCACAGCCTGAGCGTCCGTGAAAGAAATTTCCTCTGGAACCGCACTGCACGTGACTATTTAGGAATGTGTGAAGGATAAGCAAGCTGAAGTGGTGATGTGCTGGTCACAAGCTCGAAGAGCCGACAACCGATGGGGAAGGAAGTCTCTAGAGTGGCGACATCGACCCACTAAATGGAGTGATGACTTTAAATGCATTGCAGGGAGTCAATGGATGCAGGTGGCTCAGGACCGTTCCTTATGGCAGTCTATGGTGGAGTCCTATGTCCAGCAGTGGACGGATAGTGGCTGAAATGATGGTGATGGTGATAAAGATTGTGTTCCACGAAAATAAACGACAAAATGAGTTATTTTAATTCCAAAACCAAACTATGGAATTGATTTTATTAAAATTTCTTTAAAACTAATCTGTAAGTATGTCCTTTTAGATAGACAAAGAATTTTCCAAATCGATTCACAACTGACTGAGTTATGGAGGTGACAAACATAACTTTTTGAAGTTGGTTTAACCATTCATTGCGTAATGGTGGAAATTTCCATCATAACATTGAATGTCCAAAAATTATATAAAAGAACATGGTGGGTTTTATTGGAGACAAATCTAGGTGTGGCAGAGATAACAAAAAGGATGTAAGGACTCGCCGTCTTGTCGGGGGCTATCATACGATGTCCTGTGCGGGCGCCTTGATTCCTTCCGTCACTTTATCACCAATGTACACACACAATATTGTCTACAAACACAGCACTTCAAATTATGAAAGCGGTAACCACATTTACAGCACAACAATGTTATTAATATTTTTTTCTACGTAGTTGCTTGTTGATTGCGGACGTCACATTGACGGTTAAGATTGAAGACAGCTCTGACGTTCCTTACAAGCTTCCGGCGTCCTCATTGGTTGTTGTAACTCGGAGGTTGTTTAGTTAATAACTGGTATATTAACTCTTTGTAGGCCCTTTATACAAAAAAAAATGTTTTTTATCTAGCACTCTCGATTGTGACGTTCTTGTACAAATTTAATAAACACATTCAAGATCAAGATTCGACTTTATTTTTGTTCAGAGGTAAAGACGATGACGGTGATTGGAGAGGATAGGATCAAGGGAGATGAATTTAGCACTAGGTACCGATTATTATCATTATTTTTGAACTAGCATACATACCATTATTAATAAGAATAAATTTATAATAATATTATTTAAAAAGTATATAAAATTAAGGAAACGCGCGAACAGAACAAGTTTTACCAGAGGGAGACTTTGTACAGAAGTCGATTGCTTGGGTACCTCTGTCCAATTCGTGTTTCAACCGTGAAGCAGTTGTGTTTGCATGGCTGCGTTTCAGTTTGAAGGGTGTGATATGGCGTGAATTTACAGGGTACAGAGGAATAACACCTGAGTCCTCAGGAATGACAACGCATGGGGAATATCATGGGCGAAACAGTATACTCTGTTATGTGCATGGTACTACTCATATCTATAGGCGACGGTTACCACTTTCCATCAGATGGGCCGTCAGCTTGTTTGGCATTCTAAGTTGTATAAAAAAAAATATTTTCATCTGAAAGGAAATACAGATTGATCTCACAGGAATGTTATTTAAAACTGTTCATTAGTTAAATTTTTAGTTCAAAATAACTGCTTTAGTCATAAGTAAGATTGGTTTATTTTGTGGGACGCAATCTTTAATTAATATACCTTGTATGTAGCCGCGCGGCGCCCGGGGCGGTGAGCTAGTAACGCATATTTTCAATCATGTTATCTCCCATAGACTCCTCGACTTCTTCGCCATCTAATTACCATAGTGCACCGCCTTTTCGTTGTTTCCATCGCATCGTCAAATCGCTGTGAGCTATGATCACTCGATACCGCCCAGACGATCTGACAAAGAGGGCCTACCACTAATATTTATTTTGAAAACTAGCCGTTTCCCGCTGCGCTGCCCTTATATAATATCTTATGAGTTAAAATATAATATATTCGGTTTAAAGGATGGGATATGGTAGTAAATTTACAGGGTACAGAGGAATAACACCTGAGTCCTCAGGAATGGCAACACATGCGGAGTATCATGGGCGAAACAGTATACTCTGTTATGTGCATGGTACTGCTCATGTCTATAGGCGACGGTTACCACTTTCCATCAGGTGGGCCGTCAGCTTGTTTGCCATTCTAAGTTGTATAAAACAAAATAAAACAATGGTAACCCCGCCTGCGCTATCGGTATACACTGGCGGGACACCAGTGAGAGACGATAGGTGACGATGAAAGCAGGTCAGTTAGCTCATCGTGACGAATTCCTCTAGAATTAACCATGATGGTTTCCAGGGGGAACCGCGTGGAGGTCGACCTGACAGAGTGTATTGCTAGCAATGAGGTTGTCAGGAGTTGTCAGATTTTTTAATGGATGATAATGGAATGGTAACCCCGCCTGCGCTATCGGTATAAACTAGCGGGGCACCAGTAAGGGATGATAGGTGAGGATGAAAGCTGGTCAATTTTTAAATGGATGATAATGTAATGGTTACCCCACCCGCGCTATCGGTATACACCGGCGGGGCACCAGTGAAGAATGATAGGTGAAGATGAAACAGGTCAGTTAGCCCACCGTGACGAATTCAACAGGAATTGTTCACGATGGTCTCCAGGGGGAACCACGTGGAGGTCGACCTGATAGGGCATATTGCTAGCAATGTCGAACTCCATTGCTAACAATCCCTTTCCCCCCCGTGCTACCGGGTTAGCGCCTACTACAGTCAACATCCTATGGGACCCTTCACATTTATCACTCTCTGTTTGTACAGAGTAACTTTTAGAATTATATATATATATATATATATCTCATCACCATCACCAGCCGTTAACTGTCCACAGCTGAACATAAGCCTTGGTGGGTTTTACCGATAGTTGCCACGCTCGACAGGCAGTTTGCAAACAGTAGTTAGGCTTTAGAGATGTCTTAAGAAGTACGCTGCTGGCCATCCTTCGTCCTCCCTTAGTCGCCTTTTTTTTAATACAACTTAGAATGGCAAACAAGCTGACGGCCCACCTGATGGAAAGTGGTAACCGTCACCTATAGACATGAGCAGTACCATGGACATAACAAAGTATACTGTTTCGCCCATGATACCTCCCATGCGTTGCCATTCCTGGGGACTCAGGTGTTATTCCTCTGTACCCAGTAAATTCACGCCATATCCCACCCTTCAAACCGAAACACAGCCATGCAAACACAACTGCTTTACGGTTGAAACACGAATGAGACAGAGGTACCCAAGCAATCGGCTTTTGTACAAAGTCTCCCTCTGATGACACCCACGGGCCTATTCTATGCCGGGACCGCATGCCAAATTAATAAATACCCAAATTCAATATTCCTAACGTTATATTTTTGAAAGACGAGTCACGTTAAGGATTCTCATAAATAATACGCGAATAAATAACTCAAACATTATCCGCTGCGGCAAAAATTCGACGCGCGCTCTCTTTAAATTATGATTTGGCCGCGACACGTTCCGCGGCGAAATGAAACGCTGCCGCGTACTGAGCGTGCCGCAGACTGGGTGGTGTGCGGTAGTTCGATTATTTTTTCAACCAATTTTTTTAATCGGTGAAAATTTAATTTCATTTCATTTCATTTCATTTCGCTTCATTTCGCTTCATTTCGCTTCATTTCGCTTCATTTCGCTTCATTTCACTTCATTTCGCTTCATTTCGCTTCATTTCGCTTCATTTCGCTTCATTTCGCTTCATTTCGCTTCATTTCGCTTCATTTCACTTCATTTCATTTACTCTGATTCGATACATATAACACGATTCAAGTGTACACATAGATCTTACACAACGTGATGGCTTAACAACTAGAACATACTAAATCTTAAGATCAGACCAGAAAAATAAAGAAAGCACACTTGTTATTCTGTGAAACAAATAAGTGACAATAGCCACGTAGCAAAGTTAGTTTTTTACATCAAAATA
Organism: Galleria mellonella; assembly: GCF_026898425.1. Classification (NCBI taxonomy): domain Eukaryota; kingdom Metazoa; phylum Arthropoda; class Insecta; order Lepidoptera; family Pyralidae; genus Galleria; species Galleria mellonella. The sequence continues at coordinate 2,978,759 of NW_026442003.1, read as the reverse complement.
GACAGTACAAAGTGAAATTAAATGTATCCACTTTGTAACACCAACGCCAAGTAATGTGAGGGCAGTTTAGGCAACGCAAAAGTATTATGAATATATTTTATATTTATCGTAACAACTCATAAAGATAAATGGTAGAAGAGAATGGTAATCCTGTTCGCGTAAGTATGACGATTAAAAAGAACTCCTCACCTGGTCGTGCCGCTGCGCCCTCTTGCCCCTGCTGTGCTTCTGGCCAGCCACCACGCCGTACATACTGGCCAGCTCCACCTACACACCCACACACACTGAAAACTACACTTACACTGTCTCTTTAACAGTTCTAACGCTCACTTTACGGATGGCATTATATTTGACTGGCTGTTTTAATGCTCCAACCGATATAAAGGAAAACTTATAAAACAAAGGAAGGAAGGAAAAAATAAAAGAAAAATTCCTTCTTATTTCGAGTTAATACGTAACCTGAGTGGGAAAAGGGATTGTCAGTGATGGAGACAGAATCCCATTGCTAGCAATATACCCAACCAGGTCGACCTCCTGGCGGTTCCCCCTGGAAACTATCATAGTTAATTCATGATGAATTCATCATGATGTGGTAACTGGCCTGTTTTCATTCTCACCTATCACCCTTCACTGGTGCTCCGCCAGCGTATTCCGTTAGCGCAGGCGGGCGTACCATACCATTTTCACCCATAAAAAAAAATACATAGCCTGAATGTATTTTTAAACTGAGCAACTTTTACAGCACAGTTCGTTGACCTATTCATAATTCTATTTAAATAAACTGCAATTAAGCATTTTTAAATAATAACTTTTCATTATTTTAGCGCCCATTTGGAATGCAATTTTAGCTGTAAGCGACGGCCGAGAACTCGACTGTTCTCAAAAAGTTATAATAGAAATAATTTCTCACTATATATATATATATATATATATATATATATATATATATATATTGTTATTGTAAGTAGTTTAATAAATTATATATATTTGATATTTTTGTGCACTACAGGTTTTTGTATTTTATCCACGTAAAAATTATTAATTCCCTCTCGCGCCACCTGCACACTTCTATCTGTTCTCCTTTAACCAAAGGTTGTCTGTAAGAGATCGCCCTAGCGATAACACCGCCTCTTGTACCTTTATGTGTATATTTCAATCTGTATTTATGTTACTGTATTTCACTTGAATTATTCACTTGTCATTGTATATTTTTATTTATGGTGCAATAAAGAGGTCAATAAATAAATAAAAATAAATAAATTATTCAATAAAATTTTCTACATAGATATCTATTTCGATGATAATAATTTAAAATTGCGGTTCACTAAAAAAAACTCGACATCAATTATTTTATTCCATCGTTTTATTTTATTTTTTAAAACTATTGAATCCATTTCAATTAAATTTCCATCAGAAAATATATCTTTCCAGATAAAGAAATAATTTTCCAAATAAGTTTATAAATGACTGAATTATGAGGAAACGAACATAAAACTATATCTCTGAATTTTGAACCTCCGTTTTTTGCAGTTGATTGAATTCCTTAAGTCAATTATTGATTTGCACAAACATAAGTTACATAGATCTTCACCAAAATTGTTAAATACAGTACTAATCATTAATTCAAGAAACACAACTGTTGCTGCACACAACAAATGCACTACCAAAAGGAGACTTTGTACAAAAGTCGTTTACTTGTGTACCTCTGTCACATTCGTGTTTCAACCGTGAAGCTGTTGTATTTGCATGGCTGTGTTTCGGTTTGAAGGGTGCGATATGGCGTGATTGTGCTTAGAAGAATTGTTCAGTATGATGGCCACAGCCACTTTCTATCATCGTACGGCTCGCCATCGACAGGGAGTTTATCTTCATACCCTACAGCCTAAATAGTCTTCTTTCTTCAGGGTCGGCAACGTGCGCGTAATACCTCTGGTATTGCAGGCGTCCATAGGCTACGGTAATCGCTTACCATCAGGAAGGCCGTATGCTTGTTTGCCACCTCAGTGGTATGAAAAAAATATTTTTCACATTTTGATAAAAGTAATACATTCTTTCATCAAGTTCTGCTCAAACCTAGTGTAGGTATGACTCGTTACTCGCCTGTAGTTCGCCAGTACACGCTCTCAAGGGCGTTGAAAATATCTATAATTATCAAGCCAAGATCCAATCGACGCGACCGTATTACGTTGTCTTACCAATATAAAGATTGTGTTTCACAGAAAAAACTGACTTCATTTATGACAAAACCAAAATATTTTGATTTAAAAACTAACTATTCAGGCTGAACCTCCACATATTCCTTGGTTTTGTGGAATTAGAATCAATAGGTACTGTATTAAATTAGCTGTTAGTCTATGATCTGGTCATTATCCGTAAAAAAAATTTGCACATATGATGGGAAAGTCCTTGTCACCCCATTGTCAAACTTGTAATACCATCGATGATGTGCATCATATCCTATTAGAGTGTCGTATTAACACGAAGGAAAGAGAAGAACTCATGCGTCACTTTAACTTAAATAAATTTAATGTTGGTCTTATTCAGTCTATGTTAGCTGAACTTAAACCAGAAATGTTTGAACTTCTCTGTAAACTATCGATGCCCATTAATTCTTCTCTTTCCGCGTCTAGGGAAGGTAGATAAAGTTTTGTTTGAGAAATCAGTTCAGGGTACGATAGGACAGATATACCTGAAGAAGGTAAATGACCTTTAAAAAATTAAAAAAAAAAACTAAACTATTGAATCTATTTTGATAAAATTTCCATGGAACCAATCGGTAAGTATATCTTTTCAAATGGAAAAAGGAATTTTCCAAATCGGTTTACAATTGACGCAGTTATAATTTGGCAAACGTAAAAAAAAATATAAGCGAATTGAGAGCATACTTCTTTTTGAGATCGGTTGAAAATTGTAGCTAAACTATGTAGCTGACGTAAACGTTGTTTTACCATATTACATTATTTCGAGAACTATACATGAAAATTTATCGTACTACAATTATTATATTCGATTGCCGTCTTGTAACCCTATTGCGGCATATAAAAATCGCGATTAAAAAACAGGGGTTGATCGTAAAACGGTGAAAATTTGAAGTTGTATGTATTTTTCAATGCTAAATCATAATAAACTAATTTTTTTTTTTGTTAAAAAGATTAAATAAAATATATTTAGGAGTGGGTCACCCTTATCATTGAGGGGTATGAAAAATAGATGTTGGCCGATTCTCAGACGTAGCCGATATGCGCACAAAATTTCATAAAAATCGGTAAAGTCATTTCGGAGGAGTTTGGTAACAAACACCGCGATTCGAGAGTTGTATATATTAGATTTATTTATTATATTTATTTATTTTATTTGTGGTGTAGTTAAATTTGATAGTTCTCCTACTATTAGGTGTAACAGACGCTTCCACTGTACTTACTATATTTGAGAAATAATTAATTATTTTAAAACAACAAACAACTACTGCCAGCCGCCTGGAATGGCGTCTCGCTTGTGCCACAGACAAAACTATAACAGTACCTAAATTATAATGGTACGGTCAGCATCAAAATTCGATGTACTTTAATACTTCGTCACGTATCATTTATTTATTTATTTAACTCTTTATTGTAACATAAATAAAAATATACAATGACAAGTGAATAATTCAAGTGAAATACAGTAACATAAATACAGATTGAAATATACACATAAAGGTACAAGAGGCGGTGTTATCGCTAGGGCGATCTCTTACAGACAACATTTGATTGTTTGCCATTCTAAGTTATATAAAAAAAATATAAAAAAAAAGGAATATGCTCATTTCTTAAAGGTTATGATGTCCTATCGGTTCGGAAATACTGCTGCTGGATATTGTCTTCAAAGCGCGGTTGTGCGTGGGAGAAAGTGACTTGAAAAACGCACGGTGGAGGACCGCCACTCGTCCAGATGGTTAAAATGAAACTTTAGTTTATGGCGGGTTGTGCTGTAGCGAAAATCAGCAGCAGGTAATCCGAACAATTGCTCAAGACACTCCCCATGGTAAATTCGATAAAAAAATGTGATGGGAGATAAAGAGAAATCTGTTAGTATTCTATGGTTATTGTTGACCGTACCTGTTTGAGGCACTGTGCTGTGGCGTAGCCAAGCAATTCCGGTGTTCTTGTAAGAGTAAGGAACGTTCCAGCGACGCTTAAGAGATAGTTTTTAAAATTATAACATTTCGTGGACTGTGTGTGTTTTGGTGTAATTAAAAAATAACTAAAAGTGTTTAAGATTTTTTAATATAATAATCTGTAATGCTGAATTTTATTAATGTATTAACAATTAAAAATGCAACAACATTATAAATTTGTATTACTTTTAAACAATATTATTATTATGTAAAACAAATATATATAAAAAAAAAAAAACTTAGAATGGCAAACAAGCTGATCGCCCCCCTGATGGAAAGTGGTAACCGTCGCCTATAAACACGAGCAGTACCATGGACATAACAGAATGTACTGTTTCGCCCATGATACCCCCCATGCGTTGCCATTCCTGAGGACTCAGGTGTTATTCCTCTGTACCCAGTAAATTCACGCCATATCCCACCCTTCAAACCGAAACACAGCCATGCAAACACAACTGCTTCACGGTAGAAACATATAACCGTAAAGCTATTGTTTACGCTGTCGAGTTTAGCTTAGATACTGTTTACAATACTATAACTACAAACATATCCTATCTAGGACATAAATTTATAATCTGTGTACACAGGATAATTTAAACACCAATAAAGGCGGGAAATTATATGGTAGGATAGTTAAATACACTGTTAGGTACATATCTTACAGGTTAAATAGATAGTACTCTTTATAGTGCTTACTCTGTGGATACTATCTTGTGTCATTTTAAATCTAAGAACAAGTTCTTTATTGCAATTAAAACATAGAGTAATAACAGTTAGGGTATATTGATAGTAATGACAATGTTAGACCCAATTACTAACAATTCTTTTTCCCTTCATAAAGTTCTTTTTTTTTATGGATAAAAATGGTATGGTAACCTCGCCTGCGCTAACGGAATACGCTGGCGGAGCACCAGTGAAGGGTGATAGATGAGAATGAAAACAGGCCAGTTAGCCTATCATGATGAATTCATCAGGAATTAACTGTGATAGTTTCCAGGGAGAACCGCGAGGAGGTCGACTTGGTTGGGTATATTGTTAGCAATAGGATTCTCAATCTCCATTACTAAAAATCCCTTTCCCCCCATAAAGATGTTTCGTTGTATGTTACTAACCTTAAATGAAACATACAGGATACTTTGTATTCTAATTCAAGCGAGCAATACCGCGGGATATAGTTAGGTTATATAAATCGTTAATCCCAATTTCACTATCTTTTTAGAATTCCGTAGGAAAATAACTATAACGGAACCTCTTAATTATTGCGTATAATAGGTATGTTTTTTTACACCACTGGTGTGGCAAACAAGCATACGGCCCCCCTGATGGTATGTGGTTACCGTAGCCTATGAACGGCTGCAATACCATGAACATTACGCGTGCGTTACCGACCCTAAATAAACCTTTTTATCCCTTTTTTTTAAGAACCCCACGCTGTAGTCTCTTAGAAAACCCTTTACTAACTTATTATTGTATATTTTATACCTATTACATACATACATACATATCTGTCACGCCTGTCTCCCATTAGGGTAGGCAGAAACAATGGAACGCCAAATGCTTCGATTCAAACAAACCTCTTTCGCTTCCTCCACATTCATCAGTCTTGTCATACACGCTCGCCGGTTACCTATTACCTTCAGATATTTATTCTTTAATCTTTATTGTACACAAAAGCTTATTGAAATGTAAAAACAAACATAATAGTGCACAATGGCGAGGATATCTCCAATAGAGATTTCTTCCAGCAAACCTAATATGAGAAAACTGACAGTTCATTAGTGGTTACAGTCACACATGTGTACCGATCGACTTAAATGTCATAGTTACAAATAAATAAATAAAATGTTAAAATACCATAAAAATTAACGAATCTTAAAAAGGAGAGACAAAGAGTACTGGAATGAGTAGATATGTCTGTGACAACGTTACGGTAACCATAGCCTGTCAAAAATTAACTTAAAACCATAGAAAGTTAAACTTTGTACCTTTGCCTTTCCCGTTATGGATAAACTATTAATAGGTACAACAATTTTTTTTTTATTTTTTTTTTTTTAATTTCATCGCATCTACAACTGTCGCAAAGTCGCAACTAAGATATCCGCTCTAGAAGTTTCCGCGCTAATACGATTTGAATTTCGATTAAAAAGATATTATTTTGCTGTTTTGAATTTTTTAATTATTTAATGTACATAATACAAAAACTTATTTACGTACTTTTAGAACGCTATCATTTTGTGATCCGAGCATAAATTTTAACGCGTATTAAAAAAAAATTATCGAAAATGTATCTGTTGGTTTCCTTTGTGTATTATAAATTAAAAATAAAATTTAAAATATTTGAATTTATTAAATTCGTAGTTTTCTTTTTTTTAATTTTCAATTACCTACTTCTCTTAAGCGCAATGATTAATCTGTACAAATTAATGTTGCCACATTAAAAAATAACGGAATACCAATCAATAGATATCACTGGCTGCGGTTTCCCGCGCTCTACGCGTAAGCGCGCGCTTACACACTGACCGTTCCATTGCAGCATCCCGCAATGGATACGTGAAGTGGAAACACACGGACATATATTGTAGCTTAAATTATAAGAACGGTTCGTATTGATACCTGCTGCTTATTTTCGCCACAGTACAACCCGCCATAAACTAAAACTTCATCCCAATCATCTGGACGAGTGGCGGTCCTCCACCGTGCGTTTTTCAAGGCACTTTCTTCCACGAACAACCACTCTTTGGAATCAACTTCCAGCAGCAGTATTTCCGAACCGATACGACAACATAACCTTCAAGAAAAGAGCATATCACTTTTTAAAAGGCCGGCAGCACACCTGCAATGCCGCTGGTGTTGTGGGTGATCATGGGCGGCGGTAGTCACTTACCATCAGGTGAGCCGCATTCTCGTTTGCCCCCTGTGTTGTGAAAAAAGTATATATATTTTTTTATACAACTTAGAATGGCAAACAAGCTGATGGCCCACCTGATGGAAGGTTGCCATTCAGGAATGGAAAGGAATGGTACAGAGGAATAACACCTGAGTCCTCAGGAGGGCTCAGGTGTTATTCCTCTGTACCCTCTAAATTCACGCCATATCCCACTCTTTAAACCAAAACACAGCCATGCAAACACAACTGCTTTACGGTTGAAACACGAATGGGACAGAGGTACCCAAGCAAACGACTTTTGTACAAAAGTCACCCTCTGGTGAAAATATCATCACATTGAGTTAAATACGTCATTCGATAAAGGTTTAAAAAACGTCAATGAAAATGTTTAAATCATTCACTCCTTTCTATCGCGTAGATGTCATAAGGCGATTAAAGGAAACGGACTTTTAAAGAGTTTTTTTTTAATAGATAGAGTAATTCAAGAGGAAGGTTTATATATATAATACATGCATAATATTGTAGAGAAACACTGATAAATTTAGAGGTTTCTAATGTGATGTGATGTAACATGAACCCATGCGAAGCCGGAGCGGGTCACTAGTAACATATAATAATAATCCACGCGGGCAAAAACGTTGGAAACAGCAAAAAATTTTATATACTTATGAGCACGTTACCGCTCCAAATACCATCCCGTGTGTACACACTGTACAGTAACAAGGCACAGCACGTTAATAAAACTTATTGCGAGGCAGCAAGGTTCAATTTTGAACTGAAACTGTTTATTCTTGCAGGATATAATGAACACGGCTCCTGGGAGCGTGGTGCGATAAAAACCATTGTGCTCAAGTTACGTACATAAGCGAAGTGTGACTAGTTTTACCCGACTGCGACGCGGGAAGAGGTGTGCTGTGTTTCCACGAGACTTTAATAAGGAGTACTATGGACGACACAGTGTGTTCTTGTGTGCCCATGGAACTACTCATACTAGAGGGAGACTGTATAAAAGTCGTCCGCTTGGGTACCTCTGTCCCATTCGTGTTTCTACCGTGAAGCAGTTGTGTTTGCATGGCTGTGTTTCGGTTTGAAGGGTGGGATATGGCGTGAATTTACAGGGTACAGAGGAATAACACCTGAGTCCTCAGGAATGGCAACGCATGGGGGGTATCATGGGCGAAATAGTGTACTCTGTTATATCCATGGTACTGCTCATGTCTATAGGCGACGGTTACCACTTTCCATCCTGAGCCCCGCTGCCATTGCTAGCCAATGAGATTTATTATTTATATTCCAGCCGTTAACTGTCCAGTGCTGAAAATAAGCCTTCCGCATTACGGAAATTTTTCTAGTAGTTGCCATGCTTAGCAGGCGGATTGGCAATCGCAGTTAGGCTTTAGAGATGTTTTAAATGGGACGCTGCTGCCCATCCCTCGCGCTCCCTTAGTCGTCTCTTACGACACCCACGGGAAAGGAAGGGGTGGTCCATTCTATGGCGGGACCACACGGTGATAGCAATGGGATTGCTCATCTCCATTACTAACAATCCCTCCCCGGGGAAAGGGATTGTTAGCAATGGAGTTTGACAGCCACATTGTTAGCAATATGCCTTATTAGGTCGACCTGCACGTGGTTCCCCCTGGAAACCATCGTGAACAATTCATGTTGAATTCGTCACGACGGGCTAACTGACCTGCTTCATCCTCACCTATCATCCTTCACTGGTGCCCCACCGGTTAATACCGATAGCGCAGGTGGGGTTACCATTCCATTATCATCCATTAAAAAAAACCCTCCTTCCCCCCTCCCAATGTGGTGTACGCTTCATCCTGATACGCCATCTAGTGGTCCACTCTATTCGTTTACTTACTTCTGTAATCCACGACGGACAAAGCAGCGGGCTAAAAGCTAGTATATCAATAAACGTGTCCACCCCATCAAACCACAATTCGAAAAGTCATTCTTTGCCCTTTTTTTGTCTTTTTTGCAGTGACCTGGAGGGTCTACCATGAGTTTGTCTTACATTATATAGACAGAGAATAGATTTGATCGTTTGTTTGTTATAGATAAAGTTAAAAACTTGTATGTATGTATATGTATTTGTATATGTGTTAGTATGTATATAATCTTATATATAAAATTCTCGTGTCGCGGTGTTTGTTACCAAACTCCTCCGAAACGGCTTTACCGATTTTTATGAAATTTTGTGTGCATATTGGGCAGGTCTGAGAATCGGCCGACATCTATTTTTCATACCCCTCAATGACAAGGGTGACCGTCCCCAAAAAAAAAAAATATTTTTTGACAAATTTTTCTATTTTTATTTTATTATGATTTAGCATTGAAAAATACATACAACCTCAAATTTTCACCGTTTCATGATCAACCCCTGTTTTTCGCGCTCTTATATAGCGCAATATGGTTGCAAGATGGCAATCGAATATAATAATTGTAGTACGATAAATTTTCATGTATAGTTCTCGAAATAATGTAATATGGTAAAACAACGTTTGCCGAGTCAGCTAGTATATATATATATATATATATATATATATATATATATATATATATATATATATATATATATATGTGTGTGTGTGTGTGTGTAGTGTGTATGTATATAAATATAATAATGAATAGGGATAATATTTATATTATTACACGTATCACATCTCCCATATTTAGAACTAACGGCATGGGAGGTATCACAGGCATCATTATACTCTGTTATGTCCACGGTACTGCTCATGTCTACAGGCGACGGTTACCACTTTCCATCAGGTGGGCCGTCAGCTTGTTTGCCATTCTAAGTTGTATAAAAAAAAACATGAAATAAAATTCCGTTTTTTTTGTTCGTACCAAAATCGGTCCAGGAAATGGAGCTTCGCATTTCATTCGTCATAAATTCTACAATAACAGTCCAAAGGAACGTTATTTTAGCATTTTTTTTTTTTTTATATTTATAAATGGTATGCATCATGTTTTTTTTTCTTTTTTTTTACAACGCAGTAGGCAAACGAGCATGCGTCTCACCTGATGGTAAGTGACTACCGCCGCCCATGATCACCCACAACACCAGCGGCATTGCAGGTGTGCTGCCGGCCTTTTAAAAAGGAATATACTCTTTTCTTGAAGGTTATGTTGTCGTATCGGTTCGGAAATACTGCTGCTGGAAGTTGATTCCAACAATTTGTAATTTTAACATCGAATTTGCGTTTCGTTCGGACCCGAAAATTCGGAAAACATATCATGGTAGACCCTCTGCACACAATAAAGTCCCATTATAATTGATCTCTCTGCGGGTAATGCGGTATCATTCGAACAACAATGGCCTGCAGTGGTTAGCTAAATCGATTAACAATCAAGTGGACTCCTATATGGGTATATTTAGAGAGACCAGTTAATGGTTTTCACGATGCGACCTTAAAATGACTTAATATTGACGTCATTACACCGTCACCGTACGACCTTAGGGTTCTTCAAAGGGGGGGGGGGGGGGGGGGTAAAGAGGTTTCTTCAGAGTGGGCAACGCGCGCGTAATACCTCTGGTATTGCAGGCGTTCATAGGCTGCGGTAACCGCTTACCATCAGGTGGGCCGTATGCTTGTTTGCCACCTCAGTGGTATAAAAAAAACCTAGTATACTGAATTTATTTATCAAGGCACACAAACAGTACATATATCTTTTTTTTTGTAATGGACGATAATGGAATGGTAACCCCGCCTGCACTATCGGTATACACCGGCGGGGCACCGGTGAGGGATGATAGGTGAGGATGAAAAGGCAGGTCGGTTAGCCCATCGTGATGAATACACTTGGAATTCAGCACGATGGTTTCCAGAGGGAACCGCGGGGAGGTCGACCTGGTTGGGTACATTGCTAACAATAGGGTCCTTAGTCTCCATTACTAACAATCCCGTCCCCCCACAGTACTTGTGTCATCTTCAAATACATATACAAAAAAAATTGCCAGTAGTTGCCACGCCTGGCAACGGATTGACCACAGTTAGGCTTTGGAGATGTTTTAACAGGGCCACTGCTGCCCATCCATCCATATATATATATATATATATATATATATATATATATATATATATATATATATATATATATATATATATATATATATATATATATATGAAATAGATTTAAAAAAAATCTATATAAAATTATATCAGACATAATTACCAATAAAAGGCGAGCGTAACATTTATAATTTGACTGGCGTACTTTAACTGCTTAATTAACTCACACACAGTACATAATATCGTTTTCTCAAACATGCTTGGAAATATAAGCATTATTTTGACAATCTTCTTAGAGATAAATCAAAATTGCCGTACTGGCCAGATACACGCGGGCAGCGGCCGGCAAAAGTTGTATGAAAATCCATATCTGTCGTGTTTTGCGGCCAGATAAATTACTATGTAAACTCATATCTGTCCTGCAATTTAAAAATGGAATGACCTTTAACTTCGAAACACGGCTACCAAGGAGTTAACTACTACAAGGTTTTATTTAAATTTCGAACTGGCTTGGAAATAGAAAGCTGTTTATTGAAAAAAAAATACAAAGGAACATTATGGCGCGTGAAAAATTATTATTGTTAGTTATTCGTCATTGAACTTAAAAAGTAAAATTGTGTTTTTGATTTCCGCGCATCGTTTGAGAAAAGTACTATACAAGCCTCGGCCATAACTAGGCATTGATGGACTCACGTATGTGTGCCCCGGCTACGCCTCGGCCCACATTTGCACGTTCGTCCATCAATGCCTCAGTTGCTGGCCGCTGCAGTAATGTACTAATTAATTCGATAGTTACTTCCTTAATTATACAATACTATCATACCTACTTGTACAACAATTACTCCATTACTCTAAAGTTGTCTTGAAGAGATTGCTCTCAGCAATAAGACCGCCTCACTGTACATCTACAACTGTATCGTTACATTTATTAATTGTCTTGCTCATTACCTATATTGTATAATGCAAATAAAGTATACTTGTTCATTCATAATATAAATATGTGTCAATAAAAACTTCCCAAACTCGACACACCGGCCGCCATGTTAATTTGCCGTAACACGAGCACGGGCGCGCCCGCGGGACCCCTTGTGGAAGTTGGAAACTACCGCGCTCAAACTTACTTTATCTACTTATACCATACAGTATTATAAACTCTTTACTAACACTGTATATATTCCTTTTTAAAAGGCCGGCAGCACACCTGCAATGCCGCTGGTGTTGTGGGTGATCATGGGCGGCCGTCACTTACCATCAAGTGATCCGCATACACGTTTGCCCCCTGTGTTGTAAAAAAAAAAATAACAAAAAAAACTTATTATTTTAAATCTATAGCCGTCATTCTTTTAATGTATATAATATCGAATGTTATGCAGAGCAGTTGTTGGAGCGAATTTAATGCTGTTTAATGTAATAGCGGCCCGTCCCGGCTTCGCACGGGTGGACATTTTTACGACATTTTAAAAAGTAGTTACTATGACATAACTATAATAGTTGGACATATATTGGTATTTTCTTCAATATTGTAGAACACACTTTTGTTCTATCACCAATAGTTTCCGCAGCGCACGCGACCAAAGATATTTTATAGCATTTTTTTTACACCTCGAGTTACGTTACTAAAGTTTTAGTAAGGATCCCTAATCTTTTCTAGCAATAAATGTAGCCTATGTCACTCAGGGTGAATGTAGCTTTCTAACGGTGAAAGAATTTTTGAAATCGACAAAGTAGTTTTTGAGTTTATTCATTACAAACATACATACACACAAAAATACAAATCTTTCCTCTTTATAATATTAGTGTAGATGTAGATTTATTTTACTAATGTATTAATCTGTAATCTATTGCCTTGCTATAAATAAAGAACTATAATTTTGTTATAACTCTTCGTCTATATCAGGGGGTCTCCAAACTTTGAAGCCATAATATTTTTTTCAGTATGTTCCAAGAGCCAAAATAGTTTTAAAAATAATGGATATAGTAACAACTATAAGACATTGAATGTCGCGGGCCGGCTTTGGTCCGCGGGTCGTACTTTACAGACCCCTGATCTATACAATAAAAGCGTATATTTCCTATTTTTTTCTCTGCAAAAAAACTAACTTTAAATAAAAAAAAATGAAAATGTGTATTTGAATTTTAAACGAGGAATCGTGTATTTACTTAGGTGTAAATTTTAATTCAAAATAAGCATTTTTTAGTCTACAAAGATAAATGACTGTATTTTTTCGTTACAAAATTAAAATGGGACCAACACAGGAGACCAATAGAGGTTCTATTGATCGCAAAAAAAAATTATACAAATCGATTCGGTAATGACGACGTAATTGTCTATCGTATCAAATCTCCTTCTTTGAAAATCGTTTAAAAAATAACTTACCGCCAGTATTTGACTGATCATTTATAATACTCGACGCTCCATCTAAATATTAATGAGCTAGAGGTAATTAAAATATAAATAATTAAACATTTAAAATTTTTATTTTTTTAAACATTAGATAAAATTGAACGCAACTAATTTACATTTTTTAATAATGCAACATCAGTAGCTGTCAAAAAACTGTCAAACCAAAAGTCAAAACAAAACATGACATTTCTTCTATGCCATGAGAAAATTCTTATCTTTTAATAAAATTAATTAATTTCTTTCACAATAAATGGCTTTAAAATTACGATAATGTCTTTTCCGAAAATAGAGGGTTATGTGGTGACCGAGAAACTCGGTTCGGGGAGCTATTCCACTGTATACAAAGCTTATACGAAGGTTTGTTCAAACCACAATCTATTTCGACACTGTTTACTATTTATTTTAAGATTATAACATTAATATACCAGTTAAAAAAATAATTAAGTCTTCTGTACACACTTTAAAATTGTAGTTATGTAATTATCAAGTCGATTATTCTGAGAAATTAGCACTTACATTAAAGTCTTTTGTTTCCTTTTTTTGTATTTTCTTATGTACACTGGTTTAAAAAAATACTATTTTGGTCAACTAGGGTATTGGATTAATATATAATTTTGTTTTAAGCAGGGTTGCTCACTGGCTCTTGTTTTGGTATTTTTTTTTAATAAGAGAAAATACCCTCCATGTGAAGAAGTCACTAGTCCCCAAAAAAGAGAGGGATGATAGGTGGGGATAAAGTCAGTTAACTGATCGTGATGAATTCAACAATAATCAACCACCTACAATTCCAGAGGGAACTGCATGAAGGTTGACCCAATAGGATATATTGCCAGCAATGGGCTTGCTAGTCCCCATTACTAACAATTCCACCCCCCTCCCCCCCTGTTTTCATTTTCATCTATCACCCTTCACTGGTGCTCCGCCAGCGTATCCCGTTAGCGCAGGCGGGGTTATCATATCATTTTTACCCATCAAAAAAAAAAAAAATAGGATATTAGTAATTAGTAGCCTCCATTACTTTTCAATTCCTTTTGCTCTCAAATATTGTATGGTTATTGCGTAGGTTGGTGCCCGCTCAGTAGTGGCGGTGAAATGTGTTGACAAGTGCAAGGTGAAGCAGTCGGGCACGGCGGTGGACAACCTCATCACGGAGATACGCCTGCTGAAGACCCTCGCGCACCCGCACATCGTGCAGATGAAGGAGTTCACATGGGACGACAAGTTGGTGCACTTATATTTACGGACGTTTAAAAGAAATAGATATAAAATTAAAAACAAGTCAATTTTATTACACAAATAAAAAATACTGTCTTATAAGTCATGGCAAAACCAGTTTGTTTTGTTTTAAAAACGAGGCTATTGAACTGCTTTTGAGAAAATTTCTATCAATCTATCAATCAATTTATCAATTGACTTCAAAAAGAAGGAGTTCTTAATTAGATTGTTTTTTTAATGTGTGCGGCACCGGTGGGGCACCAGTGAGGGACGATAGGTGAGGATGAAGCAGGTCAGTCAGGTCAGTTTTCCAGGAATACTGTTTATATACATATATACATACAACAAAATTACAAAACAATTCAAACATATTTAGAACTTGCTTCTTTTGAAAGCTTAAAAGTAAAGAAAATTAATTTTTTTTATTGAAAATAATTGTTTAAATAGAAAGAGTGGCTTGATGATTCACAAACTGATGATGTTTCAGAAACATCTACATTATAATGGAGTATTGCTGCGGCGGCGACCTCTCCAAATACATACACCGATATGGCAGGGTGCCGGAAATGCAGGTGACTACCTTGTTTCCTTTTTCTTATTGCACAACATCTGTACCACATGAATGTCCACACTATTCTGAGCTAACGTAGACTACATGGTCTATGAATACGATCAACAGAGAAAAGAGAAAAACGTCTGTGTGTGTGTGTGTGTGTGTGTGTGTGTGTGTGTGTGTGTGTGTGTGTGTGTGTGTGTGTGTGTGTGTGTGTGTGTGTGTGTGTGTGTGTGTTTTGTGTGTGTGTGTGTGTGTGTGTGTGTGTGTGTGTGTGTGTGTGTGTGTGTGTGTGTGTGTGTGTGTGTGTGTGTGTGTGTGTGTGTGTGTGTGTGTGTGTGTGTGTGTGTGTGTGTGTGTGTGTGTGTGTGTGTGTGTGTGTGTGTGTGTTGTGTGTGTGTGTGTGTGTGTGTGTGTGTGTGTGTGTGTGTGTGTGTGTGCGCGTGTGTGTGTACAACAGTATTTTCATGTATATGATTAACAGCAGCATGTTTTCAGTATCGTCATAATTCACGTCACGTCATACATAACAGAAGCGACATATTGTTTTCACTTGTCTCCTCTTGTTGTGTCCAGGTGTTATACTTCCTGCAGCAGTTGGCGTCTGCGCTCAAGTTTCTCAGAGAAAAAGGTGAACTGTACTTAATTTATTTACTAGCATCCCGTCCCGGCTTCGCACGGCTGGACATTTTTACAACATTTTAAAAAGTGGTTATTGTGACATAACGATAATAGCCGGACATATAGTATCGCGAAGTTTTTTGTAGTTATTGATATTTTCTTCAATATTGTAGAACATACTTTTGTTCTATCACCAATAGTTTCCGCAGCGCACGCGACCAAAGATATTTTATAGCATTTTTTTAATACCTTGAGTTACGTTATTAAAGTTTTAGTAATCTTTTCTAGCAATAAATATAGCCTATGTCACTCAGGGTGAATGTAGCTTTCTAATGGTGAAAGAATTTTTGAAATCGGCAAAAAAATATTCATTACAAACATACATACACACAAAAATACAAATCTTTCCTCTTTATAATATTAATGCAGATTTATTTTATTATTATAATATATGTGTATATTCAATTTTATAATGTTAGTTACAAACAAACAGACTGTAACATTTATAGTATTAGTAAGGTTTTATTTCTCTATTGAAATGTGGTAAAATAAAAAAAAATATATCCATTTTGAAACTCGACTACATATCTTTTCCGCAGGCGTCGTGCACATGGATCTCAAGCCTCACAACCTGTTGCTACACAAGGGATCGGACGGGAAATACATACTGAAAGTTGCCGATTTTGGGTGAGTATAGCGAACAGCTCCCGTCATTATATTGAACAATTGGCAACCGCAGTTAGGCTTTGGAGATGTCTTAAGAGGGACGCAGCTGCCTATCTCTCGCCTTAGTCCACCTTCACGACACCCACGGGAAAAGAAGGGGGGGGCCTAATCTATGGTGGGACTATACAGCCACTATAATTAGCATTGAGTTTTATTTATATGTATTTATTATACAAGAACAGAGTTGGTCAAGCAAACTCCCCTATCTTTTGCATTGAAACTAATCAATGGTATTTTGGAACGGTATCTGAACAAACCCTTGTTAACATGCGTTTAGTTACGTTCTAATTTAGTTTCCAATAAATAAATACATCCTTGAACCGTACCAGATGAGATTTATTGTAATTATGCAATATACTCTCGAGCTTATATAGACAGGTGAGAAATCTTAATATCGCGTTGTAGCACACACATACTAAAATAACAACTCCATCTAGTGGTCAACGTGAGGATTATTTCTGTTGTTGCCATGGTTACAGCGTTTAACTCAATACGGATCATACAGTATCCATAACTGGATGTCTTGAATGCTGGTACTTGCTGGAGTCTCGTCGAGTGACCACATAGTGTTTGTGTGCAGAAATTTAGAATTTTTTAATATTTTTTTTTCTTATACAACTAAGAATGGCAAACATGCTGACGGCCCACCTGATGGAAAGTGGCAACTGTCGCCTATAGACATGAGCAGTACCGTGGACATAACAGAGTATACTGTTTCGCCCATGATACCCCCCATGCGTTGCCATTCCTGAGGACTCAGGTGTTATTCCCCTGTACTCAGTAAACTCACGCCATATCCCACCCTTCAAACCGAAACACAGCCATGCAAACACAACTGCTTCACGGTTGAAACACGATGAAATATATGTTATTGTACTGATGGTTCCCTGGGTGAGAGTATTGGAAGACTGTAAAGCTCACCCAGTAGATGTAATGTAATAAATAAATAAATAATTAAATGTGAAATAAGGAAGCAATATTAAAGGAAGCGTTTCCCAGTTTCGCGCAGCACCTGTCGCTAGAGGGCGCGCGGTCGGTCCGCGGGTCGCCGCTGTACATGGCGCCCGAGATGCTCGCCGGCCGCTACGACGCCCGCGTCGACCTCTGGAGCGTCGGTGAGTCGCACGCACACGACGGCAAACCAGCTGCCGGCCCGCCTCGTCCACACTGCCACTCGTGAACCCTCGCCTGTAGGGGGGAAGGGATTGTTAGTAATGGCAATCGCTGACAATATACCTTGTCAGGTCGACCTCCACGCGGTACCACATGGAAACTATCGTGTCTAATTTATCGTTGAATTCGTCACGATGGGCCAACTGACCTGCCTTTCCATCCTCACCTATCATCCTTCACTGGTGCCCCGCCAGTGTATACCGATTATCACCCATTAAAAAAATACCGTTGCCTATAGACATGAACAGCACCATGGATGTGTCAGAGTAAACTGTACCTGCGTTCTGTACCTCTCATGCGTTACCATTCAGACTACAAGTCTGAATTGTTATAATAATTATAGTACAATTTTGATTTTCCGAATCAAATAAAATCAGCGGTGTTCCGGATAATCGAAAACCCGGATAATCAATCTCAAAGCCAAATAAAACAATACGTAATTAAATTTTAATATTTTTTTTTTTTATTATGTCATACGTGATTTAGACAATACGATATAAAAAAAAAATACGAGATATAAAGATAATACCATTTATATAATATAATACCATAATACCACTTCTAAATTGTTAACTAGAGCCGTGAATAATAAGTCCGGATAATCGAATATCCGGATAATGGAGATTGTACGATATGTAGCTGTACTGTAAGCAAACTAGCTATATTGCTTACTCCGTCCAGTGCGAAGGGATATAATAAGCTACAATGATAATTTATATAGTATAATATATGTATGTATGTATTGTATGTTTATATTTTACGAATA
Source organism: Galleria mellonella (assembly GCF_026898425.1). Lineage (NCBI taxonomy): Eukaryota > Metazoa > Arthropoda > Insecta > Lepidoptera > Pyralidae > Galleria > Galleria mellonella. The sequence continues at coordinate 2,960,233 of NW_026442003.1, read as the reverse complement.
TATCAAGTATTGCTTCATTTTTTTGATGAACTACTACTTATTTTTATGATGGACTCACGTATGTGTGCCTCGGCTACGCGTCGGCCCACATTTGCACGTTCGTCCATCAATGCCTCAGTTGCTGGCCGTCGCAGTAATGTACTATAATATTATTATTATTAGTATAATAAATTATCTATTATCGCACAATGGATTAGCGTATGTATGTTCACCAATAGTTTCGGTCGCCGTCCGCCAGGTGTCATCATGTACGAGTGCCTGTTCGGCCGCGCGCCGTACTCGTCCGCCACGCTGCGGGAGCTCGTCGACAAGATACAGCGGAAAGCGCCCATAGAGGTCAGTGCAGTAGCGTTAGAACCGACCACAATAACATTACAACACATTACGTTGTACTTTTTTTTATGTTTGTCACCTCAGTGTTTTTTTTTTTTTGATGGGTGAAAATGGTATGGTAACCCCGCCTGCGCTAACGGGATACGCTGGCGGAGCACCAGTGAAGGGTGATAGATGAGAATGAAAACAGGCCAGTTAGCCCATCGTGATGAATTCGTCAGGAATTAACCATGATAGTTTCCAAGGGGAACCGCGAGGAGGTCGACCTGGTTGGGTATATTGCTAGCAATGGGATTCTCAGTCTCCATTACTAACAATCCCTTTACCGTCTAACTCCATCAGTTGCAGACCTATTTGAAAAATTCCCTTTTTGTCTAAAAAGATATATTTACAGATTGGCCCTATAGATTTTAAAAAAATCGATACAGTAGTTTGATCTTTAAATTGAAATAACTGGTTTTGCTACTACTTTGTACAAAAGTCAATTGCTTGGGTACCTCTGTCCCAGACTAAAATTTTATCCCAACCATCTGGACGAGTGGCGGTCCTCCACCGTGCGTTTTTCAAGGCACTTTCTCCCACGCACAACCACTCTTTGGAATCAACTTGCAGCAGCACTATTTCCGAACCGATACGGCAACATAACCTTAAAAAAAAGAGCATATTCCTTTTTAAGAGGCCGGCAGCACACCTGCAATGCCGCTGGTGTTGTGGGTGATCATGGGCGGCGGTAGTCACTTACCATCAGGTGAGCCGCATGCTCGTTTGCCCTGTGTTTAAAAAAAAAACCGTGTTACTACCGTGAAGCAGTTATGTTTGCATGGCTGTGTTTCGGTTTGAAGGGCGGGATATGGCGTGAATTTACTGGGTACAGAGGAATAACACCTAAGTCCTCAGGAATGGCAACGCATGGGGGGTATCATGGGCGAAACAGTACACTCTGTTATGTCCACGGTACTGCTCATGTGTATAGGCGACGGTTACCACTTTCCATCAGGTGGGCCGTCAGCTGGTTTGCCATTCTAAGTTGTATAAAAAAACATCAAAGTGGGTGTTCTAACTTTTTTCTGTTGGTTTAACAAATGGTGTGTTTGGCGCAGATCCCTCGCAACTCGTCGGTGTCGGCGGGCTGCGTGCAGCTGCTGACGCGGCTGCTGCAGCACGACCCCGACACCAGGATCAGCTACGAGGAGTTCTTCGCGCACGAGTACCTCGACCTGGACCACATGCCCTCCAGGGAGAACTACGACAAGGTACTGTCTTAACTAGTCGATTACCTATATACACATAGAGAAGGCCAGCTTTAGCCTACCTCCAGCCCTTTAATTTTTTTTTTCAACGGATGACAATAGAATGGTAACCCCGCCTGCGCTATCGAGATACGCTGACGGAATACCAGTGAGGGGTGGTGATTGGTGAGAATGAAAAGGCAGGTCAGTTGGCCCATAGTGATGAATTCATAAAAAACAATCAAGATGGTTTCCAGAGAGAACCGCGTGGACGTCGACCTGATAAGATTTATTGTTAGCAATGGGACCTCTAGTTCCATTACTAACAATTCCTTCCCCCCCCCCCTCCCGCAGTCGCTGAGTTAAAAAAGTAGTTTAAAGATGAATTTAAACGTAGTATAGATAATATACTTACATGTAATAATGCCGTGTGGTCCCGGCATAGAATGGGCTACCCCTTCCCTTCTAGTGGGTGTCGTAAGAGGTGACTAAGGGAGCGCAAGGGATGGACAGCAGCGTACCAAATTGGCATAAGTGTTACCAACCTGCAAGCGTAACCACCATAACCATAAACCCCCCCCCCCCCTCCTCTTATGTTCAGCAATGGACAGTTAACGGCTATAATTATAATAAAAAAAAAATGTTTACCCTTGAGCATTTTATTTAAATAACAGCTTGTTACTCGCTGATAATGTAGCTTTCTGTAGGTGAAAGAATTTTGAAAATCGGTTGTATAGTTTTGGAGTTTATCGCAAACAAACAAACATACAAGAAATTAAATTTTTCCTTTTAGTAATATTAGTTCACATATATTGAGCCTCCGTCTCTGTTTGTCCGAAGGCGGTGGGCCTGATCAAGCAAGCGATCGAGCTGGACGCGGGCGGGCAGCTGCGCGCCGCGCTGCAGGCATACAGTGCCGCCCTGCAGCTGCTGGTGCCGGCCGCGCGGGTGCAGACCGACGCGTTACGCAAGGAGGCGCTCACCGCCAAGCTCACCAGGTCGGTGCACGAGGCGGCTATTTGGCACAAACTCGTCAAGTTGTGAAGAACTTGCCAAGATGTTACGAACTTGTCATGTTGTTACGAACTTGTCATGTTGTAACGAACTTGTCATGTTGTGGCGAACTCTTCATGTTGTGACAATCTCGTCAACTTGCTACGGATCTGATTATTTTCTTTTAACATTGCGCTGGTATTTGCCTGTAATGTTTTCTTATATACTTGGTATATATATTAAAAAATGTAATTCTTTCGCCGAAATACTAGTATACTAGCGATGGGCCCCGGCTTATCTTATTTTTATATTAGCTTTATTTATTTATTTATACTTAATTGTACATAAAAATTCTATAGTTAGTCTATCTATACTAATATTGTAAACAGGAAAGATTTGTATTTTTGTGTGTATGTATGTTTGTAATGAATAAACTCAAAAACTACTTTGCCGATATCAAAAATTCTTTCACCATTAGAAAGCTACATTCACCCTGAGTGACATAGGCTATATTTATTGCTAGAAAAGACTAGGGATCCTTACTAAAACTTTAGTAACGTAACTTGAGGTGTAAAAAAAAATGCTATAAAATATCTTTCGCCGCGTGCGCTGCGGAAACTATTGGTGATCCCTTAGTCGGTTTTCACGACACTTACGGAAAAGGAACGGGTGGTCCATTCTATGCCGGGACCACAAGGCATAGAATGGACCACATCATGTATATGTCGTATAAAAGACATGAAATAACGCAATCGTTGAGATTTCGCCTGATTACCTCCACGTGTCGACTAAGTCACACAATCTACACGCGACCATGACCGGTGTTTTTTTTTATACCACTGAGGTGGCAAACAAGCATGCAGCCCACCTGATGGTAAGCGGTTACCGCAGCCTATGAACGCCTGCAATACCAGAGGTATTACGCGCGCGTTGCCGGCCCTGAAGAAACCTCTTTATCCCCCTTTTTAAGAACCCCATGCTATAGTTTTTATGTGTTAATAAATTTGATATTTCATTTTATAAGTAAAAATGTATTAAATATTATGTGTGGGGGGAAAGGGATTGTTAGTAATGGAGACTGAGAATCCCATTGCTAGCAATATACCCAACCAGGTCGACCGCCTCGCGGTTCTCCCTGGAAACTATCATGGTAAATTCCTGATGAATTCATCATGATGGGCTAACTGGCCTGTTTTCATTCTCACCTATCACTCTTCACTGGTGCTCCGCCAGCGTATCCCGTTAGCGCAGGCGGGGTTGCCATACCATTTTCATCCAATAAAAAAAAATTATGTGTAGGTACATGGAACGCGCGGAGGAGATAAAGCAATATTTGAAGTACTGCGAGGACGGCGTCCCGCCGGCCGCGGCCCACCGGCCCACGCGTGGGAACGCCGCCAGCGACGGCACGCAAGAGTTGCGTAAGTCCAGAAGGCAACATTATATCGTCATCGTGACCACCCTTGAGGGAACACTAGGAATTAACCATGTCGGTTTCCAGGGTATACCTTACATGTTATATTGCTAGCAATGGGGCTGATAAATCTTATTAGTAACAATCCCTTTCCCACCAGAAAAGGCAGGTCAGTCTTTTTTTTTGATGGGTGAAAATGGTATGGTAACCCCGCCTGCGCTAACGGGATACGCTGGCGGAGCACCAGTGAAGGGTGATAGATGAGAATGAAAACAGACCAGTTAGCCCATCATGATGAATTCATCAGGAATTAACCATGATAGTTGACCAGGGGGAACCGCGAGGAGGTCGACCTGGTTGGGTATATTGCTAGCAATGGGATTCTCAGTCCCCATTACTAACAATCCCTTTCCCCCAAGACAGGTCAGTTAGCCCATTGTGGTGAATACATCTGGAATTCAGCACGGTGGTTTCCAGGTGGGACCACGTGGAGGTTGACCTGATAGCAGGCTACATTACCAGCAATGAAACTTGTCCACATTACTGACAATCCCTTCCTCCCACTCATTACTTGCAGCTCAGGCACCAAGTGAGTGCGGCCCCAGCAACAGCAAGTCGGCTGATGGCACAGCAAGTGGGGCCTACACGTGTGGGACAGACGGACAGACAGCCGCGCGGAATGGAAGCGAGCCCACTGTGTCCGAACACGAGGTGAGAACTTATGTAGATCGAGATAGACTTGGTATATAATTATATATAGCCGCGTGGTCCCGGCATAGAATAAGCCACCCCTTCCTTTCCCGTGGGTGTCGTAAGAGGCCACTAAGGGAGCGTGAGGGATGGGCAGCAGCGTCCCACTTAAAACATGTCTAAAAGCCTAACTGCGGTTGCCAATCCGCCTGCTTAGTTGCTGCTTGGGTTAGATTTAGGTTATTTAGTTAACATGGTAATCTCCCAGTTTACCATTGGCGGATAACCATGTTCCGTTCTATGGGAAGGCTCTTGTTTAATAGTGGTTTTTTTATACAACTTAGAATGGCAAACAAGCAGACGGCCCACCTGATGTAAAGTGGTAACCGTCGCCTATAGACATGAGCAGTACCATGGACATAACAGAGTATACTGTTTCGCCCATGATACCCCCCATGCGTTGCCATTCCTGAGGACTCAGGCGTTATTCCTCTGTACCCTGTAAATTCACGCCATATCCCACCCTTCAAACCGAAACACAGCCATGCAAATACAACTGCTTCACGGTTGAAACACGAATGGTACAGAGGTACCCAAGCAATCGACTTTTGTACAAAGTCTCCCTCTGGTAATTAATAATTAATAATAATTTGTCTTTCTACCTGCCCATGCGAAGCCGGGGCTCATTGCCAGTGTATTTATAAAAAGAAATGATTGAAGTATGTACATCAAGGCCACTAGACAAGTGGCAAGCGAATTCGTCGATAGAATCGACATCGCTAGCGAGTCCGTGAGACAGAATGAGATAGCAACGCCGGGTGACTCATTCCAACTCACGGACTCGCTAGCTATGTTGATTCCATCGACGAATTCTCTTGCCACTTGTCTAGAGGCCCAGTTATCTTAGACGATATAGCCAGGGGGAAGGGACCGTTAGTAATGGGGAGATTAGTCCCCATTGCTTTCAAAATATCCTATCAAATCGACCGCCACACGGTTCCCCCTGGAAACCATCGTGACTAATTTATCGTTGAATTCGTCACGATGGGCTAACTGACCTGCCTTTTCATCCTCACCTATCATCCCTCACTGGTGCCCCGCCGGTGTATACCGATAGTGCAGGCGGGGTTACCATTCCATTATCATCTATTTAAAAAAAAACGATTTTTCAGCCGCGGGCTGCGCGGGGCGGCACAGACAGCAAGCGACGCGGGCTGCGGCGGCTGCTGAGCCGCGCCGCCTCACACTCACCGCCCGCCGTGAGTATACCCTCGATACTCGACACTTCAACACTCTCACTTCTAATAAATAAATAGCCCATCAATTGTGCATATCGACTGTAAAGAGAACAACAAAAATCTAAATAGATTTGTTATTCAACGATCTCATCAAACTATGGTTTTGTCACTCAGCCATCTCGTCACTCCACAATTTCGTCACTCGGCCATCTCGTCTCTCCACAGTTTCGTCACTCTACAGTTTTGTCACTCAGCTATCTCGTCACTCCACAGTTTCGTCACTTAGTCATCTCGTCACTTCACAGTTTTGTTACTCAGCCATCTCGTCACTCCACAGTTTCGTCACTCTACAGTTTTGTCACTCAGCTATCTCGTCACTCCACAGTTTCGTCACTCAGCCATCTCGTCACTCCACAGTTTCGTCACTCAGCCATCTCGTCACTCCACAGTTTCGTCACTCAGCCATCTCGTCACTCCACAGTTTCGTCACTCAGCCATCTCGTCACTCCACAGATTCATCACTCAGCCATCTCGTCACTCCACAGTTTTGTCACTCAGCCATCTCGTCACTCCACAGTTTCGTCACTCAGCCGTCTCAACACTCCACAGTTTCTTCACTCATACATCTCGTCACTCCACAGTTTCGTCATTTAACAATATTGTCACTAGCAGACAACTCACCTGGTGGAAAATGATAAACGTTACCTATACACATGAACAGTGCAAATCGCAGAGTACACTGTGACGCCCACGGTACCTCTCATACATTCCCATTATTGAGAACTATGATGTTATACTCCCGTACCGTGTAACTTCACTGCCATATTCTAATATGGCAATCAAGTTACAGGGTAGTCACTAGAGTGGGCTCCTAGTATACCAAACCGTTCGGCCTCGGGGGAAAGGGATTGTTAGCAATAGAGTTTGACAGCCCCATTGCTAGCAATATGCCCTATTAGGTCGACTTCCACGTGGTTCTCCCAAGAAACCATCGTGAACAATTCCTGTTGAATTCGTCACGATGGGCTAACTGGCCTGCTTCATCCTCACCTATCGTCCTTCACTGGTGCCCCGCCGGTGTATACCGATAGCGCGGTTGAGGTTGCTATTTCATTATCATCCATTGAAGAAAAAACCGTCCGGCCTATTGCAGGGCGGCAGGGACGTCCCGCCGCTGCAGGGCGAGAGCGCGCTGCCGGTGGCCGCCGACGCGAACGACATCTGTCGCATTACGTGAGCACAATCACGTTTAGTGAACCTGTTGGCTTTCCATTGAAAAGTATTTAATTAGGAATACTGTTGAAAGGAATTTATTGCTGTTTGATTGAACATGTGGAAGCGGTCGGAGTTGGAACACTCACTCTTGCTAAGCTACTGTCTTGTTGAACAGCCGCTTTGATGTTACCGATCTAATGTGTTTACCTATATAATAATTAGCAGAATTAAACATATGTAGCTATAGTAAATTGGATTGTGTCCTATACAGGGTAAAAGGGACAGATTGGTCAAAACGAAAACGGCTGATTCAGATCAATGGTCTGAAACAGATGGCTGGTTATTTTCCCACCGGAAATGCACCGCAGCCGTATAATTACCGATTGTTAGTTTCGATGACGCGCAATGTATTTGAAACTGTACGATCCACGCGACGCGTGATGCCTACAACGCGCGCTCAGTGCTGCTTCCTCGTAGGTAGTTTCCGTACGCTCGTGGCGTTGACTTTACACAGCTGGTTCCGCGCGTCGCGGTAGAATTTTCATACGTATATTACATTGCTGTTTTTTTTTGGTATTTCATAATGTTTCACTATAGAATAATATTATTTCTTCATATTATGACATATCGTAGATTACATGGTTTTAAAGGAAAAATAAATAAATTTTCCGGAAATAATTTCCACTGTATTTCAGTTCAGAATAATGGTCTGAATTCACTGTTTCACTTTTTGCCAACCTGTCCCCTCCACCCTGTATAGAAAGCTAGGTTTAAACGTAATTGGGCGCGCAAATATTGTTAATATTTTTTATTTATACAACTTAGAATGGCAAACAAGCTGACGGCCCACCTGATGAAAAGTGGTAACCGTCGCCTATAGACTGATAAAATAATAATAATAAAAAATTATAAGAATTAAGTTAGTGTTCCCATCTGTTGAAGTTTTGTTACATAATATTTTTAATTTATATATATATATATATATATATATATATATATATATATATATATATATATATATATATATATATATATACACCAAATGATTATTAATTAATAATTAATTAAAATATTTTAAATAATTAATAAAATTATATCAATTTCTACAAGATTTCTGTCTTTAACAATGGCCCATCCGTTGGTTTTCGTCCAACGTCCAATACGTTGGTTTTTGTAGTTGCAGCGTACGGTGGGTCGTCTTACTTAAGACGACCTTTAACAATTAACTTATGGCCTATTTTTGGTATTGCACACTTAGAGTTCTCTCGCACTAGTATGTCGTGGGTTATTCTCTCAGTTTACAACATACTGGGGATGGAAAGGGCAAAGGCGATGAACGCTGTAGGGAGATCCGTGCCTAGTAGTGGAGTATTGATAAGTGATAGTGAGTCTAGTGGATAGAGATATTGTGATACATTTATTATTAGGTATAAACCGAGGCCTTTGAGAGTTAGTGTTGATTGACTTAGAATGGCAAACAAACTGACGGCCCACCTGATGTATAGTGGTAACCGTCGCCTATAGACATGAGCAGTACCATGGACATAACAGAGTATACTGTTTCGCCCGTGATACCCCCCATGCGTTGCCATTCCTGAGGACTCAGGTGTTATTCCTCTGTACCCAGTAAATTCACGCCATATCCCACCCTTCAAACCGAAACACAGCCATGCAAACACAACTGCTTCACGGTTGAAACACGAATGGGACAGAAGTGGTCTAGCAAACGACTTTTGTACAAAGTCTCCCTCTGGTAAGTATCAAATTGGAATATTAATTTTAGAAATGCTGCCCACATTTGATTCCATATATTTAATCCTTTAATTTCTTCGTGCAATACGTCATAAAGTTAATAAAGTACGATACTGAAGTCTGATTATATTATGTGTGTGTGTTAATTTCAAATATTTTTCATAAAAAAAAATGCTTATCGAATTGTAACGTTCGTATCAGCTCGATTGTTCCTACGTGGCCTTGATTGTTCATATTGTAAATTATATTTTTAATAGAAAATATTGTTTTTATACCACATTTCTCGTTTCATTTTATAATTGTATCTCCTGAATTATTTATAATTATTGTGTCCACAAAAAAAAACTGACTTCAATTGTGAGAAAACCGTTTATTTTGATAAAAAAAACTAAACTGCTGAAGTGAATTTGCTAAAATCTCTTTGAAACCAACCTGTAAGTATATCCTCTCAGATAAAAAAGATATTTTCCAAACAGGTTTTTTTTTACAACGCAGGGGGCAAACGAGCATGCGGCTCACCTGATGGTAAGTGACTACCGCCGCCCATGATCACCCACAACACCATTGCAACAGCGGCATTGCAGGTGTGCTGCCGGCCTTTTAAAAAGGAATATACTCTTTTCTTGAAGGTTATGTTGTCGTATCGGTTCGGAAATACTGCTGCTGGAAGTTGATTCCAAAGAGTGGTTGTGCGTGGAAGAAAGTGCCTTGAAAAACGCACGGTGGAGAACCGCCACTGGTACAGATGGTTGGGATGAAACTTTAGTTTGTGTCCGAAGAATTCCTCAGAACACTCTCCATGATAAATTCGGTAGAAATGATGGAGTTATGAGGTGGCAAACATAAAAATACAACTACATCGAAGAATTCCTTTTTAAAGTCGATTGAAAGAACACAATTATACATAGAGAAAGTATATTTACTGGATGCAGTACACTGTACACACATCGCAGTGACTTCACCATCGTATCGATCGTAACCTGTCCACTGCTGCTCACAGAGCTCTTCAAACCACCCGCATCCACCGTGTCCCTGCAATGCATTTGAAATTGTCACTCCATTCTAGTGGTGGGTCTATAAAGTGACACCATATCAGCCGTAAATTGTCCACTGCTAAACATAGGCATTTCCAGGGGGGTTTGTCGGCAGTTGCCACGCTTGACAGGCGGGTTGGCAACCGCAGTTAGTCTTTGGAGTGTTAAGAGGGACGCTACTGCCCATCTCTCGCCATCCCTTAGTCGCCTCTTACGACACCCACGGGAAAGGAAGGGACGGCCCATTCCATGCCGGGACCACACGGCACTTTACGTAAACGAGGTCCAATAGAACATGCTTCTGGTCAACCCATTGCGGATTGTAGTCGTGAACATATTAATGTTGACATCCTCATTCAACCGGACCTTGGCGCGGCGATTAACCTTCGAAACAGACAAACATATTATGGGAAATGATCGATACAAAACCCATCACCGGACTCGAACAATGATCGATGATGTTTTAAGAGAGACGCTGCTTGTTATACACGTATAGTGACTAGAAATGTGTTATAGCTCATACTGCGTAATCAATGGTTGCTGCGAGGATCGAGAAGTGCGGAGCAAATTGCGACGACTTACCAATCAGCAGCTATGTTCACGTCAATCGCCATATTTTGATGATTCTATCTAGATGCGTTATACCGTCGCCTCTTTTTCCAATATATACAAACATATCGTGAATTCATATATACAGTGGTCGCTCGACATGCGAGTTTAATTCGTACCGTAACCTTGCTTGTATCTCAAAACAATTTCCCCCATTGAAATGCCATTAATCCGTTCTAGCTCCCATAAAATCACGTCAGTTGTTTTTGTTAAGTGTTAGCCTGAGGTGGGAGCAACTGTTAGACACCACCATCCACTCCGCATGTTGTGGGGCTCGTGTGCAGCGGTGTAGCGTGCGATTCCTCGCATCTCAAACCTTGCTCTCATCTCGAAGCAAAATATCGCTCGCTCGGCGGCTCGTGTCTCAATACACTTGTATATCGAGGTACCACTGCATTTCATCGTTTCCGTATTAAAACCGCACGCGTATCAAGAACAATATCGTCATTACTGCAAACACAGTAAACTTGGAATTATCCAATCTGCAAGGGCAAGGCAACACACATTTTTTTTTATACAACTTAGAATGGCAAACAAGCTGACGGCCCACCTGATGGAAAGTGGTAACCGTCGCCTATAGACATGAGCAGTACCATGGACATAACAGAGTATACTGTTTCACACATGATACCCCCCATGCGTTGCCATTCCTGAAGACTCATGCGTTTTTCCTCTGTACTCAGTAAATTCACGCCATATCCCACCCTTCAAACCGAAACACAGCCATGCAAACACAACTGCTTCACAGTAGAAACACGTTTGGAACAGAGGTACCCAAGCAATAAACTTTTGTACAAAGTCTCCCTCTGGTGAGACTTTGTACACTCCCCCTACATACCCAGACAGTAGCTACTTATGGCATATTGTTTATAAAGGTAAATAAATGTGGGTTGAAAGGGATTGTTAGTAATGGAGACTAAGAATCCCATTGCTAGCAATATACCCAACCGGGTCGACCTCCTCGCGGTTTCCCCTGGAAACTATCATGGTTAATTCCTGATGAATTCATCATGATGGGCTAACTGGCCTGTTTTCATTCTCATCGATCACCCTTCCCTGATGCTCCGCCAGCGTATCCCGTTAGTACCCGTTAAGTACTAGTAAAAAAGGATTGGTTTTAGTTCGCAATAAACCAGTCTTAAGTCATTTAAAAAAAAAAATTCTGAGCCTGAAATGCCACACCACAGTATAAAGGTAAGTCTGTTTGTTTACCTTAACCTCTCAACCATACATACATACATACATATCTGTCACGCCTGCCTCCCATTAGGGTAGGCAGAAACAATGGAACGCCAAATGCTTCGATTCAAACAAACCTCTTTCGCTTCCTCCACATTCATCAATCTTTTCACACACGCTCGCCGGTTACGGGTACTTTTAATTTGGCCCTTCTTCAGCACGTCGCCTATTTGGTCGACATCCGTACGTCCAGGGCGGCCCCTACCGACATCTCCATTCATTCTTGCTCGATAAATCTCTTTCGTAATTCTTCTTTCATCCATCCTCTCCAAATGACCACACCAATCCTTAATTTGACAAGTAGTAAGAATTCATCATGATGGGCTGACTGACCTGCCTCTTCATCACTCACCTATCATCCCTCACTGGTGCCCCGCCAGCGTATACCGATAGCACACACGGGGTTACCATGCCATTATCATACATTTAAAAAGTCCCTTCCCCCACTATAAACCGGTTATTTCCTAGTCAGAGTTATCTCCTTTGGGAAACACACTCTATACCTTGGGGAGACAAAAAAACATAGCTACAAAGAACATCTTAAAGTTCCTATCACAGATGGGAATTAGCGGCGAACAAAAGATCACGGGAAGGTCGCAGTGTCATGGGTTTTTCTGCCTTAACGAGCCCGTCTTACAGTAAAAACAATAATCGAAGATGGAATGAAACACTTATATTTTATGTATATATTTATTTATTATATTTATTTAACTTAAGTTACAAACAGCCAGACCGTGGACGGCGGACACAACTGTACCTGTCACCTGTCACCTGTCAGCGACTCGCATTCTATATTGCAATATGAACTACCAATTTACAATTATAGACACTTAAATACCGCATACAACCGTATTTAGAGGGGGCCGAGTAGGCCGTGCCCACCTCAGCATCGTCCTGTGCCCACCCCCGAATGAATGAAAGTACATACAAAGGGGCCATCTCTGATCGATGCAGCAAGTGACAAATATAAATAAATCCAATGCAATATATATAATAAAACTAGGTAAAGCAAATAATTTTAGGTTTTTTTTTTAAATACATAAAAACCGGATAATAAATTCAGTAGAAAACCAACTACAGATACGAAAGGCGAAAGGATGCCTGCAAGAGGTCGCTCCTAGCGATAAGGTCGCCCATTGTTCTCTCACTGTGATTTCTTGTAATTGTTTGTATCTATAATAAGTTTACTATTGTAATCTTATGGAGGGAACAATAAAGAGTATCTATCTAGAGGTCTCCGTTACCACGACGCGTCCCTCCAACTGTCTGTGTGGTGCGAGGAGTCGTCCCCAGCTGCAGTCCGCCTGGAGGAACGTTCCACTACTCGGTCGAAGCCTTGTCAATATTTCTAGTTACACAATTGTAACATATTGTACTGTGGAGGGGCGTGACATGTTATCGTAGAAAATGTATGTATATATACATACGCAATACTTTAATTTTACCTTCTTTAAAAACCTAAATCCTCGTTCTAATAGCTGAACGAGGATTTAGGTTTTTAAAGAAGGTAAAATTATCCATTCGATTATCTTCTTTTAAATAGAAAAAAAATAACTAAATAGATGGAGACAGAATACTTTTTGTAGCTGTAATGTTACACTTTTAATATGTTTTTATAAATAAGAGACTTTTTAGTACATTTTGCCTAAAAAAAAGATTCATTAAAATCGGTTTACAAACGCCACTATTCCGTATCGTACACAAAAACACAGTCGACACTAGAAGCGAAATTTTGATGATGGTTAAAATATTCAAAAAAAAAAACATTGTAAAATATTACAGTAGTAAAGAAAAAAAAATCATTTAAATTAAATTTTTAAACCCTTCAATTCGTAACTCTCTGATGATGGGGGGGACACCGTTAACAAACCAGTGCCAGCGGTGAGGCACGTTGCATTCTAATACGCCCGCCAAAATGTAAGTATATCGAGTGCATAAGCATATTTAGAGGAGGACGGGGCCTCGTGGGCCCATGCCCTGCCATGCCATCTCTCGGAGAGGTTAATTAATTATACTTCCATATATTTTTTTTTTCGATACCATACCAATTTCATTCAGTGATGTTCAGACACTTGACACAGAGTATAGTACAATCAGAACAGCAGAACTAAACAAAATAATACAAAACATCGCAGTCGTACTGAATTGGGGAGGAGTGGTCCGTGCCCACCTCAGGGTCGCCTCGTGCCCACCTCGGGACTCGAGTGGAACTTACAGATACGCGCGAAAACAACTCCGAGAGTACACAGTACGCGACGCTTATTAAGAGGGCCCTTGACCTCTTGTCAAATGACCTACTATTATATATATATATATATATATATATATATATATATATATATGTATGTATGTATGTATGTATATATATATATATATATATATATATATATATATATATATATGTATATATATATATATATATATATATATATATATATATATATATATATATATATATATATATATATATAAATGCGCAAGTTTACCCTTACATTATACAGATACGAGAGTCCTCCATACAGATACTTCGAGAAAAACGTAAACTCTCATTTTTTGTTTATTAAATAATTAAACATAGGTACACGTCAAGGTACATCGCGTGAAGTATATAGAACACTGATAGAAAAAGCCGAGCTGGTGCAATGTTGAGCCGCTTTTGCCAGTGGCCGCTGTATCCATATAATGTAAGCATAGAGCGTCCATGGTCGGCGGCCGCCGCTCAGTACGCGTAGTCGTCTCCGTTCGCCTCCTCCGGGTTGTACTTGTTCTCGTCGTCGTGCGGCTCCTGCTTGATCTGCACGTCCAGCGGCTGCAGGCTGAACACCGGGTAGTCTGCCAACCAATGTTACACACACTTACATTACAATACGATTATTTATTTATTTATTTATATGCTTTTATACATTCACTTATAGATCTTAGGGTTATAACAGAAATGTACACAGGCCGACTTGACCCTTGATGGGATCTCTTCCAGTCAACCTTGAGAAGCCGAAAGGAGCAAGTGTCTGTAGGGTTTTTTATGCAACTTGGAATGGCAAGCTGACTGCCCACCTGATGGATTCTCCATCTAGGTAACCGTCGCCTATAGACATGAGCAGTGTCATGGACATAACAGAGTATACTGTTTCGCCCATGATACCCCCCATGCGTTGCCATTCCTGAGGGCTCAGGTGTTGTCCCTCTGTACCGTGTAAATTCACCGCCATATATACCCACCCTTCAAACCGAAACACAGCCATGCAAACACAACTGCTTCACGGTTGAAACACGAATGGGACAGAGGTATCCAAGCAATCGACTTTTGCACAAAGTCTCCCTCTGGTAAGTGAGCTACCTAATAATATGGAAAATTACGTCTAATACAGCATAATGGGTTCGAAACTCGGCGGAACAAAAATCGGGATGACAGGCAAAGAAATTTGCGATCATAAACGAACCGATTCCGGACAGATTTGTACTATCCGCTTTAACATAGCTTGACTCCATTTCGAGAAACTCTTTACACAGCACATATTGGAGTATTTGAGCGATTTTTCTCCACTTTTTTTCAACAAACTATAGGACAAATGACTCGAGAGTACTTAGCGACGTTTTGTTTACTGTATTATGACGTCATGTACGCTCGCATCGATCATGGCCGCTCCATGTCAACCACAGATAAAAAAACTTTAATTAATTTTGCAAAAATAAAATATTTTAATACATTACTGCAGCGGCCGGCAAGAGAGGCATTGATGGACGAACGTGTGAATGTGGGCCGAGGGGAACCCGAGGCACACATACGTGAGTCTATCAATGCCTAAGGCTTGTATAGTACTTTTCTCAAATAATGCGCGGAAATTATTCAAATTCACGTTATGTTTCATTAAAATTGTGCATTTTAGCATTGAATAGATGACCCAAAGCGTTGTAGGCTTCACTTTGTTGGCGAGTTCGCCGAAATAAGCCAGAAAAACATTTTCGGATAAGGATTTCGATTTTCTTTCATTCTTCCATTGAACAAAATCTTCATAGATTTTCAAATATTTTTCTTTAGATTTTGGCGGCAACAAGTTTTCTACTACGGCTCTTGCTGCTTCTTGAATTTCAGGTGGCGTTAAAATAATTTCATTACACTCATTGTCTTCACTTGAACTCATTTTGTCAAATACAAAAGTATTTAAAACCAATGACGAAGTTGACGAACAACTAATAACAATAGTTTTTTACGCGCCAAAAAAAAATTTTTTTTTCACTAAACAGCTTTCTATGTGCAAGCCAGTTCGAAATTTAAATTAAACCTTTGATAAGTTGCCTCTTTGATCGCCATGTTGCGGAGTAGAAGATCGTTCCATTTTTAAATTACACGACAAATATGATTTTACATAGTAATTCATTTGGCCGCTAAACACGACAGATATGGATTTTCATACAACTATTGCCGGCCGCTGCTCGACCAGTACCGCAAGTTCGATTTATCTCGAAGAAGGTTGTCAAAATAATGCTCAAATTTCCAAGCATGTTTGAGAAAATATTTTTTTAATGCGAAATACATACTGTACGATTATTGTTTACTTAAAAGCTACTATAAAAAATATATTTAATATTTTATTGCTTCGACTGTCAAATAGCGAACTGTGATATGTACAGATAGCACGAGTGGTTTACTTTATACAAGATGGATTCCTAGTTTGGACAGCGCGCAATGTATTTGAAACTTTACGATGTACACGACGCGTGATATCAACAACGCGCGCTCAGTGGTACTTTTTCGTAGGTAGTTCTCGTACGCTAGTGACGTCGACCTCGCACAGCTGACTCCGCGCGTAACGGTAGAATTTTAACACGAATATTGTATTACTGTGTTTTGGTATTTCATAGTATTTCGTTATATTATAGATTGCATGATTTTTAATGAAAAAAAAAAAACTAAGAAAAGAAATTATATTTTCCGGCAAATATCTATTTTCCGGAAATCCGGTTTTCAGTTGCGAACAACGGTTTGTATTGACTGTTTCATGGTCGATATAAGTGAAGGTGGTACAGAGTGTGAGAGCGAGTGTATAGTGTATAGTGTACAGTGTACAGTGTATGTAGTGGCGTACCGTCGAGCGGCTCCTGCTTGACCTTGACGTGCTCGGGCTTGAGCTTGTGGTCGCGGCGCTCGCGGTCGATATAAGTGAAGGTGGTACAGAGTGTGAGAGCGAGTGTATAGTGTATAGTGTACAGTGTACAGTGTATGTAGTGGCGTACCGTCGAGCGGCTCCTGCTTGACCTTGACGTGCTCGGGCTTGAGCTTGTGGTCGCGGCGCTCGCGGTCGATATAAGTGAAGGTGGTACAGAGTGTGAGAGCGAGTGTATAGTGTATAGTGTACAGTGTACAGTGTATGTAGTGGCGTACCGTCGAGCGGCTCCTGCTTGACCTTGACGTGCTCGGGCTTGAGCTTGTGGTCGCGGCGCTCGCGGTCGATATAAGTGAAGGTGGTACAGAGTGTGAGAGCGAGTGTATAGTGTATAGTGTACAGTGTACAGTGTATGTAGTGGCGTACCGTCGAGCGGCTCCTGCTTGACCTTGACGTGCTCGGGCTTGAGCTTGTGGTCGCGGCGCTCGCGGTCGATATAAGTGAAGGTGGTACAGAGTGTGAGAGCGAGTGTATAGTGTATAGTGTACAGTGTACAGTGTATGTAGTGGCGTACCGTCGAGCGGCTCCTGCTTGACCTTGACGTGCTCGGGCTTGAGCTTGTGGTCGCGGCGCTCGCGGTCGATATAAGTGAAGGTGGTACAGAGTGTGAGAGCGAGTGTATAGTGTATAGTGTACAGTGTACAGTGTATGTAGTGGCGTACCGTCGAGCGGCTCCTGCTTGACCTTGACGTGCTCGGGCTTGAGCTTGTGGTCGCGGCGCTCGCGGTCGATATAAGTGAAGGTGGTACAGAGTGTGAGAGCGAGTGTATAGTGTACAGTGTACAGTGTATGTAGTGGCGTACCGTCGAGCGGCTCCTGCTTGACCTTGACGTGCTCGGGCTTGAGCTTGTGGTCGCGGCGCTCGCGGTCGATATAAGTGAAGGTGGTACAGAGTGTGAGAGCGAGTGTATAGTGTATAGTGTACAGTGTACAGTGTATGTAGTGGCGTACCGTCGAGCGGCTCCTGCTTGACCTTGACGTGCTCGGGCTTGAGCTTGTGGTCGCGGCGCTCGCGGTCGATATAAGTGAAGGTGGTACAGAGTGTGAGAGCGAGTGTATAGTGTATAGTGTACAGTGTACAGTGTATGTAGTGGCGTACCGTCGAGCGGCTCCTGCTTGACCTTGACGTGCTCGGGCTTGAGCTTGTGGTCGCGGCGCTCGCGGTCGATATAAGTGAAGGTGGTACAGAGTGTGAGAGCGAGTGTATAGTGTATAGTGTACAGTGTACAGTGTATGTAGTGGCGTACCGTCGAGCGGCTCCTGCTTGACCTTGACGTGCTCGGGCTTGAGCTTGTGGTCGCGGCGCTCGCGGTCGATATAAGTGAAGGTGGTACAGAGTGTGAGAGCGAGTGTATAGTGTATAGTGTACAGTGTACAGTGTATGTAGTGGCGTACCGTCGAGCGGCTCCTGCTTGACCTTGACGTGCTCGGGCTTGAGCTTGTGGTCGCGGCGCTCGCGGTCGATATAAGTGAAGGTGGTACAGAGTGTGAGAGCGAGTGTATAGTGTATAGTGTACAGTGTACAGTGTATGTAGTGGCGTACCGTCGAGCGGCTCCTGCTTGACCTTGACGTGCTCGGGCTTGAGCTTGTGGTCGCGGCGCTCGCGGTCGATATAAGTGAAGGTGGTACAGAGTGTGAGAGCGAGTGTATAGTGTACAGTGTACAGTGTATGTAGTGGCGTACCGTCGAGCGGCTCCTGCTTGACCTTGACGTGCTCGGGCTTGAGCTTGTGGTCGCGGCGCTCGCGGTCGATATAAGTGAAGGTGGTACAGAGTGTGAGAGCGAGTGTATAGTGTATAGTGTACAGTGTACAGTGTATGTAGTGGCGTACCGTCGAGCGGCTCCTGCTTGACCTTGACGTGCTCGGGCTTGAGCTTGTGGTCGCGGCGCTCGCGGTCGATATAAGTGAAGGTGGTACAGAGTGTGAGAGCGAGTGTATAGTGTATAGTGTACAGTGTACAGTGTATGTAGTGGCGTACCGTCGAGCGGCTCCTGCTTGACCTTGACGTGCTCGGGCTTGAGCTTGTGGTCGCGGCGCTCGCGGTCGATATAAGTGAAGGTGGTACAGAGTGTGAGAGCGAGTGTATAGTGTATAGTGTACAGTGTACAGTGTATGTAGTGGCGTACCGTCGAGCGGCTCCTGCTTGACCTTGACGTGCTCGGGCTTGAGCTTGTGGTCGCGGCGCTCGCGGTCGATATAAGTGAAGGTGGTACAGAGTGTGAGAGCGAGTGTATAGTGTATAGTGTACAGTGTACAGTGTATGTAGTGGCGTACCGTCGAGCGGCTCCTGCTTGACCTTGACGTGCTCGGGCTTGAGCTTGTGGTCGCGGCGCTCGCGGTCGATATAAGTGAAGGTGGTACAGAGTGTGAGAGCGAGTGTATAGTGCCGTATAGTGTACAGTGTACAGTGTATGTAGTGGCGTACCGTCGAGCGGCTCCTGCTTGACCTTGACGTGCTCGGGCTTGAGCTTGTGGTCGCGGCGCTCGCGGTCGATATAAGTGAAGGTGGTACAGAGTGTGAGAGCGAGTGTATAGTGTATAGTGTACAGTGTACAGTGTATGTAGTGGCGTACCGTCGAGCGGCTCCTGCTTGACCTTGACGTGCTCGGGCTTGAGCTTGTGGTCGCGGCGCTCGCGGTCGATATAAGTGAAGGTGGTACAGAGTGTGAGAGCGAGTGTATAGTGTATAGTGTACAGTGTACAGTGTATGTAGTGGCGTACCGTCGAGCGGCTCCTGCTTGACCTTGACGTGCTCGGGCTTGAGCTTGTGGTCGCGGCGCTCGCGGTCGCGGCGCGCGCGCCTCTTGTCGCGCTCCTGGTCGCGCCGCGCGCGCCGCCGCTCCGACCGCGAGCGCGAGCGCCGTCGCCGTCTGCGTCACATGCAAACGTGGGACTATGTTATAAAGGAAACAAACGATGTGCATATCACGTCCAAGTCGGATAGGGAGCCACTTCAACTAGTTGCGAGAGGCAGACACGTGATCGTGTTTACGAAGACCCAAGATGAACCTAATAGCTAGATCATGTTTATTTACCACACCCAATCAACGTCTCCACCTCCGATTTTGTTGAGTCTCCATCGATTCTCATGAAAATTGGTGAGTACGGGGGAAATAACTTTTTTTTTTATACAACTTAGAATGGCAAACAAACTGACGGTCCACCTGATGGAAAGTGGTAACCGTCGCCTATAGACACGAACAGTACCGTGGACATAACAGAGTATACTGTTTCGCTCATGATACCCCTCATGCGTTGCCATTCCCGAGGACTCAGATGTTATTCTTTTTTTTTTATACCACTGAGGTGGCAAACAAGCATACGGCCCACCTGATGGTAAGTGGTTACCGTAGCCTATGAACACCTGCAATACCAGAGGTATTACGCGTGCGTTGCCGACCCTGAAGAAACCTCTTTACCCCCCTTTTGAAGAACCCCACGCTGTAGTCTCTTGGGAAAATCTCAGCAGGGAGCTCATTCCATAACCTGAGTGTTCGTGGGAGGAAACATCTCTGAAACCGCGCAGTACGCGACCATTGAGGCTATAGGACATGAGGATGAACTCCCTGTCGATGGCGAGCCGTACGATGGTAGAAAGTGGCTATAGGCATCATATTGAACAATTCCTCTGAGCACAATCCATTGTACAGGCGGTAGAACACGCAGAGTGAGGCAAAATCTCTCCTAAGATTTAAGGGTTCGATACCGCCTGTGAGCCTGGGATCATCGACAATTCTCATAGCTCGTCGTTGCAACGAGTCAAAAGGTTCAAGCTGGTATTTAGGTGCTCCGGCCCATAAGTGACAGCAATACTCCATGTGGGGCCGGATCTGCGATTTGTACAGCATTAATCGCTGATCCGGCGTGAAGTAATACTTCGCTCTATTGAGCACACCGAGTTTTTTAGATGCCAGCTTCACCTTACCTTCGAGATGGCCTCGGAACTGTACATCACTAGAGATGTCGACACCAAGGATCCCAATGCTTTTAGAGATGGTAAGAGACGTGCCTTGGAACTGTGGAACCACAGCAAATGGGGTTTTCTTAGCGATGAACGCGCAAGCTTGTGTCTTAGCGGGGTTAAACTGGACTAAGTTTTGTCGGCCCCAATCGGAGACTCTAGTTAACGTTCTCTCGATTTTAGACACAAGCTGTTCACGACTGTCCTCCACGATGGAACGAGGGACATTGGTACGACCCGTATAATGGGCATCCCCAGTACTGTCATCCGCATAACAATGAATGTCACCTAAGGACAACATATCATTAATATGCAGCAGGAACAACGTCGGGGATAGCACAGAGCCCTGCGGGACGCCAGCGTTAATGTCCATGCTTTCGGAGCAGCAACCATCAACAGCGGTTTTTATGCATCTGCCGGACAAAAAACTGGCAAACCCATTCGCAAAGGCTGTCGGGAAGTCCATAGTAGGGCAATTTCGATAGAAGACCCCGATGCCAGACCCGGTCAAAAGCTTTTGCAATATCAAGACTAACAGCGAGCGCCTCATCCTGATTCTCAATGGCTGACGCCCATCGGTGCGTAAGATGTACCAAGAGGTCACCAGTTGAGCGACTATGGCGAAAGCCGTATTTGCGGTCACTCAATAAATCGTGATCCTCTAGGTATCTTAAAAGCTGTGCGTTAACTATACGCTCCATCACCTTAGAGAGAAGGGAGGCGATCGCTATCGGCCTGTAATTTGAAGGGTCCGACTTATCGCCCTTTTTAGGTACAGGATGTACAAGGGTGGTCTTCCATGTCGAAGGAAATTGTCTTGTGGAGTACGAAATCGTGAAGAGACACGTTAATGCAGGACATAGTTCCGGAGCACACTGCTTTAGGACCACTGCCGGTATACCGTCTGGCCCACTCGACTTATGAACATCTAAGGATAGTAACTCCCGCCGGACTTTACATTGTGTTATGGAAATTTCCGGCATAGAGCTTCCACAGTACGGGATGGTAGGTGGTGTAGAATTACCTTCGTCCATAGTCGAGTTAGAGGCAAAGAGATTACCTAATAGATCGGCTATCTCTTTAGCACTGTAGGCCAAGTTACCATTCGGTTTCCGAAGTGGTGGAAAAGACGTCTGACAAAAGTTTCCTTGGGCGGCTTTGGCAAGCGACCAGAAAGCACGATTACCAGAAGGTAGGCTTGATAGTCGCCTACCAATTTCGCCCACAAATTCAAATTTAGCTCTGGCAATAACTCTCTTACTCTGCCTCGAAGCAGCGTTTAATTTCCGCTTTGCATCAGTGATCCCAGGATCCGAGTTAGTGCGAGCCGTAGTCCAAGCCTTGTATGCAGATTGTAGAGCAAATCTAGCTTCCTTACAAGACCGGTTAAACCACGGACGTTTCTTTGATCCCATTGCCACCAGCGGGTTGGGGATAAAAATCTCCATTCCTTCAATGATTGCCTCGCTAACGGCAATTGCACAGACGTTAGGATCATATGATGCAAAACAGAGCCGCTTCCATGGGTACGACGCATAAAATTGTCGCAATCCATCTGTCTGCTGACTTATAGTGCCACACACGATGTCGTCCAATAGGACGAGGTGGATCAAGTCGAGTGTTGGAGACGTCAGCCCGGATGAGACAATGGTCGGATGTGCCAATTGGCGCATCCACTCTGACGGTATATCCATTCGGGTGTGTTGTCAGCAGAAGGTCCAGTAAGGAGCTTGTATGGTTCTCTATATCTGGTATTCTCGTTGGAGAATGAACCAGCTGAGAGAATCCATAGGTCAGAGCAAATTCATGAGCAGCTTTCCCCGCGCAGTCAGTGGACCGAGAACGAAGCCACTCGGAGTGGTGAGCATTAAAGTCTCCAAGTATCACTAACTCCGCAGATGAGTACTGCTCGAGAACTTTGTCAGTCGTCGTTTGCAGGTGCTCAAAAAGACGGAAAGTGTCCAAATCACCGCTGTGAGACTTGTAAAGACACGCATAAATACGAGTGTGGCTCCCATAATCCACACGCGTCCATAATACCGACAGGTCTTCAAGGCCATGGAGACGGCGATAACAGATGTCGGTCCGGATATACATACAAACCCCGACATGACGAGCAAATTTATGCTCGAGTTTGTAACCGGGGTATAGTAAGTAAGATGTATCAGCCGGACATGAGATCTGTGTCTCGGTGAGGAATAACAGAGTCGGCTCCGCAGTTTCGAGATGGTGGTGAATTGCGTTGATATTAGAATGGATCCCTCTGATATTGCAGAAGTCCACTTTAAATGTGGATGAGGGTGCCGCTGTGTATGGTCTATTTTTTTTCTATATCTGGCCATAAAGTAAAAGGGGTATTTGGAGGTTAATAGGGAAAGATTGTGCCGATATCAAAGGAACAAAGTGGTGTCTACTCTGTCCCCGCGCTAAACAAGTTGTGCAAATTGCCAACACGGCGGCCGGAAGGGCCCACGGTCCCCCCCACTGATGCAGTAGCCGGGTCCACTCCGGTCTCCTCCTCCGGCACGACCACTACACACACAACGCTATTAAAACAGCGTTGTTTGGCTGCGAACTTCTGCAAGGTGGAGGTCCTTCCCCAGGCGGGCGTTTCCATTTATGAGCGAGAGTCCCGCTGTGCCCTACCTCTCTTAAATTCCTCTGTACCCTGTAACTTCACTGCCATATCCCACCCTTCAAACCGAAACATAGCCACGCAAACACAACTGCTTCACGGTAGAAACACGAATGTGACAGAGGTGCGCAAGCAATCAAGTTTTGTACAAAGCGTCCCTGTGGTAACGGCGTACTCACCTGTCGTCGTCGGCGTCCCGCGGCCGCTCGCGGCGCCGCGAGCGCGAGCGCGAACGCTTGCGGGAGCGCGAGCGAGACCGCCGCCGAGCGCCGCCAGCGCCTGCGCCTGCGCAAGTACACAACAATACAATAACTGTAATAATACTACCACAAATGTACTTTCAATCGTTTATACATCTACCATTTATTAGTTTAACCCAATTTTTCTTTGACATTAATCGTCAACATTCGTGCTATATCCTTGTTTAATTAATACATTAAGTTTGCACGCATACAATTATAAAACAATTAGAGCAAATGTCAATAAATTCTGTCGCATGGCGTTTATTATGTTAAATTAACTCTTAAATGAAAAAAAGCGAAGAAATGTGAATGGGTGTTGATAATAACAAAAAATAAAGCAAAATAAGCGCTAATTAAGGATTGCTGTTTGTTTGTGTCCTGTGTCTTGTTTACAATATCGTGTCTTATTATTGTTAAAAAAAAAAGCTAATTGTTATGTGTATTTTTGTGTGCGGCAACATTATTCTATTTCGCGCGCTTTTTCACGGCGTCTGTCATTGTATCTATTGTTTATTGCAGAGGTAGCTAACCGGTTGTTCGCGACTATTAGTACAGTTGATCGTGGCAAGGCAAAAAGTATAAATTATTCTGCGCTGACGCTGTGATATATTTCTAAAAACAAGATCAGCTCTAGATTTCTGAGTATTTGGTTTCCAACGAGACATTGCAACTAATTATTGTAAATTATTGTTTTGTTCGTTTTGTAAAGTGCGTGGTGCGTGGTGCGTGTGGTGCGTGTGGTGCGTGTGGTGCGTGTGGTGCGTGTGGTGCGTGTGGTGCGTGTGGTGCGTGTGGTGCGTGTGGTGCGTGTGGTGCGTGTGGTGCGTGTGGTGCGTGTGGTGCGTGTGGTGCGTGTGGTGCGTGTGGTGCGTGTGGTGCGACGTGTACTGACGGTCGGCGCGGTGATGGTGGTCGCGGTCGCGCTGCTCGAGGCGGTAGCGCTCGCGCTCGCGCTCGTTGTCCTCGCGGCCCGAGTGCTTGATGTTCACGTCCGCGCCGCCGCGCCGCGTGCCGCCCAGCCCGCCGCCTGCACCGACAACCAAAACACCCTTATGCCAGTGGCCACTTCCCAAAACAATAACGTCCGCGCCCGACAGCCAACCTCCTATAATAATGGGGTCAAATAGCCCCATTATTAGCAACATACCCTGTCAAGTCAACCTCCACGTGGTTCTCCCTAGAAACCATCGTGGCTAATTCTAATTGATTTCGTCAGGATGGGCTAACTGACGTGCTTTCATCCTCACCTATCCTTCACTGGTGCCCCGCCAGTGTATACCGACAACGCGGGTGGCGCTACCACTCCATTATCACCCATTAAAAAAAAAAACCTCCTGTAATACATTTCCAATTACAGTAGAATCTCGATTATCCGGAAATTCGATTATCCGGACTTAGTATTCACGCCTCTAATTATCAATTTAGAATTGATATTATGTATTAATTATGTAAATAAGTATTATGTAGCCCATTCTCTTTACAGCTCATAATTCCTTTATATCGTATTGTATAAACGACGTATATAAAACATTGTACGTAATAATAAAATATTAAAATTTAATTACGCATTGTTCGATTCGACTTCGAATTCGATTATCCGGATTTTCGATTATCCGGAACACCATCACGTTTTATTTGATTCTCATAATCGAAATTCTACTGTATATGGTTCAATCGTTTTATTTTTATTAATATTACAAATATAAAAATAAAAAGGTTGGGGAGATAAGGGATTGTTAAAAATGGGAATCAATAGCCCCATTGCAAGCGTGGGGAAAGGGATTGTTAGTAATGGAGACTAAAAATCTACTAACTATCATGGTTAATTCCTGATGAATTCATCATGATGGGCTAACTGGCCTGTTTTCATTCTCATCTATCACGCTTCACTGGTGCTCCGCCAGCGTATACCGTTAGCGCAGGCGGGGTTACCAATCCATTTTCATCCAACAAAAAAAAAGCCCCATTTCAAGCAATACTCCCTCTGTCAAGTCGACCTCCACGTGATCCCCTTCTGAAAACCATGGTGCGCTGTTCTACTCCAGGTGTATTCATCACGATGGACTAACTGACCTGCCTTTTTATCCTCACCTATCATCCCTCACTGGTGCATCGCCAGCGTATACCGATAGCGCAGACGGAGTTACCATTCTATTACCACCCATTAAAAAATAAAACAAACTGGAAAATAAATCTAGGGAGGAAGGGATTGTTAGTAACGGAAACTGAGGGCCCCATTGCTAGCAATATACCCCCCAAGCAGGTTGACCTCCACGCGGTCCCACCTGGAAAACATCGTGCTGAATTCCAAGTGTATTCATCACGATGGGCTAACTGACCTGCCTTTTCATCCTTTACTGGTGCCCCGCCAGCGTACACCGTTAGCACAAGCGGGGTAACCATTCCATTATCATCTATTTAAAAAAAAAAACCACAAACGGTTTAGAGACCAAACATCTACTATACAAGTACATCGAAACTCACCAAGTCTCCGCGGCAGCCAGCCCTTCACGGTCCTCGCGCGCTCCACGTCCACCAGCACACGC
Organism: Galleria mellonella; assembly: GCF_026898425.1. Lineage (NCBI taxonomy): Eukaryota > Metazoa > Arthropoda > Insecta > Lepidoptera > Pyralidae > Galleria > Galleria mellonella. The sequence continues at coordinate 2,933,936 of NW_026442003.1, read as the reverse complement.
TTGCCGTCGATTTTCTTACCGTCCGCGTGTTTGTATGCCGCTGCAAGTGTTGAGATACGATTAGAAGAATAGATATACACATTTTGTGCAAGTCTGAATTCGTACAGTTGTCACGATGGGTAAATATAGTTACCCCCACTCAACAACAACAACGGCCATGTCAGATTTTATTATTAACCACCGAATATGTGTAAACGCGGATGAATGTACAAATTTATAATAATTAATTAAAATATACACAGTGAGACAGAAATCAAATGGCATCCTTTCAACACTATTCTATGTCAAAAATTGAAATTTTTCAAAAAGAAACCCATGTTAATAATCGACAAATGTTTAGCCCTTAATAGGCACATTTCTTTGTCGTTCACCAGCCTGTGTTTTCCTTTGGGAAAATATACAATTTTCCTAGTAGAGCATTCGTTTAAAAGTACTTCACCTGATTTACATTTCACCTTACAGAATGATTACTCGTTAAAATAAAAAAAAAAATAAAAAACATTTATTTTAATAAACGTATCAGACATAAGTGTCTGGTATTCAGACACTTTTACACTAATGTATTCTAAGCGTAGAATACAAGTGCGCATTGTATAACGTTTGTTGTACACGTGTGTATTCAGACAAATTGTATTAGTGTGGAATTATATTTTATTAAATCGATTCAGACTCGCACAATTTTAATAATAATAACAATAATATTTAATAAATAAATTTACATGCACTATTTTGTCACTAATGTAGTGACGCACTTGTATTCTAGTATTATTTATTTGTTTTAATTATAAATCTCTCGAACCATAGTGCGTGTAAACAGACTTTGTAACTTACTGTCTTTCGAAGTTCAAATACGATAACCATTATAAATATAAATACTTTATGATAAACAAAAAAAAAAATAATCAAATTTGAAAACACTAAAATTCATGACATTTTCCTTTTAAAAAAAAAAACAACATAAATTATAGTATTTCTAATCTGTCACATTTAATTTCCAAGTCGACTCGGCCGCATTTGTTTTTCTATAATTAAAAAAAAAAATAGAGAAACAAACGTGGCAAAGTACGCATCGTATAAAGCTGTATACATACATACATATATATATATATATATATATATATATATATATATATATATATATATATATATATATATATATATATATATATATATATATATATATATATTTGTTTCATGAATAACTAAATATATAATAATAACATTGATAAATATACATGTAAATGATAAATATACCTACCGACCGAGCCGAGAGAGACCAACAAATTTTATAAACATAATTCAATTTGTATACCCACCATTGTTCGTACCTACCTTTTTTTATTAACTACCACAAACAAAATGGCGTGTTTTACTTACTTTTTAATTTCACATATATAACCGTTACTATCCGTGATTCGAGTGGACTTTACCTGGTGCGCTTTACTTACTTATCCGATGCGCTACTCTTTTTTTTTATATATATATATAATTATAATAATTAAAGGAAAAAGGAATACTAGTAATCGGTGTACTGATAAACCATCAACACTACACTAGTGGCGTCCTTGTCGGGTGACGCGCGTGCGAGGGGGACGGCGACGGTGCTAGTTTAGTACAATGGCGTCAGGTACGTCTCTTACTAGTACGTAAACCACCCGAATTTAAAAGTGGCCCACCGTGGTAGTGTAGCGGCGTCGAAGGCACGCCCTAATTTATATATTACTATAATTAACATATATATATATATATTCAATATTTCATTAAACTAAAATTAATAGCTAATTAATTAATTCTAAAATTTAATCTTTTAGAATTTTTGTTATAGAATAAAATTGCATCCAATTGTATATATTTTTATATATATATATTTATATATATAAAGCTTAAATTCTAAGAATTTATATAATGAAAAAAAAAATCACATGTTTTAAGGTTAAAAAATCTGGTCTAATAGTTTTCAAGAATGTCGTGAATGTGTAATAACTGAATTATTAAATTATGTACACCAAAGCCAACCTAACATACAAGAGCAATGAAATACTGGTTTAAAATTAAAAAAAATAAATAATCATATCACGTTATACGATTACAAATGATCTGATATTTATTTAGATAGAGAAATAATAAATTTAGGAGTTAAATAATTTGCCTCGCTGTTATGTTAACGTGAAACAATCGCTACTTACGAACAGTGTAATACAGTAGAAGTGTAATTTATTAATTTGCCGTGTGATTCAGAAATAGGATAGGTCCCTTCCTTTCCCGTGAGTGCCGTAAGAGGCGACTAAGGCAACTAAACGGTCGAGGGACGGGCAGGAGCGTACCTCTTAAAACAAAGCCTAACTGCGATTGCCAAACCGCCTGTTATGCGTGGCAATTACTGGTAAAACCCCCCAATAGGGGGAGGCCTGTGTGTGTGTAAGCCTGTTATAAACACTCCTAGTCATACCGGCCAGTTTAAATGTAAAATGTCAATTTAAAGCTTTCGTAAACAAATCTTTAAGCTCATTCTCGTTGGAGAACTCTCACGACGTTTGAGAACTATCACTTACGCAGGAGCAAAACTGCTTGATTTCATTTTATTTTATACATTTCAATAGTTTATTTGTTACCTCTCGCTACATTAGTGACTCAACTATTGTAATTTATCTATTAACATTTTTATCTCAGTTAATAACTATAACCCGCAATAACAGACAAAAAGACCCACAAGTATCGGCAAAAAAAAATCCTACACCTACACAAATTGGGGGCAGAATTACCTATGTCCTACTACAGTAGCCTCTCGGGTCGACTTGATAATACGTCACGATATGCCAACTGGCCCGCCTCGATCCTCACCTATCGTCCCTAGCTGGTGGCCCGCGTACCCCCACGTAACAGTTCCAACACCGCCCGACTACCACAGCTGTCGTGTGAGAAAGAAATTTATATACGACACTACTGTCACATTGGTCATTATATTTTAGTTGTATGTTGGCATCTTACCACATACAAACCTATTCAGAATGGCCGGTTTACTCGTTTGTGGCTCATTATGGCTGGGTCTGTGGTGTGAAATAGAAAAAAAACCACTTATTAATTATTAGATAATGTATCCACTATATACTATACCGACGGGAGGTCTACGCCTCGTGTGTAGACCTTTCTGGAGGTGAGCGACTAGTACAGCGTTGTCTATGGTATGTACTTTTGACGTTTGCAATTAACGGCGGACGCGGTAGTCTGTAGATGTTTTACTCGTTGTTTAATTAGTAAGTTAGTAATAACTTTATAACAAAGGGTAAGTGGGAGGGTCATCAGTTGCTCGAATGGATACCTGAGCACCAGATGAAGAAAGGCCATGTTCTTCTAATGTATGGATGATGATTCGAATTTTTAGGGGATTTTAACAGCTTCATTGATAGAATGACATCCACACGTATATAGTATTAAATTAATATTCAAAAAATTTTGAATTTAAACAATTGGGGTTTTATTAACTATCATTGTAAGTCCCCTTGTTTGACCAGAAATGTCATAAACAAGGACCATGGGTCCTGGCTAACCAGGATCATTGTTATCATAGATTAGTAGCTATGGTCTTAAATATACCGATTAAAACAGTGAAGATTTGTGACAGCTGCACCAGTCACATTTGAAAGTTAATTTTATCTGTATTTGTATGTAAACATTTTTTAATGTACACTCAAATATTGCACTAATACATACATTTTAATCAAACTTTCATTAATTAAACATATAAACATTGTTAGTTCCCCAAAAAAAAAGCACTAAGGAAGTTTCAAAGGCCTGTTTTTTTTCACTTTCTAATTATGCTATAGGAGTGAGTAATATATACCACATAATTATAGTATATTGGCCCAATAACAGATATATTGAAATTGAGGGAAATTAAAAAGGAACGTTGCGTTGGTTTGGTCATTTGGAGAGGATAGATGAAAGAATTACGAAAGAGATTTATCAAGCAATAAAGAATGGAGATGTCGGTATGGGCCGCCCTTGACGGACGTATGTCGACCAAATAGGCGACGTGCTGAAAATGGGCCAAATTAAAAGTACCCGCAACCGGCGAGCGTGTATGAAAAGTTGATGAATGTGGAGGAAGTGAAAGAGGTCTGTTTGAATCGAAGCATTTGGCGTTCCATTGTTTCTGCCTACCCTAATGGGAGACAGGCGTGACAGATATGTATGTATGTATGTATGTATTGAAATTAAGAACTCGATGGAAGTGAATTAGACATCCGACTGCTATGTGCAATAACAGAATGGGTGATGTTTTCCATCAAAAATATCTAGAGGACCACTATATATAGATATCAGACCGGTACAGATATTACCCATGCCTACAGAGTATTTTTAATGAAAAAAAAAAGTGTTATGAATTTTAAAAATCTCAATTAGGACTTTTTTTTTATACAACTTAGAATGGCAAACAAGCTAACGGCCCACCTGATGGAAAGTGGTAACCGTCGCCTATAGACATGAGCAGTGCCGTGGACATAACAGAGTATACTGTTTCGCCCATGATACCCCCCATGCGTTGCCATTCCTGAGGACTCAGGATTTATTCCTCCGTACACAGTAAATTCACTGCTATATCCCGCCCTTCAAACCGAAACACAGCCATGCAAACACAACTGCTTCACGGTTGAAACACGAATGGGTCAGAGGTGGCCAAGCAATCTACTTTTGTACAAAATCTCCCTCTGGTACTTGTATTCATAATTGAATCTTGAGTAATTAACTATAATAGAATTCCAGTGTAAACCTAGAGACACCGTGTCCGCCAGGTTTAGATTTAAAACTTAAATGTTCAATAAAAATTAAATATCAATACAAATAAATGCAAAAAGCAGACAGAAATGAACCGTATCGCTGTAGTTTACACTCTCACAATTACATATATTGTTAGTACATAATTTAAGAACATAAACGGTACAGTATAAGGTTCAATTTGCATTGTAATATCAAATAGATACATTCCCCTCCAACAAGGTCTAGATTCTCAACGTCATTTGTTTGAACATTGAGAATAATCATCGTCATAATTGTGTAAATTAACAAAAAAGAACTTTACTACTGTGAAATTAAGGTTGATGTTAAGTAATGGGATAATGTTAACACAAACAATGCATAGACTCATCTACTGTTAAAAAAAAAGCAATAAAAATAAATAAATACATAGATAATCTTAATTAATACACTTTTAAAAATATTTCAGTCAATACTATTAAAAGGGGGAAAAGGGATTGTTAGTAATGGAGACTGAGAAACCAATTGCTAGCAATATACCCAACCAGGTCGACCTCCTCGCGGTTCCCCCTGGAGACTATCATGGTTAATTCCCGATGAATTCATCATGATGGGCTAACTGGCCTGTTTTCATTCTCATCTATCACCCTTCACTGGTGCTCCGCCAGCGTATCCCGTTAGCGCAGGCGGGGTTACCATACCATTTTCACACATCAAAAAAAAAACTATTAAAAAGACATAAAAATAAAAAGAAATAATAATAATAAATAAATAAAAATTATACTAGTTTTAAAACTGTAAATAAATTTCTGTTTTGCCAAAGGTGGGACTGTTACTGGGAGAGAATGCATATAGCGTTAAATACGTCTTTTGTACCAAACATATTTTTGTAATGTGGTCAATAAATAAATAAAGAATTTTTACTTATAAAATAATGAAATTAAACATAGAACGCACATAAAAGCAACAAAAAAAAAAAAAACTTTAGTTACTAAACTAAATACTAAACCAAATTCAAACCGTTGGTTCACAGTAGAATTTAAAATTTAACAATTAACAAATTATGACGATGCTTTTATAAGTATGTACGGTATTTAGGGAGAAATGGCACTTGATTGCTAAACTCACACACACATAGACATGTTAAAACTAAACGTATTCTATTGCATAAGTGTCTGGTATTGAAACATTAATGTGTATACACGTCTGGTATTCTATTAAGGAATACACATAGCTAAGTGTCTGGTATTGAATTTTGAGCGTCTGGTATTGAATTGTACGCGTCTGGTTCGTGAGTTTGTCAAGGCCATTTCTCCCGCAGCGGTGGTCGACCGCACATACGACGCGCCCGCGGGCGCCACTCACAGTGCATGTCGCGCTCGTGCTCGTACTCTATGAAGGCGTAGCCGCGCGGCTTGTTGTTCTCCTTGTTGTATACCATGCATATCTGGAAAGAGAAACGGCGTGTTAATATACGCAACAGCTGATAGTGGAGGGAGAGAGGGAAGGGATTGTTACTGAAGCATTTTTTATGCAACTTAGAATGGCAAACAAGCTGACGGCCCACCTAATGGAAAGTGGTAACCGTCGCCTATAGACATGAGCTGTACCATGGACATAACAGAGTATACTGTTTCGCCCGTGATACCTCCCATGCGTTGCCATTCCTGAGGACTCAGGTGTTATTCCTCTGTACCCTGTAAATTCACGCCATATCCCACTCTTCAAACCGAAACACAGCCATGCAAACACAACTGCTTCACGGTAGAAACACGAATGGAACTGAGGTGCTCAAGCAAACGACTTTTGTACAAAGTCTCCGTCTGGTAATGAAATTAGTTATTTTTTTATACCACTGACGTGGCAAACAAGCAAACGGCCCACCTGATGGTAAACGGTTACCGTAGCCTACCAACGCCTGCAATACCAGGGACATTACGCGCGCATTGCCGAGTTTCGTTAAAATCCGTCGAGTAGTTTTTGTTTCTATAACGAACATACAGACAGACAGACAGACAGACAAAAATTTTACTAATTGCATTTTTGGCACCAGTATCGATCACTAATCACCCGCTGATAGTTATTTTGGAAATATATTTCATGTACAGAATTGACATCTCTACAGATTTATTATAAGTGTAGATTTACAAAGGGGCTATTTAAGTGAACATTAAATGACTCTGAGTGCCTTTGCCGGGCCTCCCCCCACGGGGTCTCACCTGGCAGGCGAAGACCGCGCCGACCGGCCCAAACGGCGTCAACAGTCTAAAGAGAACCATGTTCCTCTAAAGGCAAAGCAAGTCACCGGCAAGTGCCACCCCCAACTACCCTGCACATAGTAATGGGCGGCGAGCGACACCAGCAGAAGGGGGCCCGCGCCCCGGACTGCTGTTCCCCACGTGCCCTCTAAACCACTGTCTGATTAAGGGATTGTTAGTAATGGAGACTGAGAATCCCATTGCTAGCAATATACCCAACCAGGTCGACCTCCTCGCGGTTCCCCCTGGAAACTATCATGGTTAATTCCTGATGAATTCATCATGATGGGCTAACTGGCCTGTTTTCATTCTCATCTATCACCCTTCACTGGTGCTCTGCCAGCGTATCCCTTTAGCGCAGGCGGGGTTACCATGCCATTTTCATCCATCAAAAAAAAAAAAAACACTGTCTGAGTGCAGTGGTGAAAGTTAATTAAGTTACCTTTTTGATTGGTCCATATCCTTCGAACTCTCTCCGTAGTTTCGACTCCGATGTGTCATAATTCTGTTAAAAAAAAAAAAAAATTATTAATATATTAATTGTTGCTAGTCGACGTCTGTCCATGGGAGATGTTTTAGAAAAAAAAAATGCGGTAACAAGATCAATAGACGGAAAGACAATAATTTTTAGAGATTTTGTCTGAATGTTTGTACTGGCTTACAATGCTCTTCGAGTCCAATGTAATAATGCCTTCAGGCCACTGTTGGGGCTACCTCGTCGCTGTAATGCGTCACACATATTTGCACAAGAGTGTACGCAATATGACACAAACGAATTTACTAACATAGGTTAAGGGGGGAAAGGGATTATTAGTAATGGAACTATGGTTCCATTGCTAGCAAGCCCTGTCAGGTCGACCTCCACGCGGTCCACCCTGGAAACCATAGTGAATAATACTTGTTGCATTCGTCACGACGGGCTAACTGACCTGCCTTTTCACCCTCACCTATCATCCCTCACTGGTGCCCCGCCAGTGAGGATAGCCTGAGTGGAGTTACCATTTTATTATCATCCATTAAAAAAAAGACAGATCAAGTATATTATGACTAACAAAAATGGACTTTATGTTGTCTGAATTAATATTATTATCTAACCCGGCTTCACACGGGTGGACGTTTATACGACATTTTAAAAAGTGGTTACTGTACCATAACGATAATAGTTGGACATATAGTGTCGCGAAGTTTTTTGTAGTTATTGATATTTTCTTCAATATTGTAGAACATACTTTTGTTCTATCACCAATAGTTTCCGCAGCGCACGCGACCAAAGATATTTTATAGCATTTTTCTTACACCTCGAGTTACGTTACTAAAGTTTCAGTAAGGATCCCTAGTTATTTCTAGCAACAAATATAGCCTATGTCACTCAGGGTGAATGTAGCTTTTTAACGGTGAAAGAATTTTTGAAATCGGCAAAGTAGTTTTCGAGTTTATTCATTACAAACATACATACACACAAAAATACAAATCTTTCCTCTTTATAATATTAGTGTAGATAGGATGCAGACTGCACAGCTATGTTGTCCGAGGGCTGGTATGTATGTGTATGTGTATGTGTATGTGGTATATACTGACGATGCGCGCGACGAAGAGCGTCTTGAAGGGGTCGGCGGTGGCGGCGGGCGCGGCGGCGGCGGCGGCGGCGGGCTGCCACAGCGCGATGTGCTGCTCGAGCCGGTAGGCGGCGTGCTCGGCGCGCTCGCGCCGCCGCCGCTCCAGCCGCTCCTCGCGCGTCTCCACGCGCGTCGGCGGCGGCGTCTCCGACGGGTGCTGCCGGCACAGGCACAACACCACACGCCTTACTTATTACCATTCTACTCGAATGATTCACATGCTGACAGTCTAAAGTAATTATATATATATATATATATATATATATATATATATATATATATATATATATATATATATATATATATATATATATATATATATATATATATATATATATATATATATATATATATATATATTTGTATTTTAACTTGATAAAACCTAAATAGCTTTCTATAAAGTCTCAGTTTTGCACCACAACTGTACAAACTACAACTGTACATAATAATTTTGTTATATACTGGCCACCAGTAGCTAGTTCGAATTTTTATATATGTGAAATATCTATTTGACATGTGTCACAATTATTCTATTCTAATAAAATAACTTATGTAGATATACGTATTTTACAAACTGGCAACGATGTCAACTATCGATAGAAAAAAAATTGAAGAAAACACGAGCCTCGCTACGGGGTTTACTCACAAAACTAGAAAATTATAACGAAACAATCCCTCAAGAAGAAATTCAGTCAAGACTTCAATCACTTCAAGAAACATTACGAAAATTACAAGAAATTCAACACGAAATAGAAACAGAATCACCAGAGCAACAACTTAATGAAGAAATAGAAACAAGGTACGACTTTGAAGAGAAACGTACAATTTTAAAGACCAAACTTTTGATACTACAAAACAGAAATCACGAACCCACCGCAGCACCACAGCTATCCCCATCACCTTCGAGCACCAATTCACGTCAAGACAGAAATCCCAAAATGAACTTTCAACCATTTCAAGAAAAGGAAACCTTTAAAAATTTTACGAAAAGATTAACAGTAATATTTCTTATTAAACAACATTGAAGACCCTAAAATTAAAGTACACCTATCCCCCGATTTACACGGTAGATACGTTCCTGAGAAAAACGTGTAAATCGAAAATTTAAAATTTTCAAGTCAAAACCGTGTAAATCGAAAAACTTGCAGAAAATGCATAATTTTGCTATTTAACAGTTGTGATTTTTTTCAATATTTTTAGGTGTACACAGAAATAAAAATAAAATGCATTGACAGGTTAAAATATGTAATATATTACGGAAACACTGTTTTTTTATTTAATTACAATACATTAAACGATCCAAAGCGATCCAAAATTTCGATTTTAGTTTCTAAAGAAATAACTTTTCTTTTAACTTCTTTCGACATTATTATAATTATATTATTATAAATATTATTTAATTTATGTTAATTTATAAAAATCTTAATTATGCACTCACTTGTAATTTACGAATATGAAAAATTAAATCTTTCTGACACTGTGAAACTTTCACTCAAATACAATTTTCCATAGATAAAACTTTAATTTTATGCGAAGAAATACAGACACAGTGCGCATGTAGAGATGGGCAATCCACCTGGGTGGGTTTAAAGTCTGGTGGGTAAAAACCGGGTGTTTTGGGTTTATTGGGTTTAAACCCCATAAACACCCAAATTTTTGGGTGTTTATGATTTTGTACTTCATCATCGTCATCTCAGCCGCAAGACGTCCACTATACTGGACATAGACAATATTATTATGCAGCCTACAGAATAAAAAACTTTTAATTTGATTTTGAGTTTATTAAGAAAGAGATGAAAGTAAAATGTAAAACTACAGTCAATCACTGTCAGATTCAGAGTTATTACAAGCGATGAATTGTATAGGTTCGATAGGCTCTATTTCGTCTAAACTGTTATGTTCATTTACTTGCTCAATGAAAGCTTCTAAGGTATTTTCTTCATTAAACTGAATGTCCTCGCATTCAGCTTTATGTTTAAGATTCCAGTTATAACAAATGAATGAAATTTTTTCAGTTCTTTCAGTTGTAAGTCGATTTCTTTTGTTATTATGTATGTAGCCTTGGATACTAAAGGAACGCTCAGTGGCTGCCGAAGTACAGGGAGCTGATAGAATACGAATCGCTACTTTGCTTAACTCAGTGGAACCACAAATACCTTTCCACCATATTAGGGGCTCAATGCTATCTAATGAGCTCCATACAAATCCTCTGGCCCAAAAGTTTTCTTTAGCTTTATAACACGCCAAATCTGCCATTACATTTGACAAACTTAAGTGTTGGCTTAAATTGTAGATAAACTCCATACCCTTAAGTTCTTCCTCTTGAGTAAGTTCGACTCCTAGAGTCCTGGGGTCTAGAATATATGCTGCAAAATGTATTGGCCTCATTGCCATATTGCATCTTGAAGATACTGATGTTAGAATCTGCTGTTTGCTTTCTTCGCTCAATGTCGAAATCTCATTTAATGCAAAACGTATCTTAGCTTGTACATCTCTAAATGTAATGTATGTGCGATGCAAACGATTCTGGTCGCTCTCTAAGTAAAATATGCTTTCAGTGACTGGTTCCAAAATACTTATACATTCCCCTGTCTTCGTCCAGAAATCATCACTTAGAATTAAATCTTTAATATCTCTTGAAATTACCACATCTTCTCTAACTGTTAATATTTGCAAAGCTATCTTATTTGCTTTCAAACTTTTTAACGAAGTAACATGACTTCCCCATCTTGTAGCACAAGGCAATTTTAGTGTTTGTGTAGAATCTTCACCCTGCCTTGATTTTATCAACAAGGAACTTAATCGTTGACTCCTTTTAACAGTTTTTATTATATTTATGGCTTGCATAATAAACACAGTTACTTCTTGTATCTTTACAATATCTTGGCACAACAAGTTAAGGATATGTGCACAGCAACCGAGAGGAACAACATGTGGATATTTGAGTTTTGTTAATTCGAATGCCTTTTGTATATTTCTAGCGTTATCGCCAATAAGTACAAGAAACTTATTTGCTCCATACACTTTCATTACTTTTTCAACTTCTTGGCTAAGGTATTCACTAGTGTGAGGATTACTTTCTGTATTCAAACTTTTAACGTATGCAGGTTGAGGTTTTGATATAAGAAAGTTTATTATTCCTTCATTTCTTAAATTAGACCAGCCATCGCACTGAAGGTGTAAGTAACTACAAGCATTTAGTTCCTCATTTAACTCAAAACGCATTTCTCTATATATTTTATCTAAGTATTTTGTCGCTAAAGCTTTACGTGAAGGTATTTTAAATTTTGGTTGCAATTTTTCGAAAAATTGTATCCATAAAGGATGTTGCACCATCGATAATGGCGTCCCTGTTACAAATATAGCTCTCGCTAATTCTGTTTTTATATGATCATCGGTGTCTTGAAACTCAGCATTTATTGTAGTGTTAGCAGACGACGAGGGGCTTATAAAAGAATCATTTGTCTCTATCTCTGACAGTCCAGACATTTTGGTTTTGGACGAGCTATCTTTTATAAGTTTCATAGAGTCTTTTAATGTTTCTGGAGATTTTGGACAAGTGATAAGATGTTGAAGCATTTTGGCAGCATTACTGAATTTGTAGACCTTATTACAAAGCTTGCAAGAAACAGACTTGTTTGGTAAAGTACGGTAGTGCTCCCATATGCGTAAATCTTTAGGTCTCCCCATTGAACCTAAAAAAATGAACGATGATTAGTTGGTCTGACGAAAATTCAACAATAGAGTGCCTATTTTTTTACAATGATTATTTCTTGTTATTTACAATAAATTTATTAAAAAAATAATAAAATAAATACAAAAAACCTTTGTAAAATTACATCTCCTCGGAGGATTAAACGCAGACGCTAGTTTATTATCGTATTGTTCTGTATTTTTCTCAGCAACTTCTTTAATTCGATTAGGTACTTACGCATATTATGTTAAAAATAAATATCTAGTACACATCTTAGGCTATCCACCATTATTATCCAATGACGACTCTCAGCTAACTATGCACTATCATCCAAAATAAACGTGTATGGAAAATTTTATCCCAGTCGGTTGAGGATTGAGGATAATTGCATCAACATACGAACATACCTACATACTTTTATTTACATAACGCAAGCTAAATAAAAGCTTGTAATAATACATCTAATTTTAAGTTAAAATTGTTAAGTGATCATGATATAATTGTATCATTCAAAAATCCACTTACCTTTAATTATTTCTTGTTAAGTATAAATATTATTTCAAATCTGCTCCCTTAATATGCACTTTTTTACTGCTTTTCCTACCTAACACGTTACCAGGAAGTCACGTTACCAGAGTCAGAGTAATAGTGAACACGTTTGACAGTGATTGTCGTCGCCTCATATTCAGCGTCGACGAATAGGGGAATCCCCAGTCATAATGTATTGCATGCGTGGCGGTCTTACTTCAAATCCATAAACAAAGAGATAATTACAGAACTCGATACTAGATGGCGCTGTTTTTGTTTGAAGAAAGTTTGCGGGCTAAAATACATAGAATTTCATCAATGACTTCCACAAAGAACAACATTTCTGTTTTTTCTAAGTCCGTATCTCTTCCGTATATTTCATAAGATATAAGCTTGGGCTACATTGTTATGCAACGTGATTTTGTCGCTGTCTTGCTAGCAGGGTTGACAGATATACGATTTAAATCGTACTCATACTATTATTTGTCTATTTTTTAATGTACGATCGTAAAGATTATGATCGTAATTCGCACAAAAACATACGACTTTTTGGTTACCTGGCAACATTTTTATTATGAAACGAACATGCTCACATCATCAGTCACATGCAACAATTTATTGGGGATTTCCCCTTCACATCTGGCAGTCCTGCTTGCTAGAATATAGGTAAGTCAGCCACAGTTACTGACGATCGATATTTAAAGGGTATTGTTTTTGTGCTAAATATTTCATAAAAACGTTATTTAATACTTTGTGGATTATTAATTTAGTTGATAATCACTGGAAGTAAAATGGATGCTAATTTGAGAGATCAAGATCTTCGTATAAAACAGTTAATAAAAGAAAATTTACGTAAGTACTCTTTTTATACCTAGGTAGGTAAGGTATAATAAACACAAAAGGTACTTAGATCGCGTGTGTTCGAAGCATTTATTCTAATAAATTTAATTTAAAATTGTAGAAAGAAAAAAATGTCTGCCAAGCCGTAGCCGAAGCCGATCTCCAAATATATTTGGCGATAGTGAGACCCAGTGTCCAGATGATTTACCCAGCGTCGTCGCAACAAAGAAAAAAAACGAGGATAAAGTAAAAGAAAATTTACTGAAAGAAGAAACAAACTGTTCTAAATGCTTAATTTATGGAGAAGAGGATAAAAGAAATGAGTATTTCGGACTGTTAGTGGCTCAAGAATTTAAATATATACGGCCATGTGTGCGAACGAGGTGTTATGAAGAAATTTTAAAGTATCTACGGGAAGCAAAAGGCCAACATGTTGATCAACTGCAACATGAAAACACTGAAAATTAATTACTTTCATTTTATTATATATAGATTTTTAAAATTTCCTGAAATATTATTAGTTAACGTTTTATTTAATATTGTAGAATTGATCAATACAATTTATAAAAATAATTTATTGGTATTACTTACATATTTTCAAAAAAATACGTAAAAACCTATTTTTTTGGGTGATTATGGGAGTTTATGGGTGTTTATTGGGTTTTTACCAAAGCACCGGGTTTAAACCCGGTGCTTTGCCCATCTGTATGCGCATGTGCAGCAAGTCAGCACATAAGCTCGGGATTCCCCGTGAGATGTGTACACAGCGCACGTGTTCAAACACAGAAGCATTTAGTAGAGTGGGATAAAAACAAAAAAAAAAAACTTATTTGGAAAACCGTGTAAAAGCGAAAACGTGTAAAACAAGTACCGTGTAAATCGGGGGATAGGTGTATATATATTACTATCGGCGTTATCTCCTGAACTTCATGAAAAGTTACACGACCTATGCTCTCCTGAGGATCCAATTAATATGAACTTTATAGAACTTACTCGTACACTAGATGACCACATAGATCCAATACCGAGTGTATGGGCATTACAACATAAATTTATTACACGGGTACAAAAAGAGGATGAAACAGTAGCAATGTACGCCTCCGAATTAAAGAAATTGTCCAACAACTGTGAATTCAAATGTCAAAACTGCCATAAACCAACCTTAGAAAGCTTCATATCATTGCAATTTATCCGAGGATTGAAGGACAGTGATATAAGAATCAGAATCCTACAAGACCGAGAAACGCCACCTTTTACGAGATTGGTACAAATGGCTACATACATGGAAATGGGAAAATGTATGCGGGCCAAAATGGGAATTTGGCAATATAGTGAATAGACTGGGACGATTGCACTACGAAGTACAGACCGACCAGGGAGCTGTGTGGCGTAGGCACGTGGAGCAGTTACTACCGGCTCCAAGAGTCCAGCAGTGCAGAATAGCGGCGGAGGACTGTTATATACTGGCCACCAGTAGCTAGTTTGAATTTTTATATATGTAAAATATCTATTTGACATGTGTCACAATTATTCTATTCTAATAAAATAACTTATGTAGATATAGGTATTTTACAAATTTATTTCTACATTATTAATATAGCAATATTAAGGATGTATATAACTATTAAATACTAGCGGCCCGTCCCAGCATCGCACGGGTGGACAATTTTACATTTGAAAAAGTGGCCATTAAGGCCACAAACACGACAGAAGCTTAAAAATGGAGTAACTTCTCCCGTTTTCCTAACATTTCCCTTCACTGCTCTGCTCCTATTGATAGTAGCATAATGAAAAGTATACTATAACTTGCCCAGGAGTATGAAGAATAATTGCACCAAGTTTCGTTAGAATCCGTCAAGTAGTTTTTGTTTCTATAACGAACATACAGAGAGACGAACAAAAATTTTACTGATTGCATTTTTGGCATCAGTATCGATCACTAATCACCCGCTGATAGTTATTTTGGAAATATATTTCATGTACAGAATTGACCTCTCTACAGATTTATTATAAGTATAGATAGAACATAATTCTAATGGGCTACAATTCTTTTTAAAGGAATAGTACCTTTATTGATTAATACTAAATATTAAAATCATAGATAGCTAAAAAAAATTAAGGGATATCTTTCTGCAAAATATTGGTGCAATATTCATCGTGTTGCCATAAATTATGTATCAAAATTATGATATGGTAACATAACTAATGACATGTTTCATGAACGTAGCAAAATGTTTGAAATAACTTCCAAATTTTATATTTCATATTAGCACTCAGCAGTTACTATAAAAGAGATATTGTAAATGGTTAAAACCAGAGTATTCATCATGTAAATCTTAAGTACACCAGAGAAGATTAAGAGATTTATCAAGCAAGAATGAATGGAGATGTCGGTAGGGGCCGCCCTAGACGGACATATGTCTACCTACCCTAATGGGAGACAGGCGTGACAGATATGTATGTATGTATGTAAGTACACCAGTTTATTGCTAATTAGTGTGTTTTACTCTCCGTCAACCTCCATCACAAAATATAAAAAAGTCATTACAAAAAATATTGAATATTTATGCATCCAGATAAATTTAACATAGTATTAAATGGACAAAAGAGTTGTGGAAGAGATCCAACACAATGGACCGATATATTGAAATCAACTTGGCAAAGTATAATAAAAAATATATATAAATTGATAAAGGCCACATGGCTTACACAGCAATGATGAAAAAGTGACGACTATCAAAACGTTTATTACATCTAGACAGAAAAAACCTCAAAACAATGATAGGGACAATAACGGGTCATTGTCCATTAAACAAACATTTATACACAATAGGAGCCACAGACAGCCCTCTATGTCGAGGCTGTTTCAACGCCGAAGAAACGGCAACTCACGTAATCCTGGAATATGAGGCTGTGGCCCATCAACGTTTAGAAATCCTCGGAACGGTGAGGTCGCTCCGTGAGGCCTGTGAAGAACCCAGGAAGCTTCTGCGCTTCTGGACGGAGCTAGGTTGGCTGCACTAGCCACGACTCATACGCACAATGGCCCAAATGAGAGGCTAAGTGCGGAAAATGGAGTCCCTTTCACATTCACATTCACATGATGAAAAGTGACATGCTCACATGGTCATTACTCAGTTTTACAAAACCGATGTAAATAATGTAATTTTAACATTAAATCAGTGGAAAGTAACATGGCAAGAAAGAACAACTTTTTCACTATCATTCCCTAGTCACCATAATATTAAAAACATTTCCTGTTGGGGTAACAGCCTCAACAGAGGGAAAGCTATTTTTAGTTATAAAATCTAGCAGCCTCAATGTTGCTCCTCTTGTAAACCATCATGATTGATTTTTTAATTCGTCACAACTATGTCAACAATGTCACTGACCTGTTTTTATATTCACCTGTCAGTGCAGGTAAGGAACCAGTGAGAACTGGTTTTCAATGAGAACTAGTTCCCCAATAGCTTATATGCCATCATCATCAACATCATTTCAACCATTACCCGTCCACTGCTGGACATAAGCCTCCCCAATAGACTGCCATAAAGAACGGTCCTGAGCCACCTGCATCCATTACCTGCAACGCATTTCAGGTCCTCACTCCATCTAGTGGGAGGTCGTCCTACACAGCGTTTACCCATCCGTGGTCATTGTTATGTTATATAATATATTAAATAAATAAATAAGTAGCATGGGGTCGTGGTTACCCCGACTAATACCACAAATGACGAAAAATACCACGACCGTGGTCGTGGTATTTTTATCTATAATAAAAAAACATTCCACGTTTAGCTCATATCCCGGTAGTCGGACAGCAGTATAAGAGTTTAGATGGAGTTTTCCTCCTTTAGCATTGGTGTAAAACCCATAAAATAAGACATGGCACACGGTACCGAACTAACCTCAAATATATTGAGAAATGCACCAACGCCATCGTAGCCCTTTTGTTTCTTCTCATGCGGGAGCTTCGCTGCCGGCGGCAAATACGGGATAGGGTCCCGCGCCGCGAACAGCGCGAGCAAATTCGGCGGCAAGAACTGAGTCATGTTATTTTTTCACACTCACAACTTTAGCAAACGCATTCCAATAAATACAAGATAAACGTATGTACGGTGAAATAAACACAAATATTTCAAATGCCGACACTTCACTAAAAGCTACTAGTTCAGTTGCAATATAATGAGAATAGATTCTAATGTAGAATACAATTGTAACGCTAAACAATATAACAAGTTCAATATTGCGTAGCGGAAGCCATTTGTATTATAGTTTTTTTTTTTCAGGTAAATAGAGACCACAATATAACCACAGTCTACGAAGACCACAGATATATAATATTGTAATAGATAGGTATTTTTGTGATCATAGATACTATTACTTGGTCTATGTTAGTGATGTGATTTATCTTGGTAAATTAGTTCTAGTTTCCATGACTACTGTCCTTGTTGATTTTGAGACATAGAAAATAAAGTTGTTTAAATTTTATCTCTTTTTAATTATTAAGTTAAACACTTTAGAGTGCATGAATGATCTTATAATCCATTGCGTCTACCTTTGCGAAGTTCTAAACTTTAAATATATTACGAAAACTTAAGTTGAACTATATTTATCGAGACTTCGAAGACTATCATTAATCTATGGCAAGACCTAAATCATCATCTTGTCAACCTTTAATCGTCCACTGCTGAACATAAGACTCCCCTTGAGGGGTTCTGGCAGTATTTGCCATTCTTGACAGGCGGATTGACAACCGCAGTCAAGCTTAAGAGATGTTTAAGAGGGACGCTGCTACCCATCTCTCGTCCTCCTTTAGTCGGTTCTTACAACACCCACGGGAAAGAAAAAGGTGGCCTATTCTATGCCAGGACCACAAAGCAAAACCAAAATGAATAATATATTTACTTCTTAGATTATTAAAAAAGTTTCAATAAAATAAGTCTTATTATCATGTAAAAAGAGTATCTCAGTAATGAAAACTAATTCTGTCCTAATAGGATGTATATCATCCTGGCTCATATTACAATACTTCAAAAATATATATCGTATGCGTGTCAATATATGTCGTATGCGTGTCTATTTATACTATATTTGTGTATCTAGTATGAATCTATAGAATAAAAATTAAACGTGTGTTTTAAAAATAACATAGGACAATAATGTAAGAAATAAATCTACAACAAAACAAAATAAAACACATCTAATTTTATTTTTACTAAACATTTCTATGCATAACGTTTCCACAATATGACAGTAAAGAAAATAACAGACAGTGTAACCAATATACACAGGCTAATCATTATTATAACTTTAAAGTTTCTTCCAAGACAACTTTCTTCACCGTAAACAGAACCTCTTGCTCTAAAAGCATTCTGAAACGCTGGAACAACATGAGGCTTGAGTTTCTCCATTGTGTCACCGCCACTTTCATCAAATGTTTGTCTGTCGATTAAACACTACAAATTATTTATTCCATCTTGATCAGTGGCATCAAACTATTTTATACTATCTAAGGCGTCCAGTTCACTAAACATGTACATAACCTATAACTATGACTTCCATTATATGGCAACATAGAAAATGGCGCGAAATTTAAATTGTATGTATTACGTGTCAAAACAAACCAAATCATTTGCATTTGTCGTTAAAGTCATTGAAAGAAATTTGAAGTCATGATTGTTATCTTAATTTTCATTTAATAAATTTTAATCAATAACAGTGAACAACGATTTACATAATAAAAGACTTTTTCTTTTGAACTTTACTAAAAAAGTCAAATAGCAGGATAACCCTATTGCATTTACTTACATTGCCGGTCTTTGTTTAAATCCGCATTCTGTCATAATTTATTCTTATTTACTCATATTCTCAATTTTAGATATGAACCTAATATAAATTAGTCGGGCACAATTTGTATATAATGAATATTTTTAATTGTTCAGGACATTAGAAATCCTAGGGTTTATTACTGACATCAAAATGGCAATTATGCTGTCATCGTTTATTTAATGCCATATAGAAAACTACATACATATCTGTCAGGCCTGTCTCCCATTAGGGTAGGCAGAAACAATGGAACGCCAAATGCTTCGATTCAAACAAACCTCTTCGCTTTAGAAAACTATAGACTAAGAATAATACCTGCGACAGAAACTTAACCCTTGTTTTTTTTTTGATGGGTGAAAATAAAGTTCACCTGCGCTAACGGGATACGTTGGCGGAGCACTAGTGAGGGATGATAGGTGACGATGAAAGCAGGTTAGTTAGTCTATCGTGATGAATTCCATTATAATTAACCACGATAGTTTTTAGGGGGAACCGCGTGGAGGTAGACCTGATAGGGTGTATTGCTAGCAAGGGGCCAGTTAGACCCCATTACTAACAATGAATTTGTCACGATGGACCAACTGACCTGTCTTTTCATTCTCATCTGGCAGAAGGCGAACATACAAACGAAAAAATAATTAGTTTTCGATATTTCTCAGTCATAAATTTAATTCGACACAAAGTCAAAATTTTTTTAATGTCAGCCAGATTCTAATGAAACCTTTGTGACAACAGTCAGGAGCAAAGGTTCGGAATAGGTTACCTAGCATACCATAGAGTCACGATATTGTATAGATATAAACAATAATTGCCTTATTTCACTGTAATTTTTTTATAATACTTGAATGCATGGCTCTAGCTAGGAGTGGGAGGGCTTTGCCCTTCCTTTAAAGCCAATGCCCTACCTTAAAATTAGATTCGCTTTTTCGAAGTCACTTAATTAAGGCCTTACCACAAAGTTACCAGAGGGAGACTTTGTACAAAAGTCTATGGCTTGGGTACCTCTGTCCCATTCGTGTTTCAACCGTGAAGCAGTTGTGTTTGCATGGCTATGTTTCGGTTTGAAGGGTGGGATATGGCAGTGAATTTACTGGGTACAAAGGAATAACACCGGAGTCCTCAGGAATGGCAACGAATGGGGGATATCATGAGCGAAACAGTATACTCTGTTATATCCATGGTACTGCTCATGTCTATAGGCGACGGTTACCACTTTCCATCAGATGGGCCGTCAGCTTGTTTGCCTTTCTAAGTTGTATAAAAAAAAAGTTCATTTGCCTTACCTTAAACTTGGGTCTAGCTACAGTCCTGCTTGAATGGCAAATAACCTAATGACCCTCACCATAGAAAATATATCTGTGTTAATTATAAAATATACTATATTATGCCCATACTACCCATCATGAGTTGCCATTTTTTTACAACACAGGGGACAAACGAGCATGCTGCTCACCTGATGGTAAGTGACCACCGCCGCCCATGATCACCTACAACACCAGCGGCATTGCAGGTGTGCTGCCGGCCTTTTAAAAGGGAATACAAGAACTATGATGTTACATCACCATGCCCTGTAACTTCACTGTCATATATCCCACCTTTCAAACTGAAATTTATATAGGTTGCTTCACAGCAGAAAGAAGAAGAGTGAAGCAGAAGAGTGGGCCTTCTAATAAATAAAAAAAAAAAATACCAAATAAAACGTTAATTCAGAATAATCTTTACACTTATCATAGTTTATCAAATACAGAAACAATAGAACAAATGTATATAGCGTTACAGAAAGAGCTACAAATTAACTTTAAAAAGTTACAAAACAAAGTTTTTTTTTTGTTTGTAAATTAAAAACATACTGTACCTACTTTACTTACAACAAACAATTTTTTTGAGATACAGTACAGTTATGTAGCTTATGGCCACAAAAGAATATCAGTGTTTTGCTCTTTTTTCTGGGCAAAACAATTAAGTGAATTGTGCCCATTTTGTGTTACTGTGGCTCAAGCACGAAATGTATTTTCCTTTTTCTCTGTATTAGTATTATTTAATTTCTTTTTTTTTTTATATCTCTATTTATGTCTGTTATTGTTTGTGCGTTGTAAATGATACAAAAAAACTATATACAGTGTACGCTCTATATAAGCAACATTCTTTATATTTTATTTATTGTACTCATAGATTAGTTAGTAAAAGAAATAAGTGAAAATATTTTCCAGACGGTAAGTATTTTTATACTCCTTTTTTGCCTACAACTTTTCCCAATAAGATTTATTTATTTTATTGAAATTGGTTTCAATGAGTTGCTTATATAGAGCGTCCACTGTATCTATCTTACAGAATAGATACTCTACAATAGAAATATTTTATATGATTTCTGCCAACATAAAACATGATATAATCTTAGATATCTTGATATAAAATATCTTTAGTCGCTATGTAGATACAATAGGCAGGTTCTGCTAACATAAAATATTTATTAATTAACAATTTAATCTTATACGTAAATGTGCCATCAGTTTTGTCAATACGTAATATTGTAATAAACTATTGCGCACAAAAAAAAAATGTATACAAGGAGTATTTATACAAAATGTGCATATACAAGAGGCAGTCTTATCGCTAAAAGCAATCTCTCACAGACAACCTGGCATAAATAGTAGATAAGTACAGAGAGAAAGGTAGATGGCGCTAGTGAGACACAGTAAATACAAAAAAGTAACCTAATAAAATGCATATTGTTCTAAATATAATTTATATAAAAATAAGACTAAATTACATACTCGTATGTATGTATGTATAAATGAATGTAATGCTGACAATATACACTAAACACAGCACAAGTATTTAATTTTCACCATTACTTTGTCAACCCAAACGAATTCTGCCATATGTTAGACATATCTCATCATTGCCAACACAAATGGGCGTGCCAAGTGGATTCTGCCAAAACTAATCAATGATATATTGATCGATCAATTCCATCCTCTACATAGACAGTAGATACGCCATCTGATTTTTGCCCATACAAAAGATAATGCAGTGTTTGGGCATAAAACACTAAGGGCATTTCGTCCCTATGTAAACATCTCATGCGAGTTCTGTCAATTATTGGGTAGACACCTCAAAACCAGTTCTGCTAAAATAAATCATGGAAATGATTGGTCAATTGCATTTTTACATAGACGCAAGATCTGTCAATATAATGAAGCAATCTGTAAACCAGATTGCACTATAAAGATAAGAAAAGAAATTTATCACGTTCTGAGTGAATTCTGCCCATTACTGTACAGACGCCTTATGCGAGTTCTGTCCGTACAAAAAAAAACCCACATACTGGGCATGTTACATTGCTACGACGCGTCGAGCAGCTTGTGTTAACACAGGTCGATGACGTTGTCGCTCGCCCCTTGCGCGTATTCATCGTTCGTCAATGATCGCACTTGCGTAATTTGGCCTTCCACAATACTGTTGTTTGGCGGCTGTCCTTCCTAGAAAAAAAAAATTTACAACATAAGCTCGTGAGTTCCTTACTATATATTTTCGGCTAAAACAAAAAAAAAAAAATAGCGTGCATTGAATTGTTAAAAACAAAAAAATTCCTATAAAAAAAGTTTTTTTTTATGCAACTTAGAATGGCAAACAAGCTGACGGCCCACTTGATTAAAAGTGGTAATCGTCGCCTATAGACATGAGCAGTACCATAGACATAACAGAGTATACTGTTTCGCTCATGATACCTCACATGCGTTGCCATTCCTGAGGACTCAGGTGTTATTCCTAAAAATAAAACGAGTCAGCTAATTTGACAAAAAGCTGACCAACTTTTGAAGCTCGATGCTCTATCATTACAATCCAAGTGTCTACCATTTAACGTTTCGTAAAAAAACACCATAGACTCACCGTAAAAAATATAACATCCATCGGTATCTTATTCTCCCAATCGACCTTGGACGGGTTCAGGGGCGGGGGACGCGCGTCGTCATCACCCAAGTCTATACTGTCACCATCTGTCGACAGGACAGAGCTTTTTCTCTTTTTACTGGCAACACCACCAATATTATTTCTGATCAATTCTTTGTCAATAATATTGCTACAGTCGTTTAGCAAGTTCGCGTAGTAACATCCGAACTTCGTGTATGGGTTTGGAGCTAGAGGAGGCGTGTTCAGGTAGATCGATTGCCTATTTGACAGTACACAGGTCGACTCCAGATCGCTGGGTGCTGGTTGTACTGGCGTTCGTTTCTCTAGCAAGCGTTCTATTGGCACTAGTGCTGGCGTATCCTGTGTGGGGGCGCTGCAGTCTGTTTCTGGTGCACTGTAAGAAATCATAGAGGTAGACAGAGTCCTCAGGAATGGCAACGCATGGGGGGTATCATGGGCGAAACAGTTATATACTCTGTTATGTCCACGGTACTGCTATGACTATAGGCGACGGTTACCACTTTCCATCAGGTGGGCCGTCAGCTTGTTTGCCATTCTAAGTAGTATAAAAAAAAAAGGTATTATTAAGTTTTTTTTTTTAATGTAATAATAATGGAATGGTAACTTACATAGCCACTATGTACAACGTATGAATGCGAAAGTGCTGAACTGCATTCTCGGGACGGTCAACAATTGACAATAGTAGAGACGTCATGCCATCGATTTCTATAGATTTTTCATTATAATTAAAGACAGACCGGATTTGAACGTCAAACGGACAAGACGTTATTTCTATAATCTTATATTTCCTATCTATGAATGAAATTTGTTTTAATTATAGACTGGTGTGTATTAAAATATCTTTTTTTTAAAGTCCCATCTGACCCACCCCCTATTATTACTAACAATTACTAACAACCCCCCCCCTTGGGGGGGAAGGGATTGTTAGTAATGGAGACTGAGAATCTCATTGCTAGCAATATACCCAACCAGGTCGAGCTCCTCGCGGTTCCCCCTGGAAACTATCATGGTCAATTCCTGATGAATTCATCATGATGGTCTAACTGGCCTGTTTTCATTCTCATCTATCACCCTTCACTGGTGCTCCGCCAGCGTATCCCGTTAGCGCAGGCGGGGTTACCATACCATTTTCACCCACCAAAAAAAAAAAATCAACCCCCCTCCTTTCCTCTTACTTTTAATATTGTTAAACAATTTCCAAAGAAGGAAGTTCCCATAATACTCCTCATAGGTTACCATACCTAGATTATTATTCTTTCAGCCGTTAACCGTCCAGTGCTGAACATAAGCCTTCCGCATTAGGGAAGTTCTGCTAGTAGCCACCAAGCTTGGCAGGCGGATTGGCAACCGCAGTTAGGTTTTTAGAAATGTTTTAAGTGGGACGCTGCTGCCCATCCCTCGCGCTCCCTTAGTCGCCTCTTACGACACCCACGGGAAAGGAAGGGGTGGCCTTGTCGGGTGCCTATGCCGGGACCACATGGCATTACTGAATACGAAATCATTGTGCCCCTGTACCGTGTAATTTCACTGTCATATCCCGTCCTTCAAATCGAAACACAGCCACACAACTGTTTCACGGCGGACACAACTGTTCCTTCAGGGTCGGCAACGCGCGCGTAATACCTCTGGTATTGCAGGCGTTCATAGGCTACGGTAACCGCTTACCATCAGGTGGGCTGCATGCTTGTTTGCCACCTGTGGTATATAAAAAAAAAACACAAATGGGACAGAGGTACCCAGACAGTCTCTCTCTCTCTCTCTACAGAGCTAATTGGTAAACATGTTTAAACAAATTATAAACACTGACCTTCTATTAATTACGGCTGTCGTTTGTTCGCTCTGAAACCAAATTAAATATTAAAAAGTTAAAAAAAAAACAAGCTGACGGCCCACCTGATGGAAAGTGGTAACCGTCGCCTATAGACATGAGCAATACCGTGGACATAACAAAGTGTACTGTTTCGCCCATGATACCGCCCATGCGTTGCCATTCCTGAGAACTCAGGTGTTATTCCTCTGTACCCAGTAAATTCACGCCATATCCCACCCTTCAAACCGAAACACAGCCATGCAAACACAACTGCTTCACGGTTGAAACACGAATGGAACAGAGGTACTCAAGCAATCGACTTTTGTACAAAGTCTCCCTCTGCTTACGATATAAGTAAGATTAAATGAGGGTTTTATGGACCAGATCATTGTCCCATCCCCCCCCCCCCCCCCCATATCTGCAATACTCACCACTTCGACGTCGATATTTATCGTCAACACATCAGTAGATGCATAATGACTTTGTTCTTCAACTATTTTCAATAAATAGTCATAATTTATCGTCGATTTTTTACCCTTTTTGTTCACCTGTAAACATTAAATGGGGGTATTTTGTAATAACATTGTAATGCCACATTACGACACTAGATGTCGCTACTATCCAGCCGTGCGTGCCAAGCCAAGCCATGCCAAGAAGGGAGCAAAAGCAAAGCCGTATATGAGTGAAATGACTGTCTATGTGTAATAAAATATATAATGATTTATAATTTATGTAAATATTTATTTTAACTTCTGTCTTGCACTACTACTGCCCACTCACTACTTCCTACGCCACTGTGTTAGGTTGACTGGAAGAGATCTCTTTTAGAGGTAAGTTCGCGTTTGCTAACATTGTTATTAACTTATTGTTGTTACTGTATGTTTTAGTGCAATAAAGTATATATATGTATATAAAAAAATGTGATGTTTCGGTATGCAATTATAATTTGGAACGTTTACTGGATTTTTTTTATACTACTTATAATGGCAAACAAGCTAACGGCCCACCTGATGAAAAGTGGTAACCGTCGCCTATAGACATGAGCAGTACCGTGGACATAACAGAGTATACTGTTTCGCCCATGATACCCCCCATGCGTTGCCATTCCCGAGGACTCAGGTGTTATTCCTCTGTACCCAGTAAATTCACGCCATATCCCACCCTTCAAACCGAAACACAGCCATGGAAACACAACTGCTTCACAGTTGAAACACGAATGGGACAGAGGTACTCAAGCAATCGACTTTTGTACAAAGTCTCCCTCTGGCAAAGCCCCCAAAGGAGAGGCTTATGATCAGCAGTGGACAGTTAAAAATTAACATGGTGATGATGATGTGGGAAAAATAGTTAATGGTTAAAAATTAAATATTGATCGTGATTGCGTCAGCACACAAACCTTACCTAGTAACAGGTTAAATGACAGAATTGCAAATTTATTAATTCGGAGGTAAAATCTTGTTATAGAATATTTTATAGTAAAAAAATACCATGTTGCAGTGTTGAAAATATAGTTTATAGATGGCATGGAATACAATGAATAAACCTATAGAGAGAAAACATTGTACGCATAGTTGTAAGTCGACAAAATAAATCATTTCTCTTATGGTTTTTTACTATAGAGAAATTTATAGAAAATAGGTATGGGCATATACATAGTTTGATGGTATTCTGTATAGCTTTAGGAAGCTTTGGCATAAATATCCCAGTCTTCTTGCGTCCGTCTGTTTATAGTTGTGTTAAACAGTTCTCTTAATTTCCGACGATGCCTCTCCATGTTAGTACACCACCAGTGTTGCCTCCCTCCATACCATGGCATGATTAGGGCGCAGGAGTGTTCAAAGCTGGACGTTAAGCTGGAGGTAATGTGATCTTGCACAAATGTACAAATCTGCTGCCGCTAAATCGTTTAATAGTGGCAGTTGATTACCAAATTTTTCTCTGACCAGATTAAGAAATTGACGTTGGTCAAACTTTCGAGGTATGCATCCAGGCTGTGGTTTGGGTAACTCCATATTAATGGAGAGTCAGATCCATCTGTGGTCTGAGCATGATATTTCTTCAGATACATGCCAGTCACAAATAGATTCCGGAATACTAACAGACGTTAGAGTTAAATTTACAATATTAGTTTGTGATCGAGCGTTTATAAAGGTAGGTTCGGAACCTTTGTTACGTAAAGTTAACGCTAAAAATACAATGAAGCATTTCCTCACCTCTGTTGTTGGATTTGCCGTTACCCCAGAATTCGCTGCGCGTTGGAGGCGATAACGATGATCAGATCCAGCTCACAAAACTCGACTAGTTAGTTGGGCTCTGATGTTGGTACATCCTCGTCGCTCGGCAGGTATGCGGAAGCAAGGACGATCTCGGAGATACTGTTCTGTCCTAGTTAATCTAACTACTATCAGGTCCCTTGAACAGAATTCGTTAATTAATAATATTGATACATGTTTAGAAATAAATAAAAATGTTCTTGGTTTACTTACGGAGGTGTTCAGGAGTAGTTTTCTTCCGCTGTTTCCAAGACCACATGTCTAAATATTCCTGATCCACGGCTCTTGGATCAAGGATATGGTATGTGTGTTGTTTTCCAGCACTCTGCGTAGAGAGACCGTCGCAGATTGACAGTGCTGGAGGTTATTTTGTATGATTTTAGTCTTCCCGGAGAGGGAAGGAGTAGACACCATCGTTGGTTTCGCATTCTCCTTCCCCTGCCAGAAAACATTCTTCATCAGAGATAAATCTGTAAGGAGGCAAATTTTGCACCTCTATCGCAGACGAGGATTCCACGTGTTCCATAACACTCGCAGCTTCATTTGTCGATAATGTCGACTTAGGTGCTGCGCTCTGCATTGACGCCTGCGTTTCCTCCGGGTATTGCGTGGGATTTGTATTGGGTTGTAGTAAAGTATCTTTATCCAGGAATCGGATATATATGTTTCCCAAAAGGTAATACAGTCTTCTTTCCTGGGCTTTTAACAAATTAGCATCCATTTCCGTCACCCGGAAGAATAGACAGATTCCTGGTGGATCCGGTCTAACCTTCTCGTGTGTCAGTGTCCAGGAGTTAATATTTAGGTTACGATTTTGCCGCGCCAGGAGTTTTCGTAGTGCTGCTGAATCGCCAGTGTATCCTGGGACAAAAAGCAGACACGGTATCTTCTTCGGGATAGCTGATTGTGGTTTCACAACTAATTTTGTGTTAGTTATCGGTGAAGCCATGTTTTGGACGGTCCGATTTAGCCAGGCTAGCGTAAAGGCATCCTCACACCAGGCTTTGAGAACACCATCCGAAAAGTGTGCTCTGCCTCGAAATCTTATGTCGTTTGGTTCCGTTTCAAGAGATGTATCAGGCTCTGCCATAAGCTCATCCAGAAGCCTCGCTTCTATTTCTTGCCGAATACCTTCAGCTTGACCTTGCGTCATGTCAGCGAAAGGTTGGGTCATGACAGCAATGCAAAGGTCATTAGTTATGAAGGTTGCGGCCGCTTCAACGTACGATGCAGCAGTTCCTTTCACGGTCCGGGATTTTTTTATTTTGGGTTTTTTACGCACTCCGGTCGATGTAACGGAATTCCCTAGCCATGTACGTTTCTGCGCCCTCGGCTCAGATTTTGATTGGTCGTTAGATGATTTTTTCTGACCTCTCGGTTTCATGCTGCGCTTGTTTATACCTGTGGAAAGCGCAGCACTCACACCGACAACCGCAGGTGGTGGGGTCTCGCCCACTGTTACCTCCCATATTGGTTCAGTTTCCACTGGGCGAGAGCTCGGCTCAGCGATCTGCCTCGCAGCATCTGTTGTTACTACGCATTGTGCTGCTGCCTTCGCCTTGGCTTTAAGACGCCGCTTCATTGAGGCCGACATCGGTTTGGTTATCGATTTCCGAATTGGATTCGATGATGATTGTTTGGCATCTACAAGAGACAACATACCCATCGTTGAATTGTCTGCTTCAGCTTCCAACACAGACGCTGAAGGTTGATCCTCCGCTACAACCTCGGTCAGCACCACTGATTTTCCCTTGGAGGACACTTCCTCTGACGCAGCCTTAGTTGGCGCATCTCGGAGTGCGTCCTTCCTCGGTACTACCGTTGTGATAGCCGTCCTTGGTTGAACAGAGGGAGCTGCTTTACAAGGCGCATCCTTGGACGTCGACATGGATGGTGCATTTTGAAACGCTGCCCGGGTTGGCGCATTCCATACCTTCCTCATCGTATCCTCGGACGCAGCCAAGAGCGGCTGGAGGTTCGGCGCATCCTGAGACGCAGCCCTTTGTACTGCATGTATAGGCGCATTCCAAGACGCAGCCTGTGTTGTTGGTTCAGTTGATTGATTATTCGTCTCATAATCCATAAGGTTGTATGTATTTTATTCGCCTCAGGAGCTCTCCACCCGCCACGGAGCCCTCACATCGGGGACGTCATTCGTTCTACGAATGATCGCCAGAGCTACTCCCTCGGTATAGGCCCAGCAATTTGAGAGGAAGGCGAACCTGCACGCAGCAAAGCATCAAGAGGATACCTACAATACGAGACAATACCATAGGCCTACCTCAAGACGCCGTGCCGCGCCGACTGCCCCTCCCCAAATCGCCAATCCTCGCTTGACAGCCCGCTTATGGGATGTCGCAGCCGATTGATCGTGGTTAGCTACTCCACGACCGCCCGTTTGAGAGGAAATCCGGACCGAAGAGATGTGTTGTGAGCAGCGTACAACTACCGCCGGCACACTGCTGCACTCAATCTCCAGGACTCCTTCATCCCTCCGTACGGGTCTCCGCGCACGGCACAAACACGCGGGAGGTCATTACTATCCACCATCAGTCTTGTTTGATGATGAACACGCAAGGGCATGACCTCTCCACCCCCGCATTTAATTTTTCCAATAATTACAACTTTTATATTTATTTTAATTCAAATTATCTTTATGCAAATACACTTGTTTACAAACACTTTTAAATCGTCATTTTTTTTTTAATGTACTGCAAGATTCGTAAAATTGTTATCTGCTGAGAAGACCCCACATGGAATTCAAGCGTTACTTTATTTTAAGTCTATGTTAACATATGTATATTATATGTAAGTACACATATATTTATGTAAATGTACTGTTTTTTTTTTTAATGGATGATAATGGAATGATAACCCCGCCTGCGCTAACGGTATACGCTGACGGAGTACCAGTGATAGATGATAGGTGAGGATGAAAAGGCAGGTCAGTTAGCCCATCGTGATGAATACACTTGGAATTCAACACGATGGTTTCCAGGGGAGACCACGGGGAGGTCGACCTGTTAGGGTATATTATTAGCAATGGAAATGATAATCCGCATTACTAACAATCCCTTCTCCCCCAAATGTACTTTGTTATGTCGTTAAAAGCCCATGCATGATCTAACACCATGCACGTTTGTCATTCAAGTGATCGTTTAGTGTATTGTTTTTATTGGCTTTGTTCAATAAGTGTTTTTAATAACAGTTTTAAACTTATTAAAAGGTAGATCCAAAATATCCTTCGGTATCTTATTATAATATTTAATGCCCATTCCCATAAAAGACCTATTAATTTTATCTAAACGACACTTCGCAACAGCAAGTTTGTATTTGTATCTAGTGTTAAGATTATTCAGATCGCTGTTTTTATGAAACAGTTTAAGATGCCTGCTTATGTACAAAATGTTAGCGTATAAAATATATGTATTATGAAGCTACGGTGAAGAATGTTTGCTTCCTTAAATTTCTCTTTTAATGATTCACGACTTGCCGTAGAATAAATCGCGCGAATGGCACGTT
This sequence comes from Galleria mellonella, assembly GCF_026898425.1. Lineage (NCBI taxonomy): Eukaryota > Metazoa > Arthropoda > Insecta > Lepidoptera > Pyralidae > Galleria > Galleria mellonella. The sequence continues at coordinate 2,902,875 of NW_026442003.1, read as the reverse complement.
TTAGTAATACAAATATGCTTTGGATGTCGGCTGCTTTACCCCATAATCCATAATATTCCATAGGACAGTATACTATGAAAGCAAGTATAATAAACAAATCCGGCAGTCTCGATATTAGTATACTGTTTGACCCGGCGTGCAGCATACGCCCAACAACTTGATTCAGTTGCAAGGCTTTGAATGCGAGGACCCCGCTGAGTTTTATTATCAACAGTGATTCCAAGAAAGACAGTGGAATCTATGAAATCAAGAAATTCATTATTTCATTTTACATAAGTCCAATAGTGATTTTTTAAAAGAACTTTACGCATCCTTTTTTTTATACAACTTAGAATAGCAAACAAGCTGACGGCCTACCTGATGGAAAGTGGTAACCGTCGCCTATAGACATGAGCAGTACCATGGACATAACAGAGTATACTGTTTCGCCCATGATACCACCCATGCGTTGCCATTCCTGAGGACTCAGGTGTTATTCCTCTGTACCCAGTCAATTCACGCCATATCCCACCCTTCAAACCGAAACACAGCCATGCAAACACAACTGCTTCACAGTTGAAACACGAACAGGACAGAGGTACCTAAGCAATCGACTTTTGTACAAAGTCATCTAGAAGTGGTCGTTTTTTTTTTTATACAGCTTAGAACTTTATACAACCTACAAATTGCAAGCACAAGTTAGTCTATGGTATTCTACTGGGAACGGCTTATCCAGAGCCAGAGCCAGGGGACTACAGATATCTTAAACCGCAGGATATCGTTAGGGTAACACATAGGATCTATGAAATGATGGTATAAGGCAGGGGGGAGCACAAAAGATCCGTATGGGTCGACGTGCAACAGCTTAGCTGACCCCATATGCGATAATAAGGTAGTCTATGATATAGAAACAAGTCAAATATACAGGGTAGAAGCGACAGGTTGGCGAAACCGAAAACAGCTGATTCAGATCAATGGTCTGAATCAGATGGCTGGTTGTTTTCCCACCGGAAATGCACCGCAGCCATATAATTACCGATTGTTAGTTTCGATGACGCGCAATGTATTTGAAACTGTACGATCCACGCGACGCGTGATGCCTACAACGCGCGCTCAGTGCTGCTTCCTCGTAGGTAGTTTCCGTACGCTCGTGGCGTTGACTTTACACAGCTGGTTCCGCGCGACGCGGTAGAATTTTAATACGTATATTACATTGCTGTTTTTGAGTATTTCACGGTATTTCACTATAAAATACTATTTTTTCTTTATATAGATTCTTTTTTGATGAGTGAAAATGAAATAGTAACCCCGCCTACGCTAACGGGATACGCTGGCGGAGCACCAGTGAAGGGTGATAGGTGAGAATGAAAACAGGCCAGTTAGCCCATCATGATGAATTCATCAGGAATTAACCATGATAGTTTCCAGGGGGAACCGCGAGGAGGTCGACCTGGTTGGGTATATTGCTAGCAATGGGATTCTTAGTCTTCATCACTAACAATCCCTTTCCCCCCTTTATATAGATTACATGATTTTAAATGAAAAAAAAAAGTGGAAAATATATTTTAAATTGATCAGAACAAATTTTTACTGATTTTCATTTCAGCATAACGATCTGAGTGCACTGTTTTAGTTTTTGCCAAGCTCTCCCTTCCACCCTGTATATGGCATAGAATGTATAGTAAAATTTTAATGAGGAAAGATATTTTTTTTTTTTATTTTTACAGACACTTAAAGAAAGCGATTATCAGCAAGAAACATAAGCTGTATTATATGTATGTATGTATTCTATCCACTCATGCGAAGCTGGACTGAAACACTTGAAGAATTGTCTTGTATAGTGACGTCATCTGGGTATAGGTCTTACGTATCGGAGAGTAAATACATACAATACCTAAAAACGAACGCACACTATGCATTTGATCTTTATTTTATTTTTATAATTTTTTTTTTTAGTTACATTTCACAGATCACTTTTGGCCACAACAGAATATCAGCGTTTTGCTCTTTTTAGGGCAAAGCAAAAAGCCGAGTTGTGGCCATTTTGTATTACTGTGGCACACGCGTGAAGAAAAAAAATTGTTAAAAATTTTATGCATTCTTGTTTTGTTTTTGTTTTTTTTTTTTAATCTTTTATACATGTATCTTTTTTTATCTTTTTTCACTTTGCATTTGTGTCTTTTACTGTTTGTGTGCTGTAAGTAATGCAAATAAACTATTTACCTATCTAAATTAATCCATTACTTCTTTTAAATTGTTATTAATGCCAAGTGTTTCGGTTTGAAAGGTGGGATATGGCGTGAATTTACTAGGTACAGAGGAATAACACCTGAGTCCTCAGGAGTGGCAACGCATAGGGGTATCATGGGTGAAACAGTATAGTCTTATGTCCATGGTACTGCTCATGTCTACAGGTGACAGCTGCCACTTTCCATCAGGTGGGCCGTCATCTTGTATGCCATTCTAAGTTGTATAAAAAAAAAATATTATTATAACTGTATTAGACTTGATCCGATTCCACCATACCATATGGTGGTCAGAAGCGAGCGGATAGAAACACTGAGGCAGGCGTTGGCATGAGCTGGTCTATTATTAGATTAAAGTACTAACAGTTTTGAAGTTCCCGAGCTGGTTGCTGAACTCCTCCTTGGTGAGGCGCCACCTCTTCAGCCGTTTCACCACATTGGTCAGCGTGCGGGCGCAATGCATCGCCCGCAGCAACTTCATTGCATTCAATGCTTGTTCCTCACAAATATAACATACTGTTATATCCTGGGGGGAAAGGGACTGTTTGTAATGAGCAGCCTTACTGCTAGCAATATACCCTATAATAGGGTTTCTTGGAGTGGGAGACTGAGAATCCCATTGCTAGCAATATACCCAACCAGGTCGATCTCCTCGCGGTTCTTCCTGGAAACTATCATGGTTAATTCCCGATGAATTCATCATGATGGGCTAACTGGCCTGTTTTCGTTCTCATCTATCACCCTTCACTTGTGCTCCGCCGGCGTAACCCGTTAGAGCGGGCGGGGTTACCATACCATTTTCACACATCAAAAAAAATTTAATGTGTGCTCGATGTATGGGTAGACTGTGTTTTCCTTTAATATGTTAATAACATCTTAGGAATAATTATAATGTAAATAAATATTTATTCTATTTTACCAGTATTTATTAATTTACACTTTATTGCACCATTTTTTAAATAATAACTTTTTATTAACTTTTACTGACCCTAAGGGTTTCCACTGAGCGTGTAGTTTTTTCTCCTTTTTTTTTTATTTTGCCAAGGGCATTGTGTTTCTTATTACGCCATTATAATTAATGTTATATATTAAAAAGAAATCGAAGAAACAAAAGAAGCTAAGAAGTTATAGTAATAAATTACCTCGGGTCCATCCCTTTTAGTAATCATGCGGAGCTCCCGTATAGCCTTCGGAGCCACCATGCGTCTTTCCTCCTCAGTCCGCAGGCAAACAACGCAGTAGGACAAATTCGAGAGAGAGATATCTTCATATTTTTTGTAAAGTGTATGTAAAGCTATTTCCGCCATTTTTTCAATCACATCTATATAATAAAATTACAGAGAACTATTTATTATATGAATAAAGATGGACTTAATTCAAATAAACAACTGAACGCCGGTTAGGCCTAACAACGCCAAATAAAACGCACAAGAATAATTAGATTTCTTCAAGTAATGACCAACATTATAATAATTTGTTTAAACAACAAAAGCACAGAGTTAGATAAATAAAATATGAATAATAAAGATGGGAAATTAAGAAATTAAACAAATGATGAGCAAACAAGATGCTATTTAAGAGTCAGTAGTGCCTTTGTATTATGAAACTGAAGTGAATCTATGCAATCATTTATGCAGTATTATTACAATAAAAGATTTATACTTTTCTACTTCTAGTTCTACGATTATTTATAATATGTCTCTATTAAAAATATTAATATCGCAAAAGAATTAGTTACTTCGTAGTATAAAATTTTTAAATTCAATATACTGGTTGCATAGATTGCATACAAATGGTTTTTATACGAAATGATGCCGGATAATCGAGACTGGACAGATTCTAATAGGAAATTTAAAAAAAAATACCTATTCTATCTGTGTTGTTTTGTACTCCATTTTTTTTTTATATCTTTGATTTTTTTTTTTTGTTTATTCTTTGAGATTTGGTATTCTTGAGTTGATCACAATTGCAAAAGCCAAAAATATTTGCTGTTAGCCTTCATTGTTAATATTTACATTTTGTATTACCCGAAAGCCGTTGTACGAGAATACCAGGCCCTTATTCTACATAAATCCTTAATCTATGTAATCGAGGTTTGTTAAGGGTGTTTCCACTTCAACGGAATAGTAATAGAAATCATTAAAAAAAACATATCACAATAAGAAATACTACAGAAATGAAAAACACATTAGAATCCATCCTAATCCAATCCATGGGAATTATATTTGATATGTTTGTATATTTTTTTTTATAAGAATTGTTATTACTAATTGTTTTGATCCTCAATCCACACAACATTTATACTTTTGGGTTTTAAATTTTGCATGCCTTGCAGGCGAAATATATGGACATATATTTATTTATAAATATCTATATACTGACCATATTTCTTGTAAATAGATAAAATAAAGGTTGATTTTGGATCACTATCTTTGGGTAATAATTCGGAATGGTAGCATAGGCGTAATTACGGAAGGATGTGGGAGAGAGCAGATGGACCGTGTCTACCCTAGAATTCGATTCAGCTATGCTGTACATATGCGCTTTTTAGGGGTTTGTCCGCACCTAATCGTCCTCGCATTGGAAAATCTACATCTACACTAATATTATAAAGAGGAAAGATTTGTATTATTGTGTGTATGTATGTTTGTAATGAATAAACACAAAAACTACTTTGCCAATTTCAAAAATTCTTTCACCATTAGAAAGCTACATTCACCCTGAGTGACATAGGCTATATTTATTGCTAGAAAAGATTAGGAGTCCTTACTAAAACTAGTAATGTAACTCAAGGTGTAAAAAAATATCTTTGGTCGCGTGCGCTGCGGAAACTATTGGTGATAGAACAAAAGTATGTTCTACAATATTGAAGAAAATATCAATAAATACATAAAACTTCGCGACACTATATGTCCAACTATTGTCGTTATGTCACAATGACCACTTTTCCAAATGTCGTAAAAATGTCCACCCGTGCGAAGCAGGGACGGGCCGCTAGTTGAGTATAAACAAACATCTCAATGGAATGGGTGAAATAAAAACACAATGTATAACAATATCTTAAATTTTATCATAAATATCAGTGGACATACAACGCCATCTAGTCCCGGACTCAGCTAAGTTACAATATAATGATTTTGAAGGTGATCACTCTTTTATAAATATTTACAAATACATAGGTATCATAATTTGTGATTGTTTCTGCAACCAAGAAACATTCAAACATTACTGCTACATACATACATATCTGTCACGCCTGTCTCCCATTAGGGTAGGCAGAAACAATGGAACGCCAAATGCTTCGATTCAAGCAAACCTCTTTCGCTTCCTCCACATTCATCAATGTTTTCATACACGCTCATTTTACCAGAGGGAGACTTTGTACAAAAGTCGTTAGCTTGAGTACCTCTGTCCCATTCGTGTTTCAATCGTGAAGCAGTTGTGTTTGCATGGCTGTGTTTCGGTTTGAAGGGTCGCTAGGGGTCGCTCTAAAAGGATGTATGTCGACCAAATAAGCGACGTGCTGAAGGGCCAAATTAAAAGTACCCGTAACCGGCGAGCATTTTTTTTTCTTTTTTTTTTATACAACTTAGAAAGACAAACAAGCTGACGGTCCACCTGATGGAAAGTGGTAACCGTCGCCTATAGACACGAGCAGTACCATGGACATAACAGAGTATACTGTTTCGCCCATGATACCCCCCATGCGTTGCCATTCCTGAGGACTCAGGTGTTATTCCTCCGTACCCAGTAAGTTCACGCAAAACCCTACCATTCAAACCGAAACACCGCCATGCAAACACAACTGCTTCACGGTAGAAACACGAATGGGACAGAGGTACACAAGCAATCGACTTTTGTACAAAGTCTCCCTCTCCCATTCATCCATCCTTAATCCTCATAAATAAATTTGCATATATACACATTAGCTTATTAAATTTGTGATGTATCTTCAACCCTCTGTCACCCTTCCATCAGCATCAACTGCTTCCAGGAGCTTGTAAGCTGCTCCATAATTTTACAACCTATTTACATCACTCCCAATGTGTCTACATTCAATCACCCTTCCTCCAGCCGTGAGACACTTTCAGGTGTTGCTGCAGGTTGATCCTGGACTTGAACACCTTGTGGGGACAGTGGGGACAGGCGACAGACGCGCTCTGCGGCGGGTGCACGTACTTGGTGTGCTGGTGAACGCACAGCCGGGACTTGAACTCCTTACCGCATACTGTGCACTTGTGGATCTTATCACCTGTATACACATTCACACAGAAGTTTTTTTGATGAGTGAAAATGCTGACAGTGTAAGTTAGAATTCCACAATAGTAATCACAATGGTCCAGGGAGAACATGGTGAACAGAGGTGGATCAGATAAGAGTATATTGCTAGTAATGAGTATCTGGGGGGAAAGGGATTGTTAGTAATGGAGACTGAGAATCCCATTGCTAGCAATATACCCAACCAGGTTGACCTCCTCGCCGTTCCCCCTGGAAACTATCATGGTTAATTCCTGATGAATTCACCATGACGGGCTAACTGCCCTGTTTTCATTCTCATCTATCACCCTTCACTGGTGCTCCGCCAGTGTATCCCGTTAGCGCGGGCGGGGTTACCATACCATTTTCACTCATCAAAAAAAAAAGTAATGAGTATCTTTTTAATGGATGATAATGGAATGGTAACCCCGCCTGCGCTAACAGTATACACCAGCGGGGCACCAGTGAAGGGTGATAGGTGAGGATGAAGTAGGTCAGTTAGCTCATCCTCACGAATTCAACAATAAATCCATCACTATGTTTTCCAGAGTGAACCCACATTTAGCCGAGTATATTAGAATCCACTTGTGGCAGGGAACAAGCTAAGACAAGATGAACAATTTTTTTTTAATGGCTGAAAATGGATAGGTAACCCAGCCCGCGCTATCGGTATACACCGGGGCACCAGTGGAAGATGATAGGCGAGAATGAATGCAGGTCAGTTGGCCCACCATGATGAATTCGACAAGACTTAACCATGACAGTTTCCAGAGGGAACTGCGAGGAGGTCGACCTGAGAGGGTATATTGCTAGTAATGGGGCTGGTAGACCTCATTACTAACAATCCCTTTCCCCTCCAAGAGGAACAATTAATATTTAAGAAAACACCCTGATATACTTTATAGAGCTCTCCTAGGCTGCCATTGTAAATGCACATTAAGAGACGTCTCACATAGTTTTCCTTATTTTTTTTTTTGGAAAATAAAGTGTACTAAATAGGTAATCGCACTCATAGTCCCCAAGATACAGGTCTGGCCTAGTTTGGGGACTGGTATTAATGAATGGTAATGCAGATATTTCCTCGTTGAATATAAATTGTAAACATTGTAAATTGTACCTTATGCAACTGTATCTTTCTTGACTGTATCTTTATTATTATTATATTATTAATTATTATTAATTTAGGGGTTTAAGCATGAAAGGTTGAATGTAAATGCACAATATTATATGTATCACTTTTTGCTCTTGCTTTGTCACACTTTTCATACGTGTGGATTAAAGAAGTAGGAAAACTTTGTACAAAAGTCGATTGCTTGGGTACCTCTGTTCCATTCGTGTTTCAACCGTGAAGCAGTTGTGTTTGCATAACTGTGTTTCGGTTTGAAGGGTGGGATATGGCGTGAATTTACTGGGTACAGAGGAATAACACCTGAGTCCTGAGGAATGGCAACGCATGGGGGGTATCATGGGCGAAACAGTATACTCTATTATGTCCACGGTACTGCTCATGTCTATAGGCGACGGTAACCACTTTCCATCAGGTGGGTCGTCAGCTTGTCTGCCATTCTAAGTAGTATAAAAAAAAAAAAACTAATTAAATATTCTAGTTAGTTGTTCTAGATGGCATATGAAGATGAAACTTACACCAGATTTTAAATTAGACCTTCAAGGACACAAGTGTGAAAACTGCATCCAATTTGATGCAGTATTTTTTGTGTCATACCAAAATAAACATACGGGCACACAAAATTTCTAAATACTCTACTTCGGCTTCTATTGTTGTTACTAAGATGGTAACATCATCAAGATGATGATGTCTGCACATGCTGCATGTCAATTATATATTGATTTTAACTTACCACTAGGGTGAACGTTCCTTTTGTGGTTCGACAAGTACTTTGGGGAGCGAAACTTCTGTCCACATAGTTCGCACTCAACAGAATCCTCTATAGACTCGTGCACGAGCTTGATATGTTCCCTGAGGGTCAGTTTAGACTTGAAGTTCCTGTTGCACTTCCCACAAGTCAATATCATGTCGGGGTTACTGTGCTCCGCTATCAGATGATCCTTTAAACAGTACTTCGGCAGCTCGAGCACACAAATCGGACATGTAACATTCTCAAAATCGTTCCCCGTGTCCTCGGACGTTTCAACCTCTCGTAGGATCTGCTGGAAGGACTTCCGTTTGTGCCGTTTTTGGGGTGGTCTGCATTCCTTCCTATGAACAACTAGTAACTGTCTTTCCTGGAAGATATTACAACATATCTGGCATTTGAAGAGTATTCGACGGTAGTTGTGTGCGTTGACCATGTGGTCAGAGAGGAGGTTGGCATCGACATCCTCGAGGCAGTGCATGCACACCATGAGGCCAGTTTTAGGGTTCATCATTGCGTCAGTTGTGTTGAATTCGATCGGCTCCTGATTAGTTTGGACGCACTGTGCCAGTTCCAGAAGCGCCCTGGGAATAAATAAAAACAGTTACGCTTTAGTGATATTATGACAGAATGACAGGGTAGCAGCATCACCCATCTCTCAGAAAGAAAGAAATATTTTTATTCAAGTAAACTTAGATTTTTTTGAATTGTCTACTTAGCTGTTGCTCTTTAGAAAAACTTTAACTATATAAATAAAAAAATTGCATGAAAACAAACTTCTAAGCCGCATTCGTACATAAGCAACCACAAAATTCCCTTAATAGCCTCTTAGAACACTTACGGAAAAGGAAAGGACGGACCATTCCATGCCGGGACCACACAGCGTGGATAAAATAGTTTATGAAATAAATAATAACATGTTTATACATACAGACAGGATATAGAACAAAAGCTTACAATATGTTAACAATAGTTGTCACAGTAAGAAACATTAAGAAACTAAGCACAATAACGTTTGATACAAAGTGGTTAGAGGTCTGTTTATGGAGTAGTCACAAATTTTTATTGCTTGTTAGCAGTTGCATTTCACTCGAACAAAAGATCAGTTACACAAGCTAAACAATACTTTTATTGATATTACGGCGTCACGGACATCTTTGATTAGCAAGATACACCCACCGCTCCTTTCAAATTGCCGGGATATATTAAATAAATAAAATAAACACAAACATTGTATTGTATCCATCTTCATCGGTGTCTTCCTCTTCCTTTATCTCTGATTTAACAGTAACAGCCAAGTCGTAACTACTGCCTTCAAGCGGATCTCGGTCCGCGGTGTCTGCCATCGTAATTTCAATTTATTGCTACAGTATTATTTAAATAAAAAATAAATATTGTGACTTCGTTTAAATCGATAGAAAGAAAATAGAATGACACTTATTATGTTATTCAAGAGTCAGCACTATCTCTATGTTAACGAAACTGGATATGTATCTATGCAACTATATAGAAATATCAACACTAATAAAAAAATATTCACAGTGTTATACTATTATTTGTGATATATCTTTTTCCAAAATATAGACGTTGATAGCTATCATAAAAAACCAAGCTACTTTATAGTGTAAAATTTTCAAAGTTATTGAACTAGTTGCATAGAATTCCAACAATTAGATTTTTATTCGAAGAAACGTAGGTTGGACAAGAATTTGCTTTCTGCTGTCATACATCAATCAACTGACAATATCAAATTGACAACAATGTATAGTCATAGATAGAGGATAATCAATATGCACGACACACCTCAGCTCTTTCGCCTATAATCAATAACATCCATACACAAACCTATTTAAAAGATTCAATGTGGCTTAAAATAGAAAGAAATGTTTATTTACAGACCTTTATTCAGTTTTGAATAGTTATCTCGATTTAAGCTGCGTTAAAAATTACATAAAAACATACATTAGATCCAGTTCAGCTTTATTTATTCAACAAAGCTTATACAGAATAATATGACCTTGTTGAGACCTTGTTACAACAAGTATATAAAAAATACAAGTCCTAAATATATAAATTAATATTTCCCATTGGATTTGTCGGAAGTTTCTGACATATAACTCCGTAACTTCTATTTCCCTCTTTGTACTGGAACTAACCACCACAAATACTATGCTTAATCTATGAACTAATTGCATTTTTTAAAGAGTAAAAATGAAATGGTGACCCCGCCTGCGTTATCGGTATACCCTGACGGGGCACTAGTGAGGACTAATAGGTGAGAATGAATGGAACAGATCTGTTAGCCTATCCTGACGGATTCACCAGTAATTTACCGTGATAGTTTCCAGGGCGATCGCGTGGAGGTCAACCTGATAGAGAATATTGCTAGCAATAGGGTTTTTAAACCTCATTACTAACAATCTCTTTCCCTCTAATCAACAGCAATTAAACTATACGCTAGGTAGTCTAAAAAAATTAGTCTAACTATAAAAATATTTAATCCGAACAATTACAGTTGAATAGTTTATATTTGACACCAATCTCGTAGGACTCATCAATTATATTACAAACTAATCGAAAGTCCTCTTTACTCCTATATTTGTAGAATACAATTTCAGATTTCCACTCTGCACTGAACTGTTGGTCTTGAAAAAATGGTTCTGTGGTCTGAATATCTAATGGTTCCGTCGATACTGGCAACAGTAACCTGGAAATTAAATAAGAAACTATTTTGAAACCATTTGCGGGTACAAATAATAAAAACATTTTACAATAAATATACAATAATATGAACAAACTTTTTTACATCACAAACAAACAAGCATACAGCCCGTTTGATGGTAAAAAGTCACTGTAGCCTATGGAAACCTGCAACACTAGGGGTGTCACGTACGCGTTGCTGACCCTGAACAAACCTTAATATACCCTTTTTGAAGAACCTCATATTGTAATCTCCAGAAAAAACCTCAGCAGGGTCTCCATAATTCTCGACTAGTTTACTAAACTTTTAACAATAAAATATAAATACCTGGTAGCGTGCAAGAACATCCTGTGTGGAGAGCTATCAGTCGCGTTGCTGTACGTGTAATCGCCCAGTATTGTGTGACCAATGGCCGAGCAATGCACACGGAGCTGGTGGCGACGGCCTGCAAAACGGAAAACTTGCAAATTAGAGATGAGTCATCACCATTGTTTTACCCATTCTCCGCCCACTGCTAGACATAGGTCTTCACCATAGATAGCTATAAGGAACGGTTTTGGGCCATCTGCAATCACCGACTCTCTGCAGTGCATTTGAGGTCGTCACTACATCTATTACAGTACATTGCGTTTGCCCGTACAGGGTCGCCACTCAAGAACCTTTCTTCCTTATCGGTTGTCGGTTCTTCCAGCTATGTGACCAGCCCATTGCAATTTCAGCTTGCTTACCCTTTGGGCTATGTTCGTTATAGGTATTTACTATGCGTTGTTGTCATCGTTAAAAAAAATATAGCTGTTTGAAGACAAAAACACAAACAGCGTCCCATACATAGATACTCACCTGTTATTGGCTTTAATAGCACAACAGACACAGGTTCGTTTTTATAGTAACCCGTCTCTAAAACGAGGAGGCGTGTGTGCGCGTGCCGCGACTGCCCGCTGGCAGACGACTTGTTTGTAAACGCTAACATCTTGTGGCTTGAATTTGCTGTAGCTGGATCGATACCTGATAAAGAATACATGATGTCAACTTCTTAAACGATACTCCTGCGGAATAATAGACGTACAGAATTCAAAGATAAAGTTTTTATCTTTACCGAGTCCTTGAAATAGAAAGAGATAGCAACATACTGTATCTTGTTCTTTTTCTTGCCAGTTCTAATAGATTTTATAAATAGACTCGTTTACCACTTGTTTAAAGGGCCTTAATTATCTATTTGATGGACGCCATAGTTGGAAAGTTCCACTCACCGACATTGTACTCAATATCTGCTCGCTTAAATTTTACATGTCCCCTGACAATCGCCAGATAATATTTTTTTGTTTCCCGCCTCTCGAACAGCTTGCCAGCCGCGGCCGCAGCGGTTTTGTTTTTCGCGATACACAGCACGCCGCTTGTGGCATAGTCGAGGCGTTGCACAAAGTGCAAAGGATAGACAGACGTCGAGAGATGAGAGTCGTGAGACGCTATGTGACAGGTAACTGTGTTCTATAAGATAATTTAGGATTAAAAAAATATATACGTTATACGCCTAGAAAACAACTGAAAAAAAAGTTGTAATCACGCGTAACACACAAAGGCATTTCATGTCTTAGTCAGTTAAACGAAAATGGAGTGAATAAAACAATAAGCATAATAAGTAAATAAATAATAAATGACGCGGCTAGTGTCCATTATATTTGTAGAAGAATATAATACTGGCTGTTTCACGCGGCGTTAGTTAAGTTATAACTTATCTATATACATTTAATTCAAATTCATTGTGTAGTTTTTGCGTGAAAGTGTAATAAACAAACATCCATCCTCACAATATATAATAGTAGTAAGAATTAACTCTTGTAACATCCGCGAGAGGTGGTATTACTGATTTTTAAATATATCCACTTATTCATAAAAACTAAAACCTAGTAAGCACAGATTTATTTGAGCTATTGATATGCTTTGTCACTTTCTTTCAAATTGGGATTGTAACATTGATTTTACAAAGAAAGAGACAAAACAGTTCCATAGCTAAAATAAGTTTATGAGAGATTTGATATTTTTATAATAAAAAGCATAAGTCTCTCTGCAAATAATCATAGGTATGAGTATTCAAAAATGATGCAGTAGATAATCAAATTAATCAAAATTTAAACAATATGATTAATTTAGTTACTTTATCTTTGTCCAAATATTTACACAGAGTATATAAGATCAATTAGATGAATTACTTGAAATTTAGTCAATATCATAACCTAAAATAAGTGTAAACGATTCCTTTAAAGAGAATATTAATAAGAATATATGTCATACCTTTTCAGTTTCGTCGTCAGTATTAATATACATATCATATGGCTTGTTTACTACTATATAATTTTCACTTTCGTATAATTTTTCGATTGCCATGTCTAATGTTTTGTTTACTATATAAAAAAAAAAAGATCATAATAGCTGCGTTCACTTCACTACCAATAAGTAGATAAGAGTATGTACTCCAAAATAGTTGTCTTTTTCAAATTAAAGGAATAATTTGTATAGCTATTTTGGATTGGAGATGCAGGCAAAGATATCTTTGGACAAAAAAGCAACAAGGAGACAGTGTCATTTTGCCCAATGGATATTTTTTATTTATTAATTTATATCAAAATTGCGATACTACTAAAATTATTTTATATATTGTCTGTCAATATATATATTTTTATTTAACAAAAAACTATCGCAGGAAGCCTTCTTGTGATTTTAAAATCTTTATTTATTGTAATCTCATATGCACTGCTAATAAATATATTACTTTTTTTATACAATAAAAAGCTCATTCCTGAAATAAATTAATTTGCATACAAAGATGTATGCAAATTAATTTATTTCATGATTCATTTAGGAATTCATAATAATTAGTCAAATTTACGTAACAAGAATGCATCTCTTTGAGTGTCAATTTTTGACGGCTACCGTCTCTACAGTATAAAGCTATTAATTTACGTTGACCATAACATCTTAACACAATACGTACAAATTAGTAACAATGTTAATGAATAGCATTATATTAAATATATAAATTAAATTCATATGCCTTGGTAAATTTTATTTTTTTATATAAAAAATACAAAAATGAAGCGAATGAAGAGGCATAAAATTAAAAGAGAGAAACCTGAGTCGTCCGCTTCAATATCTCGGGAGCAGGAGGAGCACGATTTAGCGTATTACATACACGATCGCGTGGAACTGGTTCATCAAATATTTTCCTCTATTAAACCGAAAGATCTCAAATCAATGACTCCGGAATGTATCCGGCATCTCTCCACTGATAACGTAAAGGAACTGTGTACTGAGGAGGTAAGACTAACAATAATGATAATTAAAAAGTGGCAATTATGAATGCTCGCTGAGGTAGCGATATAAATTTAATACAAACATACATTTTCCTTAAAGTAAGAAATTAGTATTCGCATCCTGTGTCTCGATAGAGTAAATGTAAATTGGATCCTCTTTTCCACACTAAGAGTAATTTGGACCATTGTGCTTATGATACGTGGCTAATACAGCCACCCCTGCTCTGCACAGATGCACAGATGCTTCCTGGGTTCTTCACAGGCGTTACGGAGCGATCTCACTGTTGCTAGGATTTCTAAACGTTGAGAGGCCACAGCTTCACATTCCAGGATTACGTGAGCAGCTGTTTCTTCGGCGTCGAAACAGCAGACAGTCGACATAGAGGGCTGTCTGTGATTCCTATTGTGTATAAATGTTTGTTTAAGGGCAATGTCGGTTATTGTCCCTATCATTGTTTTAAGGTTTTTTCTATCTAGATATAATAAAGGTTTTGATAGTATAGATAAGGTAAGAAGATTTGTGTGAGTTATCAGAGATGTGTGGTTTTTTTATCAGTAGAATAACCTTAGTTTTATTTTTTTGGGATAAATGTTTTTACACAGTGTAAAAGATCCCCACTGGATGGAATGGACCTGAAATGCATTGCAGCGAATCAGTGGATGCAGGTGGCTCAGAACTGTTCTTTATGGCAGTCTACGGGGGAGGCTTATGTCCAGCAGTGGACGGATAATGGCTGAAATGATAATATAATAAAAAATGAATATACACTTGTTACAGCTACTGGGTATTAGTTCGAAACGGCTGTGTGCAATACTAGATGGGGCAGAGCCTCCCTCTGATACAGAGTCCTCGAGCCCGTCGCTGTCGCCAGAACATATGGAGACCATATCACTGGACAGCATCTCTTCCGATGAAGACTTGCTCAGTCAGACCAGCAGCAAGAAGAGTAAAAAGGTACAGCATAGGTTATCCATTAGATTGTAGCAAAAAAAAAAATTATCTCCGTCATCTTGTTTGCCATTCAAATTTGCACATAAAGGTATATTTTTTTTTATGGGTGAAAATGGAATGGTAATCCCGCCTGCGCTATCGGTATACGCTGATGGGGCACCAGTAATAGATGATAGCTGAGAATGCAGGTTAGGTGGTCCATCATGAAGAATTCAACAAGAGATTAACTATGATGGTTTGGTAACTATGATGGAGGGAGAACAGCGTGGAGGTCGACCTGATAGCTAGAATCCATTACTAACAAGTCCTTCCCCCCATAAGAGCAGTATTCTGTAAAGGTATATTACCGTGTACAGCACAAACACCGGCGCCACGGCTCCAAGTCGAGGAAGAGAAGCAAGAAGCGCAAGCGGGCGGAGGAGGAGGCGCACGAGGGGGAGGAGGAGGAGGAGGAGGAGGAGGAGCAGCAGGCGCGGGCGTCGCGCGCGGGGCTCACGGTGCTGGAGCTGCTGGAGCTGCAGGCGCGCGCCCGCGCCATCCGCGCGCAGCTGCAGCAGCACCGCGCCGCAAGTACGCTGCCGTATACTGTTAGTGCAGGGGGGTTACCATTCCATTATTATCTATTAAAAAAATAGCTAATTAGGGGGGGGGGAGATTGTTAATAATGGGGAAATTCATATACCAGACAGTGACTAGTATTTAAAGTAATCTATGTTAAGTTAGGATCTAACCTATCATTGTACCAAATTTCTTTAAAATGTAATGACCTACCGTGAAATGTTTACCGAAATATTGATGCCGAAAGAAACACAAATTGGGTATTAAAATTACATGGTGCATAACGTTTATAGTACATTACTGCAGCGGCCAGCAACTGAGGCATTGATGGACAAAGGCGCAAATGTGGGCCGAGGCGTAGCCGAGGCACACATACGTGAGTCCATCAATGCCTAGTTGTGGCCAAGGCTTGTATAGTACTTTTCTCAAACAATGGCCGGAAATCAAAAACACAATTTTACTTTTTAAGTTTTAATGACGAATTAAGAACAATAATAATTTTTCACGCGCCATTTTTCCTTTCTCTTCTTTGCCTTTCTATTTACAAGCCAGTTCGAAATTTAAATAAAACCTTTTATTAGTTGTCTCCTTGGTAGCCATGTTTCGAAGTAAAAGGTCATTCTATTTTTAAATTACAGGACAGATAGGAGTTTACATAGAAATTTATCTGACCGCAAAACACAATAGATATGGATTTCATACAACTTTTGCCGGTCGCTGCCCGCATGTATTTGGCCAGTACGGCAATTTTGATTTATCTCGAAGAAGATTGTCAAAATAATGCTCACATTTCCAAGCATGTTTGAGAAAAGCTATTTTTTATACCGCTGAGGTGGCAAACAAACGTACGGTCCATGTGATGGTAAACGGTCACCATAGCCTATGAAAACCTGCAATATCAGGAGCATTACGCGCGCGTTATCGACCCTAAAGAGACCTCTTTACCCCTTTTTTGAAGAATTTTTACTGAAGTCTCTTGGGAAAACCTCGACAGGGAGCTCATTCCATAACCTGAGCATTCGTTGGAGGAAACATCTTTAAAACCCCGCTGTATGTGACCATCTAGACTCTAAGGTAAAAGTTATAAGGTCCTTTATTAAGTAGAAGTTTGTTTTTTCTAGAGAGTTCGAGTGAGCTTGCACCAGCAGCGTCTAACAAGACAGATTCGTCGAGCGATGACGAAGTGGAGGTGAAGGAGGAGCCGGCCGAGGTTGTGGAAATAAGCAGCAGCGAAGACGAAAAACCGCAGATTAACGAAGGTAATATATCCTAATTTTTTTACCAGAGGGAGACTTTGTACAAAAGTCGTTTGCTTGGATACCTCTGTCCTATTCGTGTTTCAACCGTAAAACAGTATTTGCATGGCTGTGTTTCGGTTTGAAGGGTGGGTGGGATATGGCGTGAATTTACAGGGTACATAGGAATAGCACCTAAGTCCTCAGGAATGGCAACGCATGGGGGGTATCATGGATGAAACGGTATACTCTGTTATGTCCATGGTACTGCTCATGTCTATAGGCGACGGTTACCACTTTCCATCAGGTGGGCCGTCAGTTTGTTTGCTGTTCTAAGTTGTATAAAAAAAAAATTATAAATGTAAAAGGGAGTTTGTTTGGTTGATACCACTTAGCATCTTAACAGTATAAACCGATCACTATGAAATTGGGTTATAAATTTACTATTTTGGATGGAGAAGAACATAGGAATTTTATTTCGGTCATGCAGAAAAAGTCGGTGGTAAAAGTTAGTTACAAATAAATACCACACAGTTACACCATTCGCCTAGTCTTCAAGTAAAGATATCCTGTGTTATGTGAAACTGGGACTCGCCTCAGGATTAGAAGCAGAACTTTCAACTATGGGTATGTCTAAGTGCACATATGCACGTAAGGACCATCCCATCCCCGCGGGGAGGTGGAAGAGGTTGTTAATTTTAAATTTGTGTGATTAGGTCAGCCCCATTGCTAGCATTATACCCTATCAGGTCGGTCTTCACGCGGTTCCACGTCATGGTGAACACCGCCAATGTGGAAACCATTGTGGTTAATTCGTCATGAAGGGCTAACTGACCTGCTTTCATCTATACTTATTATTTCTCACTGGTCCTCGCAGCGTATAATGATTGCGCAGACGGGGTTGCCATTAATTTCTCATCTATCGAAAGGAGAAAAATACGCTCTCTCCATCGGAAAATAATCTTAAATATACCAACGTTTATGTGCCATTCATCAGAAAATAAATTTATGTCACATTTAATGTTGCAGTAATACCGTCGTCGTCATGCAAAGAACCCGATAACACGAACACCACGCAAAAAGTAACGAAAAGAATAAACGATCTCATAATCACAGTACCACAAGCGAAGACGACGAAAAAAATTAAATTAAAAAGAAACAATAAAATAACAGTGCCCTCCGTTAAAAATACAAATTGTCCTTCCGATGTAGAAACAACAGATGTGGTTCAAAAATCGGAACATAGTTCAGTGGTTGCGACAACACATACCGTCACAAATACGGATAATAGAGAAGAGAAAGTTAAACATTTAGAGAAAGATGCAAAATCAAAGGAAAAGCAAAAAAAGAAATTAAAGAAAAAAGACAGGAAGAAAAATGTTGAAAAAGATGGAAGTGATCACGACGAGATAACTCTGCAACTGTCTGATAGTGAGAAAATGGATTTACTTGAGGACTTAGACCATAAAAACTTTGACAAAGTTTCAAGTTCAAGTTCAGAAGATTCTGAAAGCAGTAGTTCCGATTCAGAAGATGGAAGTGACTCTGAAACTACAGAAGTGGACGAGAAAAGTAAATCTCCATTAAAAGATAATATTGAAAACAATACAACAACAGTTCAAACTATGAATACGTCGACTGAAACGAGTAAACAATTAGATGAGAAAGCTGAAACAGTAGTGAGTACCTTGACTGCAAATGACAATGCTGAAGAAAATATAGATATACAAATAAATGCATGTACTGAGGTGGAATCGATGGAAATAGATAAGAGATTAGAAAATGACAATAAACAAATTGAAAATTTGTCTGAAGAAGTTGAAAAAACAATTAACCAAATTCAACCCCAAGAAAGTGAAACTATTGTGATTCAAGACGAACGAATAGAAACAACTGATCCTAATATTATAACAGATAACTCTCAAGAATCAGAAGTAAACATTGAAACGCAAAAAGAACTTGAAACTGATAATGGAAATGCAGATTGTGATGTAGATGATGCACATAGTGATGCAGTTGAAGATATACAGAGCACTGAAGCAACATGTAATATTGTTACAATACAACAAGAAAAAGTAAAAGAAATGTCTGATGGTGAAATAACAGATCGAGATAGTTCAGAAGTTGAAGTTTTTGATTTTAAACCTGAAATTGTCTACATATCGGATGAAGAAACAAACAAAAGTCACAAGAAAAAGAAGAACAAAAAGAAAGAGAAGAAGAATAAGAAAGAGAAGAAATCTAAAAAGTCGAAGTCGGATTTTCGTGAAGATTGCGATCAAAACTTTTATAAGAACTCAGTGATCGAAATTCTCGACAATACGACGTGTGCAGATGATAAAAAAGATGAATTGTCTACTGATAATAGAAATAATGTAGCTTTGGATGACAATCAAATAAATATTCAGTCAAATCATACAATTGAACTAAATCAAATTGTAGATGATGAAAAATTTATCATTATTGATGAAAATGATGTTTATGAAATTTTTGAATTGTCCGATGATTCGTCTTGTTATGAAGTAGAAGGCACAGTTCTATCAAAGGAACCTACAGCGGAAGAAATAGAAGCTTTATCTGCCAAAATAGATGAAATAGATAATAGACAAGAGGTTGTCACGGAGGAGGAAATCCGTGAACACGAAAGAGCAGAAGCACAGAAGAATGTATTGTACACAAATGATAACAGTGTCGAGAATATTTCATGGAAAGACAGATATTTGGAGAGTAAAAAAGTTAAAAGGGTACTGTGTACTTCAAACATACTGAATGCTCTGAGAAAGAAAAATAAAGAGTTGAAAAGAAAACTAGAAGAATCTAAGCATAAAGAAGTAGATGTAGATAAAGAAAGACCAGACGTAGATGTAGAAAATAAGAGTAATTTAGAAGAAGGTTCAATAGATCATTACAATACGTTGGAAGGATCAACCAAATATGTAGATCCTGTGAAAGAGACTGTAACTGAGAAGGAGGGAGAAATTGAGGCACATAATAAACAAATATTGGCCATAGTAACTAGAGAAATGAAGAAAGATGCAAAACAAATATTGAAAATGTACAAAAGATTATTAAAATACAATGACATGAATAAAAAGAAAGACCCAAATAAACAGAAAGATCTAAGTAAAAAGAAGAAGAAGAAGCTAAAGAAAAAAAAAGAGGAAAAAACAATAAGTGCTAGTGATTCACAGTAACAATTAATTGATAGTAATATTGTAATAAAATAAATAAAATATCCATTTATAGTCCAACATAATTTTAAGTTTTTGGAGTGTGTCTTCAAATAATTTCTTCCACATATGCCATATTTTGGGCTGACCTCATCCACATTGATCCTTTTTCCATCACTAGCGCATCTACCTACCGTCTGTTTGGTCGATCTCTCTTTCGTGTCTTCTATTTGTCCACCTACTATTGTCTTACATACGAGGTTTGTCCGGAAAGTACGTATAAAAGTTTTTTAAAAATTTTATTTTACAATTATTCAGGTAAATCAATTTTATCCCCTTCAAAGTACTCCCCCTGTGACATAATGCACTTGTGCCAACGCCGTTTCCACTGTGAGAAGGCTCCTTGAAAGTCCTCTGGTTGTAGGTTTCTCAGCTGCCCCGTCGTAGCTTTTTTTATCTCATTTATGTCCCCCAAATGCCGCCCCCGAAGTACCAATTTGGTTTTTGGGAACAAGAAGAAGTCACACGGGGCCAAATCCGGCGAATAGGGGGGGTGTTCGGTCACCGTAATGGAATTTTTACTCAAAAACTCACGGACAACAAGAGGTGTGGGCAGGGGCATTGTCGTGGTGAAGAATCCAACGCCCCTCTCGCGCCAATTCTGGACGAACTCGTGCCACACGAGCTTTGAGGCGTCTGAGCACATCGACGTAGAATTTTCCATCAACTGTCTGGCCTGGAGGGACGAATTCTTGATGGACAATCCCCCGAACATCGAAAAAAACAATCAACATTGTCTCGGCCCTCTCTGAATCTTTTTAGCCACTTGTGGACGGTTGGTTCCTTCACAGCATCATCCCCATAAACTGTTCTGAGATCGGCAAAAATTTCACGGCCATTCTTGCCGAGTTTCGAGAGAAACTTGATTACGACGCGCTGCTCTTCAACGGAAGCGGGCTCCATGCCGACGGGGTTTCGTTAAGAGGTAACTTCACAGATGGCGTGACAAGCCAGTTCGCACCGCACGGCGGTCAGACCAGAACTGAAGCATTGTTAGGGACATAAGGAAGGGGTCCTGCGCTTACCTGGCCTCCCCACTCCTCTTTCTCGCATTCCAGAACACTTTTATACGAACTTTCCGGACAGACCTCGTATATGTCCGGCCAATATTACAGTATTTATATAATAAATTTTCATTTTTTTTTTCTTCATATGTACTATACTTTATGTCCTTACCACAGGCCTATTGTTGGGCTTCGTGTTATTTTTTTTTTTATTTTTTTTATACAACTTAGAATGGCAAACGAGCTAACGGCCCACCTGATGGAAAGTGGTAACCGTCGCTTAGACATAAGCAGTACCATGGACGTAACAGATTATACTGTTTCGCCTATAATACCCCCCATTCGTTGCCATTTCTGAGGACTCGGGTGTTATTCCTCCGTACCCAATAAATTCACTGCCATATCCCACCCTTCAAACCGAAACACAGCCATGCAAACACAACTGCTTCATGGTTGAAACACGAATGGTACAAAGGTACTCAAGCAATCAACTTTTGTACAAAGTCTCCCTCTGGTAAATATATTAGCCATTAACTGTCCGTTGAATATAGGCATCTCCCATAAGGAGGGGGGAGGGGGTTTGCCAATAGTTGCCACGCTTGGCAAGTGGGTTGGTTTTTATCAATATTTCAACTGAATTTGTACTAACACGATGACAGCGTGCTGGCGGGTGAGAAATGCTAAAAAGGTTGATATCAATTGGTCCATTATGGCAAATTCACCATTAGTTGCCCTTGATAGTTGCCGAGAGATATCGTGTAAAGGTCATAACCAGGTTATATTGCTAGCTAGCTAATAGGCTTCTCAGAAGCTCGATCCAATTCCTCCTAGTGTTTTTTTTTTTATTTATTTATATTACTTAATGGATGTAAATGGAAGGGTCACGTCTACGGTATCGTTTTTTTTTTTATTTGGTCTTTTTTTTTTTTTTTTTTTTTTATTGGATGAAAATGGAATGGTAACCCCGCCTGCGCTAATGGGATACGCTGGCGGGGCACCAGTGAAGGGTGATCGATGAGAATGAAAACAGGCCAGTTAGCCCATCATGATGAATTCATCTGGAATTAATCATGATAGTTTCCAGGGGGAACCGCGAGGAGGTCGACCTGGTTGGGTATATTGCTAGCAATGGGATTCTTAGTCTCCATTACTAACAATCCCTTACCCCCCTTTTTATTTGGTCGTATCGTGAATATAAGTGAGAATGAAATTAGCTCTTCGTGGTGAATTCTACAGGAATTAATTGCAATGGTTCGTAGATGGAGCTAAGTAGAGACCGGCCTGTTTGGGGTATATTATTAGCAATGGGACTGTAATACTCCAATATATCTATGAATCTTTTGTCCTCACTTTGTGATATTTTTAATGGATGATAATGGAATGTTGACCCCGCTTGCACTAACGGTATACATTGGCGGGGCACCAGTGAGATATGATAGGTAAGAATGAAAAGGCAGGTCAGTTAGCCCATCGTGATGAACACCTGGCATTCAACACAATAGTTTACAGGGGGTTTATAG
The DNA here is from genome assembly GCF_026898425.1 of Galleria mellonella. NCBI lineage: Eukaryota > Metazoa > Arthropoda > Insecta > Lepidoptera > Pyralidae > Galleria > Galleria mellonella. Next base: position 2,880,008 of record NW_026442003.1, on the reverse strand, counting down.
TTTGACCTGACAGGGTATATTGTTAACAGTGCGACTCCCCACCCTTCCCCCCTCTTTGTGATCATGGTATGTTAATAGTGCTTTATTAATTTGAATTTATATATAAGAAATGGCAAAAAATCTTTGTCCGGGTTTTTATAGTAGGACGGCGGTGCGATAAAATATAAGTCTTTTCTAACATAGACTTAGTATAACGTATATTAAAAATTTATCTAAGTAAAACATTTACTTAATTTCTTTAAAGAAATTAGAATATTTTTGACTTAGATAAATTACTAAACTTTTTGTACTCTGTGTAAAAATGTCACTGTTAATGTCATTAGTGTCATTTCATGTAGAGACGACGCTACAATAGCCATTTTTGCTTTGTTTGTAAAAAAACATTGCGATCATATCGATTATTTTTATTACAAATGACAAATAAAATATGTTCTAAAACGTTGAATGGGAATATCTACGGTATAATTATAAAAAATGGAGCAATTGTGCTGCGCTTGCCTGCGTACTGGACGTAAATTGTACTTCATCGTACAAACAGGCTTCTACGACCTATATTCACAAATTTTGAATGAAATACATGTAAGTTATGATTGAAATTGAAACTATAAGGATTTATAGAGGTCTCATTATAATTTGATATAGTAAAAATTGTATTTAAATAAAAATAAAATGGTACAAATGACAGTGGTTCAAATTTATTCATTTCACTTTATAATAATGTAAATGCACAAATTTTCCAGTTTAGGTAAGTAATCCTAATAATTTATATACTTATTCGTGGACAGACTTCAGCGGAATCAAAAAAAAAACAACAATTTATAAATTGTTCATTGTTTTTCTATAGGTAAATATTTGGTTCAAATGGGGGAAAGGATTATTAGTAATGGGGACTATCCCCATTATATATATATATACTCAATCAGGTCGACCTCTACGCGGTCTTCTCCAGAAACCAGAAACAAGAATCATCATATTAATAAATTAATCATTAATTTATAATGACTGACATGCCTTCATTTTCATCTATCATTCCTACTGGTGTCCCACCAGCATATACTCATAGTATAGGCGGGGTTACTATTCCATTCTCATCCCATTAAAAAGGATACATAACATCAGAGCAATATTCTTCATTGGTACAGTACAGTTGATCAGTTTTGCTGGGGGGAAAAGGGATTGTTAGTAATGAAGACTAAGAATCCCATTGCTAGCAATATACCCAACCATGTCGACCTCGTCGCGGTTCTCCCTGGAAACTACATACATACATATCTGTCACGCCTGTCTTCCATTAGGGTAGGCAGAAACAATGGAACGCTAAATGCTTCGATTCAAACAAACCTCTTTCGCTTCTTCCACATTCATCAATCTTGTCATACACGCTCGTCGGTAACTATCATGGTTAATTCCTGATGAATTCATCATGATGGTCTAACTGGCCTGTTTTCATTCTCATTTATCACCCTTCACTGGTGCCCCGCCAGCATATCCCGTTAGCGTAGGTGGGGTTACTATTCCATTTTCAACCATAAAAAAAATCAGTTTAGCTGACCATGTCATTTTTTCTTTACATTACCTGTCATTGTTCAGGTGTATAGCATGTCGCAGCTGTGTGTGCGTGTGTGCTGGGAGTGCCGCGCGTCGCTGCAGCGCTGGCAGCGCTTCAAGGACCGAGCTAAACGCTCCTATGCTCTGCTAATGCACATACACAATGTAAGTTTTTTAAAACCATTATATATATAAATGAATCCCTATTTCCCTTATTCAAGCCTTAACTTGAGAATAACATAACGGTTCGGATTTCATGGATTGATTTTTAATATTTCATAGATGGTTCTGATGGAAAGAAAAATAAAAAGATTGCATATAAAATTGGAAAACTTCTGAAAACTTGACAAGGACGTTAGCTTCACGTGTTGGACAGTTCGTGTATTTGACAGAACAATGTCTGTTGAGTCAGATAGTTATAGATAATTTCAGACTTTACAAATACAGTATTCATTCTAATTACGATATCATAATAAATATTTGAAGTACTAGCTTTTACTAACGTGCGCGCGCGCACACACCCACGCACACACGCACGCGCACACACGCACACACACACAACGTCCAGATTAAATTATAATTAAATATCTCTTTCTATAAATTATATTTATTGCATTGAATTCACTTATTATATTACAAGTGCTTAGTAAGTGAGCCTGCGGAGTGAGGCCCTGGTGAGCTGTAATACAGGTATTCTTATACCTATCTCAGGCACCAGTCTCCCACAATTATATTTATAATTTAATATAAGCTATTTATAAGTGATTGTAAGTGACTGACAGCTTTTTACCTGTGACTGAGATAAAAAGTAGCTTTTGTCCTACTCTGTCACAAATACTATGAGAATATCAAATTTCATAGTGATTGGTTAATCCAGCCTTTCCCAATGTGGGTGATAATGCCCCCTTGTGGGTGCTGCAGCCCAAAAGGGGTGCAGTAAGAGAACCAGAAAAAAAATGAGGGTGTTGTATAGAGGCTTGGGGGGGTGATTTGTTGATCTTGAAGTAATAGTGGGTTTTAACTAGGCGAATAAATGGGGGCGCTAAGAAATAATTTATTCTCAAAGTGGGCAGTAGACATAATAAGTTTGGGAACCCCTGGGTTAATCCATTAGAGTATCAAGAGGTAACAAACTCACTTTCACATTTACTATATTAGTGGGGATACATAACTGTATACTGTTGGGGGGGAAAGGGATTGTTAGTAATGGAGACTAAAAATCCCATTGCTAGCAATATACCCAACCAGGTCGACCCCTCGCGGTTCCCCCTGGAAACTATTGAGTTAATTCCTGATGAATTCATCATGATGGGCTAACTGGCCTGTTTTCATCCTCATCGATCACCATTCACTGGTGCTCCGTCAGCGTATCCCCTTAATGAAAGTGGGGTTACCATACCATTTTCATCCATAAAAAAAAACTGTATACTGTTTGTTACAGAACAATCCAGAATTAATAGCGCAACCGTCAAATCTTAAAATTGAGCACGTGACCAACATCAGCTATCCAGCAGTGAAGATAAAAACCGAGGTGCCCTCCGACCAGCTCAGCATGAACAGTATTGTCGTGGAGGACGAGTTCAACACAGAGACCAATGGGCTCTACCATGTGGACGTCGAAGTGAAGATAGAGACGGAGCACTGCGAGCCGGAGACGTTTGTCAACGACCTGCATGTGGAATATGATGATGTGAAGGAACCCAAGGTGAGTACACAAGTTAATTTTATTAATATTTTTTTTTATGACACTTATTATCGCATATGGGGTCAGCTAAGCTGTTACACGTCGACCCATCAGGATCTTTTGTGCTTCCCCCTGCCTTATACCATCATTTCACAGATCCTATGTGTTGCCCTAACGATATCCCGCGGTTTAAGATATCTGTAGTCCCCTGGCTCCGGATAAGCCGTTCCCAGTTGACTCATACGCATACTTGCCAACGAATCGCAGTTGCACATCAAGTGTTCCATGGATTCCGATCTCTCCCCGCACAGTCTGCACAGTGTGTCCGAAGATAGACCCATCTTGTGTAGTATATGCCTTATTAGCATATGTCCAGTTAGGGCACCCATAATGAGTCTTGTCTGTTGTCTGCCACCGCTGTAGATGAGTTCATCCCATCCCTCAGCATGACACTTAGAATGTGAAACAAGCTGAGGAATGATCTGGTTGAAATGGACAGTACCATGGACGTCACAGAGTATACTGTGACACCTGTGGTGCTCCTCATTTGTTGCTATTCCTGAGAACTATTATGGCTTTTATGAGCACGCTTAAATAATAAGTTTTATTACTTTTTACAAGTATTTTCAACCATCTTGAAAAAAGAAGAAGGTGCTAAATTCGATTATTTTTCTTTTTTTCATGTTTGTCACCTCATAACTTCGTCAGTTCTGAACCGATTTTGAAAATTCATCTTTTATCTGGAAGGATATACTTACAGATTGGTTCCAAAGAGATTTTAGCAAAATCTGTTCAGTTGTTTTATTTTTAAACAAATATAAACAATTTTGGTATAGTTGAAATAAGTTTCTTTTGTTATTTTTACTTTTTTGTTATTGTATACATTAATTGCATTAGAGGAAATAAATATACATACATACATACATACATATATATATCTGTCACGCCTGTCTCCCATTAGGGTAGGCAGAAACAATGGAACGCCAAATGCTTCGATTCAAACGAACCTCTTTCGCTTCCTCCACATTCATCAATCTTTTCATACACGCTCGCCGGTTACGGGTACTTTTAATTTGGCCCTTCTTCAGCACGTCGCCTGTTTGGTCGACATACGCCCGTCTAGGGCGGCACCTACCGACGTCTCAATATAATACTTAATTACAGATACCAAAAGAGAAAAATAAAAAGAAACTAAAAGAGAAGTCAGTGAACAAGAAGATTAAAACGAAGAAAAAGAAAAAATTAAAAGACGACTCAAAGAAGAATAGAACAGAAGAATCGTTACAACCGCATTCTGACGGTGTGAGCGACAGAGAAGACTTTAACAACGATAATAATGTTCTAGAAGTATCAGCTCACCTTCTAGAAGAGTCTAGAGATATTCCAGAAGAGAAGATAGAAGAATTTAAATGCAAAGTGTGTGATGTTGTATATAATTTGGAAAGTGACCTGAAATCTCATACTGATACTGTACATAAAGAGGTAAGTTTTTTTATACCACTGTGGTGGCAAACAAGCATACGGCCCGCCTGATGGTAAACGGTTACCGTAGCCTATAAAACGCCTGCAATGTTAGAGGCATTACGCGCGCGTTGCCGACCCTGAAGTTACCTCTTTTTTGAAGAAACCCATGCTGTAGTCGTTTGGGAAAAACTCAACATGTAGGTAACGGTCCAGGGTACTGTTCATGTCTACAGGCGACGGTTACCACCTTTTTTTATGGATGACAATGGAACGGTAACTTCGCCTGCGCTATCGGTATACACTGTCGGGGCACCAGTAAGGGATGATAGGTGAGGATGAAAAGGCAGGTCAGTTAGCCCATTGTGATGAATACACTTGGTAATTAAATATGATGGTTTCCAGGGAGGATCACAAGGAGGCATCTGATAGCAATGGGAGTGGTAGTCCTCATTACTAATAATCCCTTCCCCCCATGGTTACCATTTCCCATCAGGTGGGCCGTCACCTTGTTTGCCATTCTAAGTTGCATAAAAAAAAACATTAGGCTGACCAAAAAAGTTGGGATAAGGATTAGAAAGGCAAACAAGCTGACGGTCCACCTGATGGTAAGTGGTAACCGTCGCCTATAGACATGAGCAGTAGCATGGACATAACAGAGTATACTGTTTCGCCCGTGATACCCCCCATGCTTTGCCATTCCTGAGGACTCGGGTGTTATTCCCCTGTACCCAGTAAATTCACGCCATATCCCACCCTTCAAACCGAAACACAGCCATGCAAACAACTGTTTCACGGTAGAAACACGAATGGGACAGAGGTGCTCAAGCAAACGACTTTTCTACAAAGTTTTCCTTTGGTAAACTAAGATGATTCTTTTATATTCCAGACTGATAGAATAAAGCAAGAGAGTAGAGATAGAGTTAAGAGCAAACAAGAGAAGCCGCCGAGCAAGGAGGCGGGTCGCGACGAGCGGCCGCAGTGCGTCGAGTGCGGCAAGATATTTAGCTCCAGGAAGACGTACAGATACCATCTCAAGTGAGTGCACCCGGCGCTGCTTGTATATCAATACATACTTATAATAAAATCGTGACTGCTCTCTGTCTGGCTTTATGAACGCAATACAACGTAAAACAATGATTTTTGAAATTTTTGTCTGTTTGTCTGTACGTTTATGCGCGCTAATATTGGATTTGGATTCCTTGTCGATGGCGACTGTGGGACTGTGGGCATCATTACAAACAATTCCTCCAAAAGTTGAAACAGGCGCATAGATTAACGTATCGCTAAATATTTTGTTACCACCCTGTATATAAGATGATGTATTGATGGTTGGCGGCAGCGTGCTGCACAAGGGCCAGAACCGCTATCCGTGTCCGCGGTGCGGCAAGGTCTACCAGTGGAAGAGTAACCTCGGCCGCCACATGAGGAGTCACAAGGTCAGGAAATTTACTAACTTATACATTTTGATAAATGTACATTTAGTAACTTATTCGTAGTGCGACATGTACATTTAGTAACTTATTCGTAGTGCGACATGTACATTTAGTAACTTATTCGTTGTGCGACATGTACATTTAGTAACTTATTCGTTGTGCGACATGTACATTTAGTAACTTATTCGTTGTGAGACATGTACATTTAGTAACTTATTCGTTGTGCGACATGTACATTTAGTAACTTATTCGTTGTTCGACATGTACATTTAGTAACTTATTCGTTGTGCGACATGTACATTTAGTAACTTATTCGTTGTGCGACATGTACATTTAGTAACTTATTTGTTGGGACATGTACATTTAGTAACTTATACGTCAAGACATGGACAATTAGTAACTTATTAATTTTAATACGTGATATTTACTAAATTATTAATTGTGACATATGAGTATTAAGTAAATTATTCATCTTGAGACATGGGCATTTAGTGACATGGTCATTTTGAGACATGGACGGCCACATTAGTTGAACGTTACTGTCGGCGGCTGCAGGCGCGCGACTCGGGCGAGCTGTACTGCGCGGCGTGCGACAAGCGGTTCGCGTCCGTCGCCACCTACCGGCAGCACCTGCGGGTCTCGCGCCGCCACGTCGCCGAGGCAGAGTTCAGGTACTGCGCCACGTCCGCCACGCTCGCCACCAATTAAATTGCTCGTGTTCTCCCGCCATACAATAGGGCACCCCTTCCTTTTCCGTAGGTGTAGTAAGAGAGGGCGGGGGATGAGCAGCAGCGTCCCTCTTAAAATATCTCTAAAGCTTAACTGCGGTTGCCAACCCGGAGGGAAATGTTGGGAAAACGGGAGAAGTTACTCCATTTTTAAGCTTCCGTCGCGTGTGCGGCCTTAGTGGCCACTTTTTAAAATGTAACAATGTCCACCCGTGCGACGCCGGGACGGGCCGCCAGTAGACCATAAAGACGTGAGGATATACTTTTTGTCCCCCTTAGTAGTTAGCCATTATTACTACATCAGCTTTTAACTGTCCACTGCTGAACATAAGCTTCCCCCTTAGGGGGGTTTGCCACGCTTGACAGGCAGATAACCGCAGCCAGCTCATCCCTCGCGCTCACTTAGTCGCCTCTTACGACACCCACGGAAAAGGAAGGGGTGGCCTATTCTATATTGGGACCACACGGCGAATTTCAACATTGACTATAAATAATTCCAAATTTGTCACATTAATTCCATTTATTTTTGCCACATATAAATCTACCTTTTTTACAATTTAACTTATCCACTTATGTCTCAATTTATTTTCAACATCGCCACAAATTAATTCCATTTTCATTACAAATAATCCCACTTTTGTCACAAATAATTCCAACCTTGTCACAAAGCGGGAAAGGGATTGTTAGCAATAGAGTTTGATAGCTCCATTGCTAGCAATATAGGGCATATTGCTAGCAATAGGTCTATCAAACTCTTATTAGGTCGACGTCCACGTGGTTTCCCCTGGAAACCATCGTGAACAATTCTTGTTGAATTCGTCACGATGGGCCAACTGACCTACTTCATCCTCACCTATCCCTCACTGGTGCCCAGCCGGTGTATACCGATAGCGCCGGCGGGGTTACCATTCCATTGAAAAAAAAACCTTATCACAAATTCCACTTTCGTCATGAATTATTTCTGTTTTCGTTACAAATAATTATGAATATTTCCTACATTAATTCTATTATAATAAATTTAGAATTAATTAATAATTTGAAATTAAATAATATATAACGTGAAAGACCACGTCGTATTCGCTACAAATATTTCCAAATTCATCACAAATAATTCCGCCTTCGTCACGAGTTTATTCCAACCTCGCCACAAATACCACTGTCGTCACAAGTGATCACATATAATTATATACCTATACCAGCTGACTCGGGCAAACGTTGTTTTACCATATTACATTATTTTTAGAACTATACATGAAAATTTATCGTACTACAATTATTATATTGGATTGCCGTCTTGCAACCATATTGCGGCATATAAAAATTGCGATTAAAAACAGGAGTTGATCGTAAATGGGTGAAAATTTGAGGTTGTATGTATTTTTCAATGCTAAATCACAATAAAATAAAAATGGAAAGATTTGTCAAGAAAATAAAAAAAAAATTTTTTGGGGATGGTCACACTTATCATTGAGGGGTATGAAAAATAGATGTTGGCCGATTCTCAGACCTACCCGACATGCACATAAAATTTCATAAAAATCGGTAAAGCCGTTTCGGAGGAGTTTCGTAACAAACGCCGCGACATGAGAATTTTATATATAAGACATATACGTTGGGCAGCTTCGTGTGCGACGACTGCGGCAAGAAGTTCGTGAACAAGACGCGGCTCCGGGACCACATCGACTGGGACCACCTCAACAAGGTCAAGTTCCGCTGCCAGCTGTGCAACAAGGTGCGTTGCGACCGTCCATCGGACATTTGCATACACATATGTATTTAATTACATAATGTTTTATAATTGGGGGGAAAGGGTTTGTTAGCAATGGAGTTTGACAGCCCCATTGCTAGCAATATACCTTATTAGGTCGCCCTCCACGTGGTTCCCCCTGGAAATCATCGTGAACAATTCTCGTTGAATTCGTCACGATGGGCTAACTGATCTGCTTTCATCTTCACCTATCATTCTTCACTGGTGCCCCGCCGGTGTATACCGATAGCGCGGGTGGGGTTACCATTCCATTATTATGTCCATAAAAAAAAAATGTTTTGTAATTGACCACCTGCAGCCGTTCAAGTGCCACACGTCGCTGTACGTGCACCTGCAGAACGTGCACCGGGAGCGCGGCCGCGACAACCTCTGCCACGTCTGCGGGAAGGCGTACCAGGTACAGCGGGCCGGGGGGAGGTTGCTAGCAACCGGCGCTCGCCGCCCTATTTATTTATTTAATTAAATACAAAAAAATTACAACGCGTGTACATTGGACATTACCAGAGAGAGACTTTGTACAAAAGTCGTTTGCTTGAGCACCTCTGTCCCATTCGTGTTTTTACCGTGAAGCAGTTGTGTTTGCATGGCTGTGTTTCGGTTTGAAGGGTGGGATATGGCAGTGAATTTACTGGGTACAGAGGAATAACACCTGAGTCCTCAGGAATGGCAATGGGGGTATCATATAATACAGGTATATATATATATATATAGAGAGAGAGAGTGGCGACCGCGTATGGGTAAACGCAGTGTAGGACGGCCCCTCCACTAAATGGAGTGACGTCCTAAAATACATTGCTGGGAGTTAGTGGACGCTGGTGGCTCAGGACCGTTCCTTATGGCTGTCTATGGGGGAGGCTTATGTACAGCAGTGGACGGATAGTGGCTGAAATGGTGATATAGACAATATAATAGGTTTTATCACATTTGACATCTGTTTCTGTCTGTGGCAGAACGCGGCCAAGCTGAAGTACCACATAGTGGCGATGCACACGTCGGAGACGCCGTACGAGTGTCCGCAGTGCGGCGCCGCCTTCGGCTGGTACTCCAGCCTCTACCGCCACCTGCGCGAGGTGCACTACAAGGTGGGCGCTGGCTGCTGGCTGCTGGCTGCTGGCAATGGAAAGGGTTTATTAGCAGCGGGACTGGAAGCCCCATTGCTAACAATATACCTCCACGCGGTTCCCCCTGAAAACCCATCTGGATTTATGGGTTCATCACCAAGGTTAACTGACCTGCTTTATCATCCATAAAAAAAAACGGAACGATTGCTCCGCCCGCGCGTATGGTATACGCTGGTGGGGCACCAGCTAGGGGTGGAGGGGATGGGTGACGATGAACAGGCAGATCTATTTTTTTTTATGGGTGAAAATGGTACGGTAACCCCGCCTGCGCTAACGGGATACGCTGGCGGAGCACCAGTGAAGGGTGATAGATGAGAATGAAAACAGGCCAGTTAGCCCATCATGAGGAATTCATCAGGAATTAACCATGATAGTTTGCAGGGAGAACCGCGAGGAGGTCTACCTGGTTGGGTATATTGTTAGCAATGGGATTCTTAGTCTCCATTACTAACAATTCCTTTCCCCCCGCAAAGGCAGATCGGTTAGCCCGTCGTGATGAATACTCATGGAATTCAGTATGACGGTTTCCAGGGGGGACCACGGGGAGATCGACCTGTCAGGGTATATTGTTAGCAGTGGTAGTGGTAATCCGCATTACTAACAATCCAACTCCCCCCCCCACTCCTCCCGAATGACAATATTTTGGATCGACAGATGAAAGCGCAGCCGAAGAAGTCGAAACGCGTGAAGCGTGGCGGCGAGCTGGTGCAGCCGGCGGCCGCGCCCGCCCACTGACCGCCACACGCAGCCACTCGCCAGCTACCCACCAACTGCCCGTCTCGTCACAGTTTTATTTTACACTACTTGTGTACCGTGCTTTTTTTAGTATATGATAATGGTATGGTAACCCCGCCTGCACTATCGGTATACGCTGGCGGGGCACCAGTGAGGTGTGATAGGTGACAATGACAAGGCAGGTCAGTTAGCCCATCATGATGAATTCAACAGGAATTAACCATGATAGTTTCCAGGGAGAACCGCGAGGAGGTCGACCTGGTTGGGTGTATTATTACGATGGGCTAATTGATCTGCCTGTCCATCCTCACCTATCATCCCTCACTGGTGCCCCGCCAGTGTATACCGTTAGCACAGGCGGGGTTACCATACCATTATCATGCATTAAAAGAAATCCAAACGCGTCAAAAATGTAATCTAGATATGACAGTACTTAGCGCCTCTTGAACATTTGCATACAGACACGTGCTGACGACAAACCAGAGGGAAATATTGTATAAAAGTCGATTGCTTGGGTACCTCTGTCCCATTCGTGTTTCAACCGTGAAGCAGTTGTGTTTGCATGGCTGTGTTTCGGTTTGAAGGGTGTGACATGGCGTGAATTTACTGGATACAGAGGAATTACACCTGAGTCCTCAGGAATGGCAACGCATGGGGGGTATCATGGGTGAAACAGTATACTCTGTTATGTCCACGGTACTGCTCGTGTCTATAGGCGACGGTTACCACTTTCCATTAGGTGGGCCGTCAGCTTGTTTGCCATTCTAAGTTGTATAAAAAAAAAAACATTTTGACAACGTCATTTCTCTAAAGTCATTTATTTATTTATACTTGTCTCGTTTACAAAACTGGCCCCATATGAAGTATTGCTGTCACTTATGGGCGGGAGCACCTAGATACCAGCTTGAACCCTTCGACTCAGTGCAACGACGAGCTATGAGAATTGTCGATGATCCCAGGTTCGCAAGCGGTATCGAACCCGTAATTTGCACATATGATGGGAAAGTCCTTGTCACCCCATTGTCAAACTTGTAATACCATCGATGACGTGCATCATATTGTATTAGAGTGTCGTATTAACACGAAGGAACTCTCATACGCCACTTTAACTTCAATAAATTGAATGTTGGTCTTATTCAATCTATGTTAGCTGAACTTAAACCAGACATTTTTGATCATCTCTGTAAATTATTGATGCCCATTAATTCTTCTCTCCGCGTCTAGGGAAAGTAGATAAAGTTTTGTTTGAGAAATCAGTTCAGGGTACAATAGGACTGATATACCTGAAGAAGGTAAAAGTCCTTAAAATAATATTAAAAAAAAGTCTTAGGAGAGATTTTGCGTCTTACCGCTTACCACGCTCCCTCAGTCGCCTCTTACGACACCCACGGGAAAGGAACGGGTGGCGTATTCTATGCTGAGACCATGCAGCGGTTAATATTAGAGATAGGCTTAGAGGAATGACGTATCAGAATCGGTCACACTGGTGGAATGCGTATGAACATTTTTTTTTCGGTTTTCTCTAAAAAAAAAAATTAGAATTGGTAGTACTATAATTAGCTGTAAATTGTGATTCGACTGAAGTGTTGAAATATGTAACAGAACGGATCCGAAATGGAGATCCGATTTTGTGAATTAGTGAATTAAATAGATTTTTTTATAAATAAAAGGCAATCAATTTTATCATATATTTGTTTTATTTACATTATATGTACATAAGGTTGCTATAACCGTACTTCATTTTAATAATTTACTATTCAGTTACAGTTAAACTTCAGTTTGCCACAAAGAAAGAAAGAAATAATTTCATTCAAGTAAACTTGGATTTAAGTATTATTAATAGTACATTACTGCAGCGGCCAGCAACTGAGGCATTGATGGACGAACGTGCAAATGTGGGCCGAGGCGTAGCCGAGGCACACATACGTGAGTCACCATACGGGGTTACCATTCTATTATGGTTATTTCAACACATGGGGGGTATCATGGGCGAAACAGTATACTCTGTTATGTCCATGGTACTGCTCATGTCTATAGGCGACGGTTACCACTTAAAAAAATACCTCTATAATTTGCCACCATTTCTCTTTTGTCATATACCACTTTAATCAAACCCATTTCACTTTCGTCATAAGCGAGTTTTAAAATCCTTTAACTGTCCACTGCTGAACATAACCCTCCCCTATGGGAGGTTTAGCAAGTAGTTGCCACGTTTGGCAGGCGAATTAGCAACTGTAAGGCTTTGGTGATGTTTTAAGAGTGACGTTGCTGCCCATCCCTCGCCCTCCCTTAGTCGCTTCTTGCGACACGCGAAAGGAAGGGGTGGCCCATTCCATGCGGGGAGTACGCGGCGACAAACTAATACATACATACATACATATCTGTCACGCCTGACTCCCATTAGGATAGGCAGAAATAATGGAACGCCAAATGCTTCGATTCAAACGAACCTCTTTCGCTTCCTCCACATTCATCAATCTTTTCATACACGCTCGCCGGTTACGGGTACTTTTAATTTGGCCCTTCTTCAGCACGTCGCCTATTTGGTCGACATACGTCCGTCTAGGGCGGCCCCTACCGACATCTCCATTCATTCTTGCTCGATAAATCTCTTTCGTAATTCTTCTTTCATCCATCCTCTCCAAATGGCCAAACCAACGCAACATTCCCTTTTCGATTTTTGTCACTACATCGTCTTTCGGTGCACACTTCTCTCTAATCACACTGTTTCTTACTCTATGTTTTAATATATAATAAACAAACTATAATATTGGAGTTAAATTACAAATGACTACTGCATTTCAACCTTTTCCGCCTCCCCGCTATCGTACATCTCTCTCACAACCTTCAACAGCTCCCCTAAATTCAACCCCGTCTTCGCCGACACACCTATCACTTGCACGTTCCGTTTCATCCTCTCAAAACTCTGTCTACCCTCTTTTAAATCTATTTTGTTAACAACAATACAAGATGGCCGCTCTGTTAGTTTTTTGTTGTACTGTCTTATTTCGTTGGTCAGCGTCCTATACTGTAACTGGGGGTCACTGGTGCCGTCCAGCAGGTAGATCAGCCCGCGGCAGCGTTCCACGTGTTGCAGGAACTGGATGCCTGGTCGTGAACGGATGAAATGGTAACTAGTCATTCGACCCGGCTTCGCAATGTTTTAGATCAGCTTTTCCCAAAGTGGGCGATAACGCCCAATTGTGGGCGCTGCAGGCCTAAAGGGGGGTGGTAAGAGATCCAGGAAAAAAAATGGGGGTGTTGTTTAGAGGCTTGGGGGGTGATTTGTTAATATTAAAGTAATAGTGGTTTTTAAGTAGGCGAATAAATGGGGGCGCTAAAAAATAATTTATTCTCAAAGTGGGCAGTAGACAAGATAAGTTTGGGAACCCCTGGGCAAGATTATCCATGATAACATGGCACTTCATCCTTTCATCATATCAGCCTTCAACTGTCCACTGCTGAACACAGGCTTCCAAGAGGGGAAAGGGATTGTTAGTAATGGGGTCTAACTGACCCATTGCCAGCAATACACCCTATTAGGTCGACTTATACGTGGATCCCCCTGGAAACAATCGTGGATAATTCTAGTGGATTTCATCACGATGGGCTAACTGACCTACTTTCATCCGTACCTATCATCTCTCACTGGTGCCCCGCCATTGTATACCGATAGCGCAGACGGGGCTAACATTCCATTCTCACCCATTAAAAAAAAACATAGGCTTCCCACTATTGGGGGAGTTTTGCCAGTAGTTGCCACGCTGGGCATACAATTGGCAACCGCAATTAAACTTTAGACGTTTTAAGAGAGACGCTGCTGCCCATCCCTCGCCCTCTCGTAGAACTGATGTGCGAAGCAGCAGGAAATAGATTTCACCAGAAAGAGACTGTCTGACTGAGACACTTCTATCCCATTCGTGTTTCTACCGTGAAGCAGTTGTGTTTGCATGGCTGTGTTTCGGTTTGAAAAGTGGGATATGGCGTGAATTTACAGGGTACAGAGAAATAACACCTGAGTCCTCAGGAATGGCAACGCATGGGGGGAATCATGAGCGAAACAGTATACTCTGTTATGTCCATGGTACTGCTCATGTCTATAGGCGACGGTTACCACTTTCCATCAGGTGGGTCGTCTTGTTTGCCATTTTAAGTTGTATAAAAGTAAAGATAGTAAAATAAAATTTTTTTTAATGGGTGAAAATGGTATGGTAACCCCGCCTGCGCTAACGGGATACGCTGGCGGAGCACCAGTGAAGAGTGATCGATGAGAATGAAAACAGGCCAGTTAGCCCATCATGATGAATTCATCAGGAATTAACCATGATAGTTTCCAGGGGGAACCGCGAGGAGGTCGACCTGGTTGGGTATATTGCTAGCAATGGGATTCTCAATCTCCATTACTAACAATCCCTTTCCCCCCCTAAATTTAGTATTGAAAGTGACATATTTGCAATGGTTCTGCTGGTATAACATAGTGGAACTCACCCAAGCCATAGTTTTTGTGGGAGCCGGGGATCAAGCCGGGCAAGTCTGCTATAGCCACTTGTTCATAGTCGTCGTACGGCACCATGCCTGCAATAGGACATCTTTACTTTATTTATTTATTTATTTAACTCTTTATTGCACCATAAATAAAAATATACAATGACAAGTGAATAATTCGAGTGAAATACAGTAACATAAATACAGATTGAAATATACACATAAAGGTACAAGAGGCGGTGTTATCGCTAGGGCGATCTCTTACAGACAACCTTTGGTTAAAGGAGAACAGATAGAACTTACTTTAGTAACCTAACTATTAAAAATTTAACTGGTACTTAAGAAAAAATACTTTGAAGAAACAGATACAGAATAGTACATTACTGCAGCGGCCAGCAACTGAGGCATTGATGGACGAACGTGCAAATGTGGGCCGAGACGTAGCCGAAGCACACATACGTGAGTCCATCAATGCCTAGTTGTGGCCAAGGCTTGTATAGTACTTTTCTCAAACAATGCGCGGAAATCAAAAACACAATTTTACTTTTTTTTTTAAGTTCAATGACGAATAACGAACAATAATAATTTTTCACGCATCATAATGTTCCTTTGTTTTTTTTTTCAATAAACAGCTTTTTATTTGCAAGCCAGTTCGAAATTTAAATAAAACCTTGTATTAGTTACCTCCTTGGTAGCCATGTTTTGAAGTAAAAGATCATTCTATTTTTAAATTACAGGACAGATATGAGTTTACATAGTAATTTATCTGGCCGCAAAACACGACAGATATGGATTTTCATACAACTTTTGCCGGCCGCTGCCCGCATGTATCTGGCCAGTACGGCAATTTTGATTTATCTCGAAGAAGATTGTCAAAATAATGCTCACATTTCCAAGCATGTTTGAGAAAATAGTAATTTTTTATTTATTTATTTATAATTAAAGATTGTGCTGCAAAAAAGACTTCAGTTGTGGCCGAATCAGTTATTACGATATAAAAACTACTGTACGCATTGAAACGTCTACGGGACCAATCTATAAATATATAATTTCAGATAAAAAAAATTCGAAATAGGTTTAAAACTGAGTTTTTTTTTTTATTTTACTGGCCTAGATGTTTACTCATATACACAACGGCCCAAATGAGAGGCTTAGCGCGGTAAATAGAGTCCAATTTACATTACATTACATTTGTTGGATAAAAAGAAGGGTAAAGGACAAACCTGGTTCACGTAGTCCCCGCGTGTAGGTCTTTGTACGCGTTCTCGTTCTCTCTTCTAAATATCCAACACTTGTGTTGATTTTGCTTAAGTACCACTGTATGTTGCGCGGAGATTGCGGCTGATTGATTAATTCGCAACTAGCGAAGATTTTCGTGATCTTGGCGGAACTTGATCAGCTCGACGCGCAGTTGGATTATAGACTGATTTTGACCGTCTACCCCCCAATGTGATCCCAGATTTCATAGGAAATATGGATAGGCAAGGAGGGTAGAAGGATATTGCGTTCGGAAATGTTTAAAGCATATACAAATGATAAGATTATATTTACCAACATTACTAGACGTTATTTTGCGGGAGCCTACATTCCTGATTTGTAGGTTAGAATTGTTTGAAATCCACCACCATTAGTATGTGTGCGACTGCCAACACTCGAAGACTGACCGCCACTGTTACTACCAGAAGTTCCACAACCTTCCATATTAACCATCAATCTCCGACCGCCATTCCGTCCACGCACTTTTTGCGACACGTATATAAAATACGTGGGTATATAATTCTAAACGAGGCATCTTTTGAAAGGCTATAGTAACTACTAAAATCTACTTTCTATCATTGTACGGCTCGCCATCGACAGGGAGTTCACCCTCATACCTTAATGGTGGCGTACAACGCGGTCTCAGAGATGTTTTCTCCCACGAACACTCAGGTTATGGAATGAGCTCCCTGCCGAGGTTTTCCCAAGAGACTACAGCATGGGGTTCTTCAAAAGGGGGGTAAAGAGGTTTCTTCAGGGTCGGCAACGCGCGCGTAATACTTCTGGTATTGCAGGCGTTCACAGGCTACGGTAACCGCTTACCATCAGGTGGGCCGTATGCTTGTTTGCCACCTTAATGGTATAAAAAAAAATCCTTACCAATATGCGGCCTGAGCGTGGTGAAGGGGTAGGGTGCGACGCTGGGCCGGGCGCGGGTCAACGCCCGCAGCAGCGAGCTCTTGCCCGCGTTGGGGAAGCCCAGCAGCCCCACGTGCGCCATCGACCGCACCTCCAGCTGGTACGTCTTCCACTCCCCGGCCGCGCCTATTTCCGCTATGTCCGGGGCCTGTGTGCGGTGACAAATCAGCAGAAATTAAGGTACTGTAGAACAGGCCACCACTTCCTTTCCCGTGGGTGTCGTAAGTCGTCTTACTGTCTGACTTGACCCACTGAAACTGCGTAGAGATGTTGCATCTCTGTGCATCTTCTACCGAGTTTATCATGGGGAGTGCTCTGAGGAATTGGTAGGTAATTGAGGAGGCGGTAGTCACTTACCATCAGGTGAGCCGCATGCTCGTTTGCCCCTGTGTTGTAAAAAAAAAAGAGGCGACTAAGGAGGGGGAGGGATGGGCAGCAGCGGCCCTCTTAAACCATCACCAAAGCTTAACTGCGGTTGCCAATCCACTTGCCAAGCGTGGCAACTACTGGCAAAACTCCACATATGGGAAAGGTTTATGTTCAGCAGTTGACAGTTAATGGCTGATATGGTCTGCCCTATTAGGTCGACCTCCACGTGGTTCCCCCTGGAAACCATCGTGAACAATTCTTATTGAATTCGTCACGATGGGCTAACTGACCAGCTTCATCCTCACCTATCATCCTTCACTGGTGCCCCGCTGGTGTATACCGATAGCGCGGGTGGGGCTACTAACTATTACTACTAACATTCCATTATTACACATTAAAATAGGATTGTACCTAATATATATATATATATATATATATATATATATATATATATATATATATATATATCTGTAAATGAGAGATATTTAAGGATATTTGATAGAGCCGTGGTACGAGCCTGCTGCGTGTCCGTGAGGAAGAACTTGTTCCCGCGGCCGCCGGCGCCCCCGCGCGCCGCCACGAACATCACGCCCTCCCTCGCCAGGTCCGCCAGCACGCGGCCCGTCTCGTCCTTCACTAGGGTGCCTGCCACATTTACATTTTATCTATATCTTAAAGGTTAAAGTTAAAGGAGGATTATACCCAAAACGGGGCTCCTATACTGGAATAAGTACATACCTAGTGGAACAGGCACTATGATGTGTGGAGCGTTCTTCCCGTTGCAGTCCTTGTTGTACCCCTTCTCGCCGTGCTTCGCCGTCACCACCGTCTTGCAGTGGTTCAGACTCTTCACTGTGTGTGTTGCCTGTTTCATTTATTTATTTATTTAATTATTTTTAAAAGGTACATCAACAGTGTAAATACAGAGATTAATTGTAATTGATATACACAGGGCTTGCATCTTGCATTCACACCAATTACAGATGTGCACAACATTCTCTTATGTCATCGATTACATATTAACAAAACTGACACGAACAAAACAATAAAAAAATACATACATACAGGTAACAAACATAAGAACACATAAAATATACATTTATTGGTTTTTTTTTTAATGGGTGATAATGGAATGGTAACCCCACCCGCGCTATCGGTTTACACCGGCGGGGCACCAGTGAAGGATGATAGGTGAGGATGAAATAGGTCATCATAGTTAGTCCATCGTGACGAATTTAACAAGAATTGTTCACGATAGTTTCCAGGGGGAACCACGTGGAGGTCGACCTAATAGGGCATATTGTTAGCATTGGGGCTGCCAAATTTCATTGCTAACAATCCCTTTCCCCCCTGCCCGTTGGTTTAAAGACTAATTAAATTGTACACACTACACAAAGAGATTTATTTATTTTTATTTATTTACACTTTATTGCACCAAGTAAAAAGAGAAATAACAAATACAATAAATATTAATAAGAAGTGATACAAAAGGCGGCCTTATCGCCAAGCAATCTCTTTCAGACAACCTTTGGGTGGAGGACATTGAGAAAAAGACAAAGGGTAGGTGGCGCACCATGATTCCTGTAGAGAATATTTGAAAAGCTCACAATTTTAACCGCTCCAAGTCTCTATATACTTTTTTCAATGGATTATAACGGAATGGTAACCCCGCCTACGCTAACGGTATACACTGGCGGGGCACCAGTGAGGGACAATAAGTCAAAATGAAAAGGTAGGTCAGTTAACCCATCATGATGTGGGGGAAAGGGATTGTTAGCAATGGAGTTTGACAGCCCCATTGCTAGCAATATTTATTTATTTTATTTATTCATTAGTACATATATGTGTACATGGCGGACTTAATGCTAAAAGCATTCTCTCCCAGTCAACCATAGGGAAGTGTCAGAATACTCGAATGCGGTACTACTAATTATTGATATACATACATACTAAAATTACATATATAAACGAATAAATATATATGAATAACAAATATACTTACACATATATTATATTATACACGAAATTGAGAATAATATAAAGTACTTACTGCTCGGATAAAAATAAAAAGTGAGCGCGAACGCTTTTTTTGAAAGACGGTTTAGTCGGTAGTCTCTTAATGGCATCAGGAAGCGCGTTCCAGAGTCGTGAAGAATGTAGGAGAAAAGAGTTTGAAGCGTAACCAGTACGGTGAGAGGGGAAAGATAATTGGAGAGTATTATTGGAACGAAGGTTACATTCGTGAGTTAAAAAAGATAATGGAATTTACTCCTTAAGTAGTTAGGAGACTGGGGGTTTCGAAGAAGAGGGTAGAGGGTACAAAGAGTTCTAACGTTTCTGCGTTGACGAATGGAAAGCCATTTAAGCTGAGACCGATATAAAGAAATGTGATCGAATTTGCGGAGGTTGAAGATAAAGCGTATGGCTTGGTTGAGGAGACGGTCCAGCTTATCGAGAAGATCTTCATTAAGATCTGGATAACACACATCAGCATAATCAATAATCGGAATAATAAGTGCGTAAACAAGATTAATTTTGTAGATTAATATTAGGTCGACCTCCACGTGGTTCCCCCTGGAAACCATCGTGAACAATTCTTGTTGAATTCGTCACGATGGGCTAACTGACCTGCTTCATCCTCACCTATCATCCCTCACTGGTATACCGATAGCACGGGTGGGGTTACCATTCCATTACTATTCATTAAAAAAACCCATCATAATGAATACACCTGACATTCCTCACAATTGTTTTCCAGGGGGGACCATGTGGAGTTCAACCTGACAGGGTATATTGCTAGCAATGGGGCTGGTAGTCCACATTGCTAACAATCCCTTTACCCCTAGATTCTATATATAAGATGTGCACATTAATTTTGTAAAGACTCTTCTTAAAATTGAAACAGAACATGATAGAATAAATCGGAAGGTGGAAGAATATTATAGACCACATTTCAAGCAAATAAATTATAATATATATATTTTTTATTTTAAATTTAGTTTTTTTTTTATACAACTTAGAATGGCAAACAAGCTGACGGCCCACCTGATGGAAAGTGGTAACCGTTGCCTATAGACATGGGCAGTACCGTGGACATAACAGAGTATACTGTTTCGCCCATGATACCCCCCATGCGTTGCCATTCCTGAGGACTCAGGTGTTATTCCTCTGTACCCTGTAAATTCATGCCTCGGCCTGAATCTGGATTTACAGGTAAGCACGGTTCTAAGCCAAGTGCTTAACTGTGTGTTATCTGTAATCACTATATATACAAATATAATCTGTTAACTGTCCACTGTTGGACATAGGTCTCTCCCATAGCATGGATTTAAATCTGCCATAAGGAATAGTCCTGAACCACCTGCATCCATTGACTTCCTGCAATGCATTTGAAGCTGTCGGTCAGTGGACACCCTTAGGGTAGCTACATTTAATGGAGGGGTCAGCCTACACTTCATTTGCCTGTCAGCACTCGAGTACCATTTTTCCCCACTGCTTGTAAATTCTTGAAACTATGTGACTAGCACATTGTCACTAAGCTTGCTTATTCTTCAGGTTGAGCAAGCCGAAGTGGTATTATTGAAAATAGACCATATCCTAGATTAATACATACACTACTATTACTAATTCTCACAGACAAAATCACGGTATATAGCTAGTAACATAATGAATACTACCTGAAATATAACATGGCCCCCGTGTCCCCCATCGCCGCCGTCGGGCCCAGCGTGTTCCTTACACCACGCACTAAGGAATGATATGCATCCATTACCCCCATTTCCCGCCACAGTTCTCACTCTAAACGAATCTACATAAAACTGCACTGTATTTCTTGTAGATTTTGCTTTCAAACTTCTTAACGGTTTCGGTACGTATTCTTGAGAGTAATTGCGCGTTGTTTGTGTTATAGTGATACGTAGCGCTTTTAATAAGTTTAGTACTTGCATTTTTAATGTATATAAGTTTAATTAATTTAGTTTTAATATGAAAATATGTTTTTTTTAGGTTAGGTTTGTGTTATGAAATGGAAATGTTAATTTTTTTTTTTTTTTTTAGTACGTTTGTTCCGTTTGGAACAGGCTAAGGTCGGAGACCATGCTGCCTAGTCTTCAAAAAGATAATTTGTCTGGAATTGGAAATGTTAAGTTAAATGTCAATGTCAGTGTCAAACGTATATTCCTAGTGCTGACAACTCAATGGTTTTTTAAATATCGTTTAAATATTACACTAAGTGTCACACTCATATAGCTATATCAGGGAACAAATTCTTTGAATATAAGTATTTCCGCTATATACACTTTGCACTATCATAGGTATCAGAATTTTTTTTTAATGAGTGAAAATAGTATGGTAACCCCGCCTGCGCTAACGGGATTCGCTGGCGGAGCACCAGTGAAGGGTGATAGATGAGAATGAAAACAGGGCAGTTAGCCCATCATGATGAATTCATCAGGAATTGACCATGATAGTTTCCAGGGGGAACCGCGAGAAGGTCGACCTGGTTGGGAATATTGCTAACAATGGGATTCTCAGTCTCCATTAGTAACAAACCCTTGCCCCCTCATTAGATAAGGATTAATGCTGTATTGCTTAAAAGCGCTTCATAAATAAGCCATTATTTTTCGTAAAAAGGATATAAAAGATTAAAAAAAAAAAAAATCCTTATCCAATTAAGTATCTTAAATACATTATGCATTTAATAGAGATCCATATGGCCGTATAAAATATTCATTTTAATTACATGCTTTCGAAGATATTACAGATTTAAAATGCAGGGACATAGCGGTTGCGGCGGTACCGGCCGGGAGGCCGGCGGCGGTATTTAGTATCAGCATTGCACCCGTTCGCAGCCGGGGCGGGTCGCTAGTATAATATTATGCTAGTAATGAAAGATAATCAAAAATAAAATCTATTTATTTAAAAAAATAGTGTATTCAATATGAAAATAATTTAATTAGTCTATAGTTATTTTTTTGGGCATGTGATATTGTTGTGCTAGGTGGGACTTCGAGGGCGGCCTTGAAGGTACGAGCCCAGGGGTAGCAGCGGGGGCATTAGTGGTACCGGGGGCTCTAGCGTCGCTGGGGCCTCCACTAGCGGTGCTGCGGGGACTGTGGACGAGGCCTGTCGTCCGCGACCACTCTGTAAAAAGATACTTATGTAGGGGTATTAAGTTTTATTTTAATGGGTGAGAATGAGATGGATTTCAATTTAATTCTTGTCGAAATCGCCAGTGTATGCATATAGTGCTGGTTACCATTCCATTTTCACAGATTATGTAAGGAAAAATCCATTACAGCTGATATTATACGATTGGTCAATAGCCAATTATTTTGAATTTCATCTTTCGGAATAAAGATTATTTTGAATTTCAAGCAAACCTTGACTTTGAGGTGAACTAGTTTGTTGTGGTTATACAGGGCCGCCTCGTAGCCGAAGGTGGAGGGGCACTGGGCGCACTTGAACGGCCGCTCGCCCGTGTGGCTGCGCATGTGGCCTTCTAGAGTCTTTTTTGTCTGGAATAAAGAGATACAGAAGTTGAATGTAAACAAAAAAATCTAAACATGAATACAAGTAGCACCGTGGACACTGCAGAGTACAGCGTCCACGGTGCTAATGGTACTGGTGTGCGGTCCCCGGGCGGCCGCCGGTGCTGTGCCTGTACTCACCGTGTACGCCTTGCCGCACGCGTGGCACACGTGGTTGCGAGGCGGCCGCCGGTGCTGTGCCTGTACTCACCGTGTACGCCTTGCCGCACGCGTGGCACACGTGGTTGCGAGGCGGCCGCCGGTGCTGTGCCTGTACTCACCGTGTACGCCTTGCCGCACGCGTGGCACACGTGGTTGCGAGGCGGCCGCCGGTGCTGTGCCTGTACTCACCGTGTACGCCTTGCCGCACGCGTGGCACACGTGGTTGCGAGGCGGCCGCCGGTGCTGTGCCTGTACTCACCGTGTACGCCTTGCCGCACGCGTGGCACACGTGGTTGCGAGGCGGCCGCCGGTGCTGTGCCTGTACTCACCGTGTACGCCTTGCCGCACGCGTGGCACACGTGGTTGCGAGGCGGCCGCCGGTGCTGTGCCTGTACTCACCGTGTACGCCTTGCCGCACGCGTGGCACACGTGGTTGCGAGGCGGCCGCCGGTGCTGTGCCTGTACTCACCGTGTACGCCTTGCCGCACGCGTGGCACACGTGGTTGCGAGGCGGCCGCCGGTGCTGTGCCTGTACTCACCGTGTACGCCTTGCCGCACGCGTGGCACACGTGGTTGCGAGGCGGCCGCCGGTGCTGTGCCTGTACTCACCGTGTACGCCTTGCCGCACGCGTGGCACACGTGGTTGCGAGGCGGCCGCCGGTGCTGTGCCTGTACTCACCGTGTACGCCTTGCCGCACGCGTGGCACACGTGGTTGCGAGGCGGCCGCCGGTGCTGTGCCTGTACTCACCGTGTACGCCTTGCCGCACGCGTGGCACACGTGGTTGCGAGGCGGCCGCCGGTGCTGTGCCTGTACTCACCGTGTACGCCTTGCCGCACGCGTGGCACACGTGGTTGCGAGGCGGCCGCCGGTGCTGTGCCTGTACTCACCGTGTACGCCTTGCCGCACGCGTGGCACACGTGGTTGCGAGGCGGCCGCCGGTGCTGTGCCTGTACTCACCGTGTACGCCTTGCCGCACGCGTGGCACACGTGGTTGCGAGGCGGCCGCCGGTGCTGTGCCTGTACTCACCGTGTACGCCTTGCCGCACGCGTGGCACACGTGGTTGCGAGGCGGCCGCCGGTGCTGTGCCTGTACTCACCGTGTACGCCTTGCCGCACGCGTGGCACACGTGGTTGCGAGGCGGCCGCCGGTGCTGTGCCTGTACTCACCGTGTACGCCTTGCCGCACGCGTGGCACACGTGGTTGCGAGGCGGCCGCCGGTGCTGTGCCTGTACTCACCGTGTACGCCTTGCCGCACGCGTGGCACACGTGGTTGCGAGGCGGCCGCCGGTGCTGTGCCTGTACTCACCGTGTACGCCTTGCCGCACGCGTGGCACACGTGGTTGCGAGGCGGCCGCCGGTGCTGTGCCTGTACTCACCGTGTACGCCTTGCCGCACGCGTGGCACACGTGGTGCGAGGCGGCCGCCGGTGCTGTGCCTGTACTCACCGTGTACGCCTTGCCGCACGCGTGGCACACGTGGTTGCGAGGCGGCCGCCGGTGCTGTGCCTGTACTCACCGTGTACGCCTTGCCGCACGCGTGGCACACGTGGTTGCGAGGCGGCCGCCGGTGCTGTGCCTGTACTCACCGTGTACGCCTTGCCGCACGCGTGGCACACGTGGTTGCGAGGCGGCCGCCGGTGCTGTGCCTGTACTCACCGTGTACGCCTTGCCGCACGCGTGGCACACGTGGTTGCGAGGCGGCCGCCGGTGCTGTGCCTGTACTCACCGTGTACGCCTTGCCGCACGCGTGGCACACGTGGTTGCGAGGCGGCCGCCGGTGCTGTGCCTGTACTCACCGTGTACGCCTTGCCGCACGCGTGGCACACGTGGTTGCGAGGCGGCCGCCGGTGCTGTGCCTGTACTCACCGTGTACGCCTTGCCGCACGCGTGGCACACGTGGTTGCGAGGCGGCCGCCGGTGCTGTGCCTGTACTCACCGTGTACGCCTTGCCGCACGCGTGGCACACGTGGTTGCGAGGCGGCCGCCGGTGCTGTGCCTGTACTCACCGTGTACGCCTTGCCGCACGCGTGGCACACGTGGTTGCGAGGCGGCCGCCGGTGCTGTGCCTGTACTCACCGTGTACGCCTTGCCGCACGCGTGGCACACGTGGTTGCGAGGCGGCCGCCGGTGCTGTGCCTGTACTCACCGTGTACGCCTTGCCGCACGCGTGGCACACGTGGTTGCGAGGCGGCCGCCGGTGCTGTGCCTGTACTCACCGTGTACGCCTTGCCGCACGCGTGGCACACGTGGTTGCGAGGCGGCCGCCGGTGCTGTGCCTGTACTCACCGTGTACGCCTTGCCGCACGCGTGGCACACGTGGTTGCGAGGCGGCCGCCGGTGCTGTGCCTGTACTCACCGTGTACGCCTTGCCGCACGCGTGGCACACGTGGTTGCGAGGCGGCCGCCGGTGCTGTGCCTGTACTCACCGTGTACGCCTTGCCGCACGCGTGGCACACGTGGTTGCGAGGCGGCCGCCGGTGCTGTGCCTGTACTCACCGTGTACGCCTTGCCGCACGCGTGGCACACGTGGTTGCGAGGCGGCCGCCGGTGCTGTGCCTGTACTCACCGTGTACGCCTTGCCGCACGCGTGGCACACGTGGTTGCGAGGCGGCCGCCGGTGCTGTGCCTGTACTCACCGTGTACGCCTTGCCGCACGCGTGGCACACGTGGTTGCGAGGCGGCCGCCGGTGCTGTGCCTGTACTCACCGTGTACGCCTTGCCGCACGCGTGGCACACGTGGTTGCGAGGCGGCCGCCGGTGCTGTGCCTGTACTCACCGTGTACGCCTTGCCGCACGCGTGGCACACGTGGTTGCGAGGCGGCCGCGCGCCGCGGTGCGCGCCGCGGCTGTGCGCGCGCAGCGCCGCGCGCGAGGCGCACGCCTGCAACGCAGTCGGCGGCTGTAGCTCGCTTGTGATTCGACTATAGTGGGAGTTGAGATGCAGTTCAACTCCCACTATAGTCCACATTAAAAATAATATTATAAATAGAAGAATAGAATAAAAATAGTCTTTAAGCAAATAGACTTATTTACAATCTGTTACAAATTGTTAATATTTTATGATTTTACTACTGAATTCGAGATGATGCTATCTGCTGAGAAAAATCCATGAGAAACTCAACAGTTACTCTTTTCAAATGGTCATGTACAAAATAATTTTACATTTGGATGAGTATTGTGATTATAATTAGCATTGAATTCTATTTATATGTTTTTTTTTATACAACTTAGAATGGCAAACAAGCTGACGGCCCACCTGATGGAAAGTGGTAACCGTCGCCTATAGACATGAGCAGTGCCATGGACATTACAGAGTATAATGTTTCGCCCATGATACTCCCCATGCGTTGCCATTCCTGAGGATTAAGGTGTTATTCCTCTGTACCCTGTAAATTCACGCCATATCCCACCCTTCAAACCGAAACACAGCCATGCAAACACAACTGCTTCACGGTAGAAACACGAATGGGACAGAGGTACCCAAGCAATCGACTTTTGTACAAAGTCTCCCTCTGGTAAATATGTATTTTTAAACGAAAATAAACAAGCAAATATAATATAACCAGACCCGTCCTCACGAACAGCACTTATTTACAAGTGTGATAGATGAGCCAGTCGTGACGTAGAATTTTAACTCGAATTATAGCATTTATATACATATATACTTTTCTTTTTAATCGATACAGGCATGACCTTCAGATAGACAACGTTATAAGCTATTTAATTAGTAGTAGTGCGAGTTGGGATTCACAAAGTTCAACTCGCACTATAGCATATTATTTTTTGTAAATAAATACAAAATCACACCTTAGCACGAGACAAACCACAGACTTAGTTTTCAAATGCAAAACAACATAATTCAAGACTAGTGGTTCATAAAGTTCAACTCGCACTATAGCCTACAACAATACTCACAAACCCGCAGCCGGGCACGGGGCAGCGCACGGGCGTGGCCTTCAGATGGACGGCGGCGCGGTGCTCCTGCAGCCGCGCCGCCTTCGCGAACCGCTTGCCGCAGGCGCCGCACTCGTGCTTGAGCCGCGCCGGGTCGATGTGCCGCAGGTTGTAGCGCATGTGCTGATAGTACGACATGCGGTTCTTGAAGTTCATGTCGCACTATGAAAGAATGAAGAGATGTTTTTTTTAATACTTAAAAAGGTGACTTGTTTTTGTTAAGTTTCGTAAGCACATATTAAATTTTAAAGTAATAACTACAGGTCAGGCTGGCGCAGTCAGGCTCGCGCTCGTATCACAGCCGCTCGTGATTAAGGATCACGAAATGATTCCGAAACTAGTCGAACTTTCTCAATACAATTCTCTAATTACACGTAGGTTAAATTGGTAGTTATTACATCAAAAATATGACAGTTACCAATAGTACTAGTGAGCGATGACAAGTGAGGATGAAGTGAGGTCGATCAGTTTCCTTTTTGTCATTAGTGAATGCAGAGCGCACCTGGTGGCAGTAGAGGTGCGCGGGCGCGTCGTGCGTGACGAGGTGCAGCTGCATGGCCTTCTTGAACAGGAAGCGCTTGCCGCAGCGCGGGCACGCGTGCTCCTTCTCGCCGCGGTGGATGCTGCGCCACGTACACGCTCATAATACAACTGATTTGTTTTAATATACATACATTTGTTGAAAAAAGGTCTTATTTTGCGCAAGTCCATATGTGTTCATTTACAGTTTAAACAGTGAAACAGTGACGTAAAATTCTATTTTAAACGCGATCAAAATTCGCTCTCCTGTTCAAACCCGTATGTAACAGATACTTAATAGCTGCTGTGTAGTGGGTGTGGCGAATCAATCGCAACTCGAAGTGTTGATCCCAACTCGAAGTTAAGTGTTAATCGCAACTAAAAGTGTTGATCGCAACTCAAAGTTAAGTGTAGATCGCAACTCGAAGTTAAGTGTTGATCGTTCGACGCTCAAACTACGACTGACTTAGTAGCTTTTTTTTCGAGTTGATATTGCTGTTGGCTCCAGATGGTTTTGACAGCTTCATCGGGCATGCCGAGCAGGAGCGAGCGCAGATGGCACTCCAAGCTAGAAGGGAGCGACAGTGTCGACTCTTATCGATGCGGATAGAGCGGTTCGGACCTCGGCTCAGGCCATCGCGCTTCAATTCCCGTCGCGAGTTGGTTGGTTGTAACGAAAGAGAGAAAGAGACGCGCCCAGGCGTAAACCTGATCGTGTGCGGTGTGTCAGGGGTTTTCATTCCAACCGGCGAGGACGTTGTGCGGTGTGATCGTTTTGTTGCGCGAGACGATGGTTCCGCGGTAGAGGGGCTGAGGGGGGGGGGGTCATTGCCGGCCATGTTGCTGTATTTATACCCGGACAGAAGAACAGGGGGCTAGAAATATCTTTGGTACATAGAGAATTATAATTGGATATGTACACACTTATTGCCATAAGTGGACATACTTACAAGAGATGCGTCCGTAGCGAGGCGCGGTCTCTGAATGTTTTCCCGCACAGTTCGCACTTCTGGCGTTCCGCGTGATTCTTAATGTGGTTCCGGAGTTTACCTAATGATCTGTAGAGATAAATGCTCTTCTTAATATTGACATTATAAAAAATAACGTGTGTGTGAGTGCATGCATGTGTATATGTGTGTCCGTGCGCACGTGTATGTACGTGCGTGGTGCGGTATTCACAGGCGACGCACATATGTGTGGATGCGGGCATTGCGTGTGTGTGTATGTGTCTCTCTCTCTCTATGTCTCCTTTTGTGTGTGTCTCTGTCTCCTTCTGTATGTGTCTCTCTCTGTATGTATGTCTCTAAATTTCTCTGTGTGTGCGTGTGTTTGTGTATGTGTTAGCGTGTGCGTGTGTGTGCCCGTACGTACGTGGCGCGGTGTCCGCAGGCGGCGCACGTGTGCGTGGGCGCAGGCGCGCCGTGGACGCGCGCGTGGTGGTCGGCCGCCACCGCCGCGCGCGACCACGTACCGCCGCACGACACGCAGCGCCATCTGTACCGCAGGACACGTAACTTTATATCGCCGGAGAACAAATTTTAAAGGATAATGCATTCATTTTTACAGGCTTTACTATCTCCTATTCCTCACGCACTGCATGTTTACGCTATATTATATGCTTTAACTTGTCTAAATCTATTTAGCTCAATTAATCATAATTTATTCCTAATGGCCAGGATCTCAGTTTCTTATAGTCTATGATCTAGTAAAAAAATGTAACTAGGATTGTCGTTGATTCTCGCTCTCTTCCATTTGACACTCGGACAAGAAAGCGTGTCTCTGCGATTATATTTCAACTAATTAGCAACCCACATTTTCATCAGCCTGGTGAATTTACAGGGTACAGAGGAATAACACCTGAGTCCTCAGGAATGGCAATGCATGGGGGGTATCATGAGCGAAACAGTATACTCTGATATGTCCCTATAGACACGAGCAGTAGCTCGTGTCTATAGGGGACGGTTACCACTTTCCAACAGGTGGGCCGTCAGTTTGTTGGCCATTCTAAGTTGTATATAAAAAAAAAGCATCCACTCCCCCAGTCGCTTCACAATTACCGTCCATCCTCCACTGTCCTTAAGAGGTTTAGAGTACTGTTATTGTTAGTAGTCGTATTAGTAATGTATTGTAATAAAGCCGGTCGATACTAAATATTCTCGGCTATGTCAATCTCCACGCGGTACATCTGTGGCGTTTGTAAATATTGTAAATATTCATCTCATAGCCACTTGTCAGCATCATTACTTTCTTTTCCATCAAGTAGGTTAATTTAATTGTACTCTAACCTCTTTCTATCTTTCGCACTGGACATACAGACATGACAGCGACGTTTACTTCTCACATTCATTTCTGCTGTCATTCTCTCATTATATGAAAATCAATAATATAATCAAGTTGGTTGTTACATATTTCCTCCAAATAACTACATCGGTGACCCCGACGTGATTTGAACACGCAACCTTCTGATGACACATCACATCACATCACACATTACATCTACACATTCTCGAAATCATCGGTGTTAATTTCTGGTGAATTTATCATGAGAGGCTGCCGATCTGACTTCGTCCTCGCCGATTATCTCACACTATACCTGGCCAGCTTTTTTTAACAGCACAGATTGGGGTTGCCATTCAATTTTTATTCTGTAAAAAAGTTCCAATTCTCAATCAGCCTTCAGTTTCCCCTGCGTGCCAATATTCCCCCCAGTCCCCATCTGTCAGTCAGCCGTGCGTGCGTATGTCCCGTACCTGAGGCGGTGGCGGCGGCGGTGCGCGGCGAGCGCGTGCGCGTGGCGGCAGCGCACGCCGCACACGCCGCACGCCAGCTCGCCCGCCGCCTGCGCACGCGCACATGCACACTATTAACTTTTCTCCTATTCGTTTGAAAGACGCTTTATTATTAAAAAAAAAAAAAAAAAAAACGATAAATTACGTCTCTCGATGAAATAAAACAGTAGTAATGTCCACGCAACGATTAATTGAAATCTGGAGATATTTTAAAATTATTCTTGTATCAAAAACTAACTTAACAGCTTGAGTTAACTAACTTTTGTCCTGGCCGTACAGTACAATAAGTACATTCCGATTACGCCAACGTTAAAGATTTAATCGTATTTATTTTAGAAATTAAAAAGTAAAAAGAAATATATATGATAATGAATTACACATGTAGAAAACGAGTTAAAACAACAAAACCCAACATAGATACAACATATAACTCATACGGAACCGAAAACTCAGATGTTGATTACGTAACAACCAAAAACTCAGTCGGCAATTTTGAATGCACCCAAAACTCAGTTTAGTCAATGAATTTTATAAAGTATGAATAATAAGTTTGTTATAAAAATTAATTATTTATTGATGAAAACTACTATTATTCTATGGATGACAACGGTAAATAAAATCCGAGTCGATCGAGTTCAGCTCTCGAAGAGGATTCAGAAATTGAAATGACCTTATTTAGATGTAGCTTTATTAGGTTTCTTATATGAAAAATAGATACCTAGGTATTGATATCGTAATTCGGAATTACTTATTTCAGACCATCAAAGTACTTAAAAATTCGTCCAAATAAGTTAGTTTCTGATTTTTTTTTATAATTATTCAAAAAGTTTGTCAGAACAGAACTAAAATAAGAAAGCAAATAAATGAAATATACCGCACTTTTAGATAGTGCATATCAAGATAATTCATATACCAGATTTGAAGTTAGATCTTCAGGAATACAACTGTGAAAACCGCATCCAATTTAGTGTAGCAGTTTTTGCGTGATGCCAGAATAAAAATATAGATAGACAAACTTCCTAAAAAAAATATTGTTCCGGCATTTGTTGGTTCTATAACCTACCATACTATTTTTTCTTAATACGACTCCCCATCTACAAACATTGTCTAGGTAGAATTTTATTATATTAGTAAGAGAGTTGACAATTGCTGGTGATTTTAAGACGGTTCGTTAAAACAATCTATGGAAGTGGTCTCTATTTAGCATTCCTTGCTGCACATAGTGGATAATCAAAGAATAACATGATGAGTTCATACCGGGTCGTGTTTCTTCATGTGGTTCTCCAACTTGAACCTGTAATTGAAGCCGAGCACGCAGTCGTAGCAGCGGTACTCGTGTCGCGTGAACACCACCGATGTCAGAGCCTGCTGACGTTCAGCTTCCACCTATATATGGATGGGCAGTTATATTGATCTATTATAAAGTAATTTATTTATGTAGAACTAGCTATATACCGAGTTCGTTCACGTTAGTTGAAATATACTGGTCTACACGTAACTGGTCACTGTCTGTATATGGAAGATATATAAGGAAAATTATTATGGGGGCCCTCCCCCATAATAATAAGTTTGGACTTTATGAATGCAATACAACCCAAAACAATGAATTTTAGAATTTTTGTTTGTACGTTTGTGCATGCAAATCTTAGAAACAGCTTAACCATTTTGATTCTCACTAAAGCGTTGCGGTTTGCTCCGCCTAACATTTTGGTGTTTGTTTTATTTCAATCGATATAAATAAAAAGTAACACATTTAATTAAATTTCAGTGTTCAGTACTTTTTGTGTGAAAGAGTAAGAAACATCCACCTATCTCCACAATTTTTGCATTTATAATAGTAGTAACATGAAATTTACTGAACCAAATGAATCTGAGAGATGGCAAGAGACCTTTCATCACGTTGTATTCTACCGATGGCTACGGATTTGATTCCCGTACAATGCAGAGATATTTCTCTTATTGATAAACATGCTGAGGGCCCACTAGTTAGAAAGCGGTAAAGGTCGTCTATAGACTTGAATACCATGGACACCACAGAGTACATTGTCTGCTGATGTCTTTCACACATCGTCATTCTCGAGAACTACAGTGTTATTTTTTTTTTATACAACTTAGAATGGCAAACAAACTGACGTTCTACCTGATGGAAAGTGGTAACCGTCGCCTATAGACATGAGCAGTACCATGGACATAACAGAGTATACTGTTTCACTGTTTCGTCCATGATACCCCCCATGCGTTGCCATTCCTGAAGACTCAGGTGTTATTCCTCTGTACCCAGTAAATTCACGCCATATTCCACCCTTCAAACCGAAACACAGCCATGCAAACACAACTGCTTCAACCGTGAAGCAGTTGTGTTTGCATGGCACGAACAACACAAATGGGACAGAGGTAAGTCATTGTGCCTAGTAATTTCACTGTCATGTTATTTATATATTAAGTATTGTGACGTTGCGTGTGAGCGTGTGTATGACCTCCTCCCAGGTGAGCAGCACCATCTCGAGCTGTCCGCTGGGCACGTTGAGCTGCCGCAGCTTGTTGTCGACCCGCGCGTTGCTCACCACGCCCGCCGGCTTTTCGCGCTTCGGACGCGGATGCTTGCGTCTGTCCACTTTCTCGTCTTGATCTGAAAGAAAAAAAAGCTGTAGACATTTTATAGAGCAAAAATCCAATTATTTAAATTTAGATAATAGGTCTTATTTTGTATTAATGACTATTATAGTACAAATATTAACCTGTTTCCTTCTTTTTTCTTCTACCCCTCGGTTTGTATTTTTTATCTTCTGTCTTCTTTTTTAAGGGCTCGTCGTCCGATTCATTGAACTCATCCTCATTAGTTTTCCGCCTGGTTTTTCTCGTTTTTTTAGGTTTATGTTTTGGTTCTCCATATTCAAAAGAGTCCGACTTTAATATCATCTAAAAAGATAAATAAATATTGAAGCTAATAACAAATATATATGACATTATGTGATGTATTTTATTTTGCTTATTTTGTTATTATTATTTATTTATTAATTATACAGTAACTGATGATGAAAAAACTACAGTGAGTTATTCTCAATCTGGCTCTCTGAATAAAAAGAAAATAAATCTATACACAAATACCTTTTCATTATTATATGAGCAAGAAGAAGTAATATGTTGCTATCTTGCTCTCATTTTATGCATATGGTAGGGATAATGTATCTAGAAAACGATTTTATTGTGTAATCCAGTGTTTAGAAATCCTAAATTATAAATAGGTTGAAAAAACACAGACTGAATAGAAGAGACATTCATATGTATGTGAATGCCACTGTATTGTCTGAACAGTAGCCGGTGGTATTTTATCAAACTATTTATAATTTGCGACAATTTATATATCATCATATTCATCATTGCAGTCATTATCTATCGACTGATAGTCACTTAGTTACCTGCTACTGATTTATTGTGAATTTATTTGAGTTTGTCATCCCATCTAGTGAGAGGTTGTCCTACACTAAACTTTATATATAGATAAATTTGACATTTAAGTGGGTACGGAGGGGGAGGCCGTTTGCACTCTGCGACAATACAGAGAAATGCAATGTTATTCAAGTTTAAAATTTTTTGGTATACTTTTTCGCTTACAATTTGAGCAAACATATATTATTCTTACCTCTGTAACTTTCTCATCATTATTTTCTATAACATCCTCATAGTTCTCATCCACGAAGAACCCATTCATATCAACGAACTCATCATCCTGTCTTTCCACCTTTAGAAATGTCAACGGTTGCACTGAGTTTTGAATGCATTCAATATTGCCCACTGAGTTTTTAGTTTTTAAATCAATATCTGAGTTTTGGGTTCTGTTTGGATTATTTGTTGTGTCTGAGTTGTATATATGGTTCTGTTGTTTTGATTCATTTTCTGTCTCTGTGACATCATATATAATGTTATTATTTTTTACAGATAATCTTGTAAGTGGAAGCAGTACCATTTCTTGTAGCTGAAAGTTGAAATAAGAGAATATTATTTATTTATTTATTTAATATTTGTACACACTAATAATACATAAACGTATGACAGAGGTAAGTAAATGTACAAAGGGGAGCTTAACTCTGCAAGAGTTCTCTTCTAGCAACACCCAAAGTGGAAAGGAGCATCAATGTCAACGAGTAGAGTGGTGTACAATATTGGGACAATTTACAAATAAAAAAGAACTAGACAGACTTCAGTTTATACATTAATTATATAATATTTAATTGTATATATACATACATATTAATTGATTAGGAAGTTAATATATTTTTAGAATTATCAGACATTGCAGTGCCTAACATAAGCTCATCGAGGTTACTGGTAACCCGAGAGCTGGTAGCTACTTTGCCCAAAAGATTAGTTTAACAGTCCAAAGAGGTAATGTTGCCAGTATCTTGGGTACGCTGCCTTGGCGTAGTGCATTGGGAAATTATATAATTTAAAAAAAAATTAGGAAGTAATATGGACAAGTTTATATTATGAATTTCAACATAACTTCTGGCCAAGGCATTGGGGAAGGCTAAGAGTGATGATGAATTCCACAATGCCTTCAATCCTTCTCTTTTCATATCCATTAATTTTCAATCACCTTCTTAATATCATTGGTTCCAAGGGGTCCAAGGAAGGTACATCTAAATGGAAGATACCTCATGCTCCATCATCTGGTATTTGGCATCCACTCTCTATTACTAATTTAAATAGTAAAAAATATAAAGGTCTTTCCCTTTAA
The DNA here is from genome assembly GCF_026898425.1 of Galleria mellonella. Taxonomy (NCBI): domain Eukaryota; kingdom Metazoa; phylum Arthropoda; class Insecta; order Lepidoptera; family Pyralidae; genus Galleria; species Galleria mellonella. The sequence continues at coordinate 2,844,806 of NW_026442003.1, read as the reverse complement.
GAGATTTCTATAAAAGGAACTTAGGGCTCTATTACTAGTAAAATTCTCAGAGTCACTGTAGCCATGTTTCAAAGTATAAGGAACAATCCATTATGGTAATAAAATTATTAGGTATTGAATTATAACAACTTAGTTGTCAGGAATGCATGAGGTGTAATACAGTGCATTCTGACATGTCCATGGTGCTGTTTACATCTATGCAAGATGCAAGTTTATAGATGCAAGTTTTTTTTGAATTGGTGAAAATGGTATTGTAACCCCGCCTACGCTATTGGTATACACTGACGGGATACCAGTGAGATGTGATAGGTGAGGATGAAAAGGCAGGTCAGTTAGCCCATCCTGATAAATTCAACGATAAATTAGTCATGGTAGTTTCCAGGGGGAACCCAGTGGATCTTGACTTGATGGGGTTTTATTGATAGCAATGGGAACTTACCCCCCTATTACTAACACTTTCCACCAGGTGGCCCATTAGCTTGTTTGCCATTTTATGTAGTATTAAAAGAAGTCTCACCATATATCTTATGATGTGGTTTCTGGCCGTTTGCACTTGTCTTCTGAAGTTGAGCATCCTCCTCATATTAGCCATGCATTCCCAGCACAAGAGTACACCATGGTTAATATGGTCCTTGAAACATAACAGATATTTACATAAATCATCATGTTTTAATTTTGGATGTATGATATTAATAACTGAGTGCGATTTAGTTGAGGAAAAAAAAAACAAGTTTGTTAGAAAAAATAATAAATTTTACATGGTTGTTACAAAGTTTAGGAAATTATCCTAAATTTTGTAGAGTAGCTTATTTTTTTTTTTTGGGAAGAGATTGATAACCAGTAGTAAGACATTATTAGGTTAATATAAATCAAAACAGAAGTTTCCAAACTAATATTATAAATGTGAAAGTTTGGTCAGTGGATACCCTTAATTTTTACAGACGTTTGTTACTTGATCATGTTTAAATGCCAGGGCTGGACTGGGTTTTCCTGGCTGAATATTAAGAAAACTTGGAATATATTTAAACTAAATCCTAAACTAACAATTAAAACAAATTTTAAAAGGCGGGCAAAACAATATTTAAAACAAGAGTTATAAACTGTAAATCAACAAAGTACATAATCTATGGCTTTCATAAGGAACTATAAATTATTTTTTATTAATCTGGGATCTGGGTTCTATTTTCAAATAGGAAAAAAATATTTAAAAACTTACCATCTGATCTACTAGGTACGTGTAAAAACTTCGAGTTTCATCATCACAGATTGGTGTCAATTTACGATCTATACTTAAACAGCCTTCACATATCGATCGGCTATTATTTGTACTTAATTCTAGATTCATTTTCTATTTAAGTATTTACAAAGTATTAGACTGTTATTTTATAAATATTTTTATACTAAAGGAAAGCGATTAAACAAATAGTAAAAAAGTTTTTTTAGTGGTGTTGTCAGCATAGTATCAAGTTTTTTGACTAAATGGTTAACGACTAAGTTGTTATAATAGCTATCAGGAATTCAGGAACATGTTTTTCATACAACAGTATTATTCGAATAAAATGCAATACTTAAGACAGATGTACATTTGTTTATATCACAAAAATTATAAATAGATATAAACTATTACAAATAAGACTTATCAGAAAGATGATTACTGACTCCATGAGGCCATTGATTTTTTCCTCAAAAGCTTTAGAAGCTAGCATGATTGAGTGTTATTTCTTTGACATTTTTTCAAATAAATGCTTTCTAGATTTAAAACTGACTTAATGTTAATGGGGGTTAGATAAGAAAAAAAAGCTAGATCAGCCCCAAAAAAATTAAGAGGGCAACACTACTTTCTCAACTGTCAATTAATTTTTTTTCAGTTACTAATTCTTTTTTCAACTTATCATACTTAAGACCAATATTAAAAAAGCCATATTGTTATTATATGCACTAAAAATCGATAATGTTGTAATAAATAAATGGATAATGTTCAACAAAATATGCGCTTTGGATATGGATTTCGACCAGAAAGAGACTGCATAAAAGTTGTCTGCTTAGGTTCCTATGTCTTCTCTATTCATGTTTCTGTATTGAAGCAGATGTGCAGAATGGCTGTGCTTCAGTTTAAAGGCCGAAATATATAATAAAATTATAAAATGCCGAAACATAAAACAATTGTCTTCATATATTATATCATAGTTTGGTAAATTATAAGGCATGCTGGTCATGTCTGTAGATTGCCAGTTATATGTGCGGCATTGCCCGCAACTGGGATGGCTCCACCATATCTCCATGCAGTCGATCGTTTGATGAGATAAGTTTTTTTTTTTAACTATTTCTTTATTAGCAATATACCCTATTAGGTCGACCTCCACGCAGTTCCTCCTGGAAACCATCTTGATTAATTTTAACTAAATTCGACACGATGGGCTACCTGCCCTGTTTTCATTCTCACCTATCATCTCTCACTGGTGTTTCGCTAGCATATACCGATGGCGCAGGCGCGACTGCTATTCCATTTTCACCCATTAAAAAAAAATTGGAGTAATCATTCCCGTAATGTGTTTCATTGATCTTAAAACCTCGTATCCTTAAATCATAGCGTAAAAAAGCGAGGCATTAAGAATGTTAGTAATGAGTATTACTAATCCCAATGCTAGCAATATATCCAGTTAGGTTGACCTCCACGTGGTTTCCTTGGAAACCCTCATGCCGATTTACAGGTGTATTCATCACGATAGGCTAACTGACTTGCCTTTTCATTCTCACCTATCATCCCTCACTGGTGATCCATCAGCGTATACTGTTAGTGCAGACGGGGTTTTTTATGGGTGATAATGAAATAGTAACCCCGCCCGCGCTATCGGTATACACCGGCGGGGCACCAGTGAAGGATGATAGGTGAGGATGAATGCAGGTCAGTTAGCCCACCATGATGAATTCGATAAGAATTAATCATGATGGTTTCCAGGGGGAACCGCGTGGAGGTCGATGCAGGCGGGGTTACCATTCTGTTACCATCCATTACAAAAAAAAAATCGTTAATAGTGGAACGTTGTTATTTCGGTCGATTGCGTTTATAGACCATGTCTCTGACTTCAGGATTAGGAGTCTTCAGAACTATGTTTTAATAAAATAAAAATATGATTCTGTCAGGAATGCCGTCAGCTAGTTTGCCATTTTAACTATCATGAAATAAGATTGCCTCAAATTATTTAGTTTTTAAAACCCTTGGTTCTTTGGATACAGTATCCAATATTTTATGCATGGATTATAGAAGTAAAATTAACAATAAAATAGTTCAAGATAACATATCCCATTCGTGTTTCAACCGTGAAGCAGTTGTGTTTGCATGGCTGTGTTTCGGTTTGAAGGGTGCGATATGGCGTGAATTTACTGGGTACAGAGGAATAACACCTGAGTCCTCAGGAATGGCAACGCATGAGGGGTGTCATGGGCGAAACAGTATACTCTATTATGTGCATGGTACTGCTCATGTCTACGAGGTCTGTCCGGAAAGTTCGTATAAAAGTGTTCTGGAATGCGAGAAAGAGGAGTGGGGAGGCCAGGTAAGCGCAGGACCCCTTCCTTATGTCCCTAACAATGCTTCAGTTCTGGTCTGACCGCCGTGCGGTGCGAACTGGCTTGTCACGCCATCTGTGAAGTTACCTCTTAACGAAACCCCGTCGGCATGGAGCCCGCTTCCGTTGAAGAGCAGCGCGTCGTAATCAAGTTTCTCTCGAAACTCGGCAAGAATGGCCGTGAAATTTTTGCCGATCTAATTCGATAAGACATCCGGGGAACCACGAACAAAAAAATCAAGAAAATCCCGCTCAAATGTCAAGACAATGTTGATTGTTTTTTTCGATGTTCGGGGGATTGTCCATCAAGAATTCGTCCCTCCAGGCCAGACAGTTGATGGAAAATTCTACGTCGATGTGCTCAGACGCCTCAAAGCTCGTGTGGCACGAGTTCGTCCAGAATTGGCGCGAGAGGGGCGTTGGATTCTTCACCACGACAATGCCCCTGCCCACACCTCTCTTGTTGTCCGTGAGTTTTTGAGTAAAAATTCCATTACGGTGACCGAACACCCCCCCTATTCGCCGGATTTGGCCCCGTGTGACTTCTTCTTGTTCCCAAAAACCAAATTGGTACTTCGGGGGCGGCATTTGGGGGACATAAATGAGATAAAAAAAGCTACGACAGGGCAGCTGAGAAACCTACAACCAGAGGACTTTCAAGGAGCCTTCTCACAGTGGAAACGGCGTTGGCACAAGTGCATTATGTCACAGGGGGAGTACTTTGAAGGGGATAAAATTGATTTACCTGAATAATTGTAAAATAAAATTTTTAAAAAACTTTTATACGTACTTTCCGGACAAACCTCGTATAGGCGACGGTTACCACTTTCCATCAGGTGGGCCGTCAGCTTGTTTGACATTCTAAGTTGTATAAAAAAAAAAAACTTTAAATTGGACCTTCAGAAACATCTTTGGTGTAGTCTTTTTCGCTTGATACCGAAACAAACATACATACATTCAGGCAAAATTTATAAAATTGTTATTTTACCTTCTATTGATTTAATTGTTAAGGTGAAAACTAAGCATTAATGGAGGGAAAGGGAGTGTTAGTAATGCGGTCTAACTGATCCTTTGCCAGCAATACTCCCTATCAGGTCGACCTCCACGCGGTTCTCCCTGGAAACAATTGTAGTTAATTCTAGTGCAATTCATCACGATGGGCTAACTGACGTGTCTTTTGATCCTCACCTGTCATCCCTCACTGGTGCCCCGCCGGTGTATACCGATAGCGCGGGTGGGGTTACCATTCCATTATCACTCGTTAAAAAAAAAACTAGGTATTAATAAACTCTTTAGTGAAATTTGAAAATAGAAAAGAAAAATATGATTGCCTAGTAACCTTAATATTTGACGTGTTCTGTAAATTGACTTTTGTCTGAAAAACTGTATTTACAAATTAAACAATATTTTAATATAATGGTACAATACAGTTTCGTGTATTTAGCGTGTGCTGTGTTTATTATAAATAAACTGTCAAGTTACTTGGACTAAGAACTAAATCTATTGCGTACAATACTACTTAGTGCTACTACTGCTTTCACGCTGGTCATCTTTCCATGTATATCTACTCCTAACAAGGTACGTATTCCGCTGCAACTCTAACATTAATAAGTGCAAGAGACTCTCATATAAATTGTCCTTAATTATCTCCCTTGTCTACGACATCGTGAAATCTAGAACTTTGCAAAGATAGACGCGGTAGATTATGAGGTCACTCATGCACTTTACAGCGTTTAAAATTAATAATAAAAAAGATATAAAATTAAAACAACTTAATTTTCTATGTCTCCAATCAACAAAGACAGTAGTCATGGAAATTAGAATAAAATCAAGATAAGTTACATCACTACCATAGACTAAGTAACAGTATCCATGATCTTTATTCTTTATTGTACACAGAAGGTTATTGAAATGTAAAAACAAACATAATAGTGCATAATAGTTCTCAGAAAGAACTATCTATTACACTCGTCTCGTTTTAGGTAAATAAGAAAGTTTTTTTGTAGATACTACAAAACATAACTAATCATTCATTACATTTTTTAAAAGTCAGCACTGTCTTTATATTGAGAAGTCGATAAAAATAAGTGGAATCTATGCAACCATCTATAAGTATCACAATAGAATAAGTGTATTTTTTTTTATACAATTTAGAATGGTAACCAAGCTGACGGCCCACCTGATGGAAAGTGGTTACCGTCGCCTATAGACATGAGCAGTACCATGGATATAACAGAGTATACTGTTTCGCCCATGATACCCCCCATGCGTTGCCATTCCTGAGGACTCAGGTGTTATTCCTCTGTACCTTGTAAATTCACACCATATCCCACCCTTCAAACCGAAACACAGCCATGCAAACACAGCTGCTTCACGGTTGAAACACGAATGAGACAGAGGTACCCAAGCAATCGACTTTTGTAGAAAGTCTCCCTCTTCCTATTATATATTATATTCGTAGTATTTTTTTTTATTTATTTATTTAACACTTTATTGCACCAACATAATAGGATTTGTTGAACAATTTTCATAAAGTATAGTGTAGTACAAAAGGCGGCCTTATCGCTAAGCAATCTCTTCCAGACAACCTTTGGATAGAAAGAATTAAAGAATAAGTGAATATTCATAGTATTATGCAATTATAATACGTCCTTTGTCTAAAATATAAATGTCGACTTTCCACTTTGGGTTTGCTGGAAGAAAACTCTATTAGAGTTAAGCACGCCTTTGTACATTTGATTACCTCCGTCATATTCTTATAATTAGTGTAATAAAGAATTAAAAAAAAAATAAGTACCGAGCTATCTATTTTACAGTGTAAAATTTTCAAATATACTACATTTTTTTTGTAACATGAGGAGCAAATTAGCATACGGCTCACCTAATGGTAAATGACGATGGTAAATGATGAATGTGGTGCCGGCCATTAGGCCGAAAAAAAAACCAACTGATAATAGTTTTTTTTATATTACTTAGAATGGCAACAAGCTGACAGCCCACTTGATGGAATGTGGTAACTGTCGCCTATAGACATGTACTCCTCATGTCTATAGGCGACGACGATCTGTTAAATACACAAGCATGTTCTGTATAAAGATTTTTATTTAAATAACGTAACAAATTGTTAACTGATTTAGTAAATTCTCATTTTTTTTATCTGAAAGGATATTCAGATCAGTTCAGATTTTTTTTACACTACTTAGCAAACAAACAAGCTGACGGCCCACCTGATGGAAAGTGGCAACCGTCGCCTATAGACATGAGCAGTACTATGGACATAACAGAGTATACTGTTTCGCCCATGATATCCCCCATGCGTTGCCATTCCCGAGGACTCAGGTGTTATTCCTCTGTACAAATTAAATAATTATATGTAATATTATTAAAGGTATATTTTTCATTTTCACACTCTCCATGCTGTTCAATAAAACAACTAAAAATTATAAATAACTGTACATTTTATTTACTACATGCATCAACTATCTAACGCAATTGTACCAACAGTACATACAAATAAAAATCCACACGAATCGACAATAAATAATAATCAGATACACCCAAATACTGAATATACTTAATCTATGGTTAAATTAAAATATAAATAAAAAAATTATTATACTTATTGAAAAACTCTATACATCCTCGAACGAAAAAGGCGCGAAATTACCACGATTTTACTTTTTTTTTTTTTAAATCAGTGTAATATTTTATAAAAAAATAAAACCATGGTTTATAATTGAACTTGATCCCTAATAAAACATTTGACTAAATGCTAAGTAATTATCTAATCTTACATATTTCTACTATATAGTACCTAATTTTAAATTATCTAGATTTTAGAATAAACTGGCATAATAGAACAGCAATAAATTATAGTCTTAGTAACTTAAAAATAATAATGTGTAATTTTCATTATATGATTTATTTAAAAAAAAAATAACAATAAAAAGTACAACTTTTTTCGCCCGAGGATCGAAACTAAAAGCTTAAAATAAAAAAAAAAATATATAAATTAATTCGAAACGCATCCAGTTGAATCCAATGTGATTCATATGAATACATCTCAAATTTAATTGTTAATTTTGTTTTTTTTTCGGTATATTTATTTTAAAAAGATGTCAATAAAGAATTCAGACATCTTTTACTTGTACATGGCTATTTGTACCAAAATGGCGCCAGTGAGCGTCGCTTAGAGCTTACGCCATATTTTTTTATTTGTAACTTTTTAAATAGTCATAGACGCAGTTTTATCCTATATATTGCATAAGTGAAATTTTAGAAAACATTCCGCTTAAAAATTTACGACATAGACAGAGGAAAATAATTTGACTTTTTTATTTATAGTCTTATTCAAGTTGTTTCCCGCGAATTGTATATCCTTAGAAATTTTTCAATAAGAAGTCTCCTGAATCATTTACCAAGTCTACAAATCGTTCTCTGTGACTTATTATTGAAATCTCATAATCGCTCACTGGTAAAATAGACTAGAATCTATCAAAGATATTACACTCTCACGATTTTACAGTTTTCTCTCCAAATTCAGCTTTTTTATCGCTAGACTCATCGACATTTTCACTTATACTAGTAGCTACCGATATTTCTGTAACTGGTTCATTATTTGTGACATCTTTAGAGTCATTACCGAAGAAAATAGCGACATCGTTGTCATCGATTTCTTCTACTGGCTTGATAGTTTCTAATTTTGGTGCTGGAACAACTACGGGATGTTGAATAGAAGATTCAGCTCTCAACTCACAATCAGATATGTCGCCCCTGTGTTTATGTATAATCTCGCTGTTCAAAATACTCTTAATATCCTTGTTTGTACTTTGAATTTCTTGGTCTACGCTATTCTTTTTTTCTTTAGTTCTATCTATGGGCTCATAGCCAGCTGGCAGCGTTAGACCTCCAACGTCTATGTTCGCAAAATCAAACGAACTGGGCTGGAAGTTGCCTTGAGGAACAGGTTGCACTTTTATGTTCGACTGAGTCTGTCCCGATGGCTGCTCTATAGCTTGTAGTATACTCTGTAAAAGACCTTCGGAAAGCAATTGCTCATGAGGTATCGAAGGCGGACCAGTCTTACCTCTCAATCCATCGTCAGCTGACTGTATTTGTAGAGAATAACTGCCATGTTTTCCTTTTACTGGAATTTCCTGACTAAATTGACTAATTTGACCATTAACACTATTTATATTTTTATTAGTTGATACTATCTTTTGTTGCAATAGCTTGGCTTCCTCGCTCAAGTTTTTAATCTTCTCCGATGTCTGTTGTATTTGTTCTGAAACAAATTGTAATCTGTTGTCTTTATAGTTGTGCTTTCCTAATGCCTTTGCCTTTTGGAAACTGTTTTTCTCATTTTTTTCTTTTTTAACATCATTACTAGGGACTATAGTTTGGACTAATGTATGCGAAGCTGTAGCTAAATCTTTACTATTATAAGAAACTGATTCGCTGCCTGGAACAGGAGTGTTAAATGCATTTTGTGGCGATATCAGAGTTTGCTGACTTTTAGAAAGTGTTGATCCTAAGGAACTTAAGCTAGCTACGTAGCTGGACGCTAGCTCTGAAGGAATTCTTTCTCCTAACTTTGCTGCTTTTATGATTGCTTCATGGTACGGACAGTGTTTCAAAATAGCTGCTGCATCCAGATTAGACAAATTAGCAAGTATCATCCCATCGAGAGTTGCTGTTACAGAGTTTGTGTTAGAATCAGAGGTGCTATGATCGGATACAGTTAATAAAGGTGCAGTGTAAGAGTCTATTGGTGACCCATATAAATTATTCGGAGTTTGTTGCAGATTTTGGAAATTTATGGGGTTTTCTGCATGTGGCAAGCTGTATAGATTGGACGGTTCAATAGATAGGGAGAGACTTGAAACTCCATGGTTTCCAGTATGCTGGTGTGTGTCTTTTACATCCCTGATTGGAGGTGGAATATAAGTCGGTCCTTGTTTCAAATGGTCGATACCATGAGTGTCTTTATGGTGTGTGATTTGTCCAATTTGTTGAATTAGGCCTTCTGGGACTGATTCTCTGAATTTGATTGGATGTCTTGGGCTACTGCCACCTGTATGGATAGAGTGGCCGCCACCAGAGTATGTTCCGTATGGGATAGGTAAGTTAGCAGGTGCTGGTTTCGGAGGAGCTCCATACTGACTTCCTGGAGGTACACCGTAGATTCCTGATGGTGGTATAAGGCCTTTAGCTCCTTGTTGTCTGACTGATGGAGGGTAAGGGCCATTAGATAATGAATCTAAAGGTGGAGCTGAGTAGGTGTCAATTGGCTTATCAAGTCCCGTTGGCACAGAATTCTGTATAAATGTCACATCTTGAGGAGTATTGGTTTCTGTGTAATGCGCTTCAAATACTGTTTTCGATTGATCGATATGATTCGAGTCGCCACCAACTATAGCATTTAAATCGATATTAGCCAAAGCATCTTGGTGGACGCTTGAGTATCCTGTTGTAATTTGAGCATTACCACCAAATGCCGGAGGTTGGTCGAAATTTGGCAAACCTTGGTCGAAATTTAAGTGAAGATCTTGAGCTGGTGGTGGCGGAGGTGGGCCATATTGGTCACCTAGTTGGTTGCCAGCATTTATATCGCCAACGTGATGATCAACTTCTACTATTGGTTTTGATACACCAGGTATTGGCTTCCAGCCGTCATACAGCACATGTGGTGGAGTAGGTGGCGCAGGGATACCTGGATGTGGTGGTCGAGGGTTCGGGTCAGGTTGCGGAGGTCCGTAATGTCCCAAATTGCTATCGTGGACTACAACTTGGTCATTAGGACCTATAGGACCGAGCGTATGTCCTGGCGGGCCGTATGTGTCTGCTGGAATCGGGAAGTTTGGCTTAAGATCTCCTGGTAGGGACAGAGATGTTAATGGCGTTCCATATATAGGTGCGGGTAGATTTAATCCAAGATCTATTGAACTAACACTGCCGATGCTTGAAGTTATCGGAGGTAGTTCTGGGATGGGTAAATTCTGTACGTTAAGCAATGGGGGGCCATAAGTTGCTTTTGGAGGGCCGTAAATAGGTTTAGGTGGACCATAAACCGGTTTAGGAACTCCATATATGGGTTTTGGGTGTGTAAGCTTTGGTGGTTTGAAAGGAACACCATAGGTTGGTTTCGGTAGACTAAATTTTGCAGGGCCGTATGTTTTCTTTGGGGGGCCGTAGATTGGTTTTGGAGGACCATAGGTCTGTTTGGGAGGACCGTAGCTCTGTTTCGGCGGGCCGTATAGTTTGGGGGGTCCGTATATGGGTCTCGGCTTGGAGATTGGTGGTGGCGGTGGTCCTTCATAAGTCTGACTTGGAAAGACTACAGGTGAAGGCGGTCCATAAGCGCCCGGGGGCGTGTCCTGCAGTGGTACTCCGTAGATTGGTGCCGGCAGTGGGAGATCTGGAACTTGAGAGTTTAAATGTTATTAAAATCCATATATATGGTTATTTTTAAAGAAGGAATAACACCTGAGGAATGGCAATGTATGGGAGTTATCATGGACGAAACAGTATACTCTGTTATGTCCATGGTAATGCACACGTCTATAGGTGATGGTTACCACTTACCATCAGGTGGGCTGTCAACTTGTTTGCCATTCTCAGTTGCATAAAAAAGGCACATATTTATATTAAATTATTGTAAATTTTATGTTATTTTTATTTAATTATGACTAATGGTGTACTTTGTATACATTTCTAACATTATAAAGTAGTTCGTGTGGTCCCGGCATAGAATAGACCACCTATATACGTCGGGACCACACGGCCAACCATTTGCCGTATGAACTACGTTTATTATTATGTTCAATGTATAAAATACATACTAATGTTGCCTATATCCTGAGGTGGTCCGTACGCGTCCGCAGGCAGAGGCTCCCCGTACGAGTTCGATAATCCCGCTTCTCGCTTCTGTGCTTGTACTCCTGAAAAAAAAAAATTTTAATCAAAAAGATAGTTTTAAAAAGCAACTCTCTCAGATTGTACCTATAGAAATTTTATCAAAATCTGTTCAGTATAACGGAAGAAGTGGCCCATTCTATGCCAGGATTATACGGCAAAACATGGATAATAAACATACCCAAAGGTTGTCTGGAAGAAATTGCTTTAGCAATGAGACCGCCTTTTGTATTTCATAAGTGTATTTTATACGTATATATTTTTAAACGGCTTGATCGATTCCAATAATTGTTTTCATTGTAACAGGCGTGGTTTAAAAGAAAAACAAATGGGAAGTTTAGCTGAAAAATAGAGAACTTGAAATAGGTAATTTTGTATGGGAATCGTTACTTAGAAATATTTTCAATAGATGGCGTTATTTACGAAGTTCATCGAGTCAGCTAGTCTGAAATATATTAAATAATAAATAAATAAATTGCCTAATTAGATACACAATACCTACAAGGTTTACCACCTTCTTGATATAAAGGAAATCTAGTTATGAATTCTTAAAACATACTTTGGACCGTCAGCATGTTTACCTTTGTAAAATAAGAAAAAAAAATTGATGGTGTCAATTTACCTGAGTTGGTAGCTTCAGCCACCAAATCCTGCTCGCTGTCTTTGCTGACCAGTCCGGGGGGAGTGTCCTCAGCTAAAACTGCCGCCAGCAGCACGCACCACAGTACCACCACCTGGAAATAAGGACAAACATGTTTTGTCAAACGGTTTCAATAATTTAAAATGTCTTACACAATAATAAAGATTGTGCTTCACAATAGACAGCTTCAATTGTGTTAAAAATAGTTATTTTGATTCGAAAACAAAACATCTCCGTGAAGCAGTTGTGTTTGCATGGCTGTATTTCGGTTTGAAGGGTGGGATATGGCGTGAATTTACTGGGTACTGAGGAATAACATCTGAGTCCTCAGGGCAACGCATGGAGGGTATCATGGGCGAAACAGTATACTCTGTTATGTCCATGGTACTGCTCATGTCTATAGGCGACGGTTACTACTTTCCATCAGGTGGGCCGTCAGCTTGTTTGCCATTCTAAGTTGTATAAAAAAAAATCTGAACTGATCTGAATATTTTTTCAGATAAAAAAAAGAGAATTTACTAAATCAGTTAACAATTTATTACGTTATTTAAATAAAAATCTTTATACAGAACATGCTTGTGTATTTAACAGATCGATCCAAAAAAAAGTTTAATTATAAAATCAATAATCGATGTCGATAAGATCCTATTATCGATTAAATTGAATCGATATAGGGAAATGTAGCTAGTGCAACATGCTACACATGTTATCGATCGTGGACGTTCGATTACAATGCATCGATATTCCCACCAGATTGTAGATGCCCTCTTTTTTCATTCTTTTGTTATATTTTAACACAATAGAATTGATAATTTAATTGTAAGCAAAAAATGTCACACTTTTTACTATGGGAACTCGGAATATGTTACGGAAACGCTGCATATAGTTGGCTTTAAGTGGTTTATTTAAGTAGTTGGCCGTGTGGTCCCGGCATAGAATAGGCCACCCCTTTCTATCCAGCGGGTGTCTTAAGAAGCAACTAAGAAGGGCGAGGGATGGGCAGCAGCGTCCCTCTTAAAACATCTCTAAAGTCTGACTGCGGCTGCCAAATCGCCTGCCAAGCGTGACAACTACTAGGAAAACTTCCCATCGGGGAGGCTTATGTTCAGCAGTGGACAATTTAGGGCTGGCATGATGATGATGAAGTAGTTTATTTAGGGAAATCTTAATTAGAAGTACTTTAAACACAACCAGGGTGAAAAATAAGCTTAATTTTCCTGATGGTAACACTACAGTAGCTCATGAATGCTTGCAACACCCCTATATAAAGTACAAACGAATCTATTAATAGAATACTTTTTTCTTCTTTCACTGCAATTTTCTAAAACAATTAAAAAAAAAAAACCTAACTAACCTAATAAACAATATGAAACGTTTCCCGCCAAAAAATATGTCACTCTCTCTTATATTATGTCAGATAGACGACAGTTCGTTCACGGAATTATCTATTATTTTTTTATTTTCACTGTAATAAAAAAAAAATTTAAAAAGAAACCTACTAACCTTCTCCTTGCATTATGGTATAACAATAAGTTTCCCGCCAAAAATCATGTCATTCTTTCTCGCTAGCGAGAGGGAAAACAATTTACACTATTCCATTCTGTATAAATTTTAACTGGTAAGCAATTAAGCACGTAAATAAACACTTCCCTAATATTAATTCATGTTTCCTTTCATACTTCTTTCTGTTGTTTTAAAACCATATAATGGTATGTTATTAATATAAAGGCGGGAAGAGATCTTTCTCATATTCCATTGTTCATTGTAAGCAGAGATTGCTGTCATTAGAACATTTGTCTATAGCAAGCTAGATACCGGGCAGGGTTATCGCGAGGGATTTCATAAATATAGGGTGGTGTAAGGGTATAAATATACCGCTTTATCTTCCAGATAGTTTAGTTTTCATGACTATGACTGTTTTTATTGATCTTTTTTTATATGCAACTTAGAATGGCAAACAAGCTGACGGCCCACCTAATGGAAAGTGGTAACCGTCGCCTATAGACATGAGCAGTACCGTGGACATAACAGAGTATACTGTTTCGCCCATGATACCCTCCATGTGTTGCTATTCTTGAGGACTCAAGTGTTATTCCTCTATACCTTGTAAATTCACTGCCATATCCTACCCTTCAAACCGAAATACAACCATGTAAACATAACTGCTTTATGGTAGAAACACGAATGAGTTAGAGGTGCCCAAGCAAACGACTTTTTTACAAAGTCTCGGATCTGGTGATCTGAGTGTTTCCTATGGATTACCGATCTATTTTCATGAATTGTAAATATTGAGATTGCAAATTTTTTATTTAGTGGGTGTAGTAAGAGGCGGATAAGGAAATTGTCAATGTTGAAAGTAATTGGATTACAATATAATTTCTCTTATATACAGAGTAATAAATGTGCATTATGGTAACCCTATTCACGCGGGATTGTTAGTAATGGAGACTGAGAAACAAATTGCTAGCAATATACCCAGCCAGGTTGACCTCCTCGCGGTTCTCCCTGGAAACTATAATGGTTAATTCCTGATGAATTCATCATGACGGGCTAACTGGCCTGTTTTCATTCTCATCTATCACCCTTCACTGGTGCTCCGCCAGCGTATCCCGTTAGCGCAGGCGGGGTTACCATACTATTTCGTATGTGACACTCTATCTATGCAATTAAGTGTTCCATTATCAAATTATTAAAAAAAAAACGTTTACTTCGTAACTACAAATAGCCAGTCCGTGACATTGGAACAGTGATTTAGTATTAGAGAAATCATCACGCGACTCTGTGTCCCGCCATCTTGTCTCATTGTGAGCCCCTGCAGGTGAAAGTGCACATAAATGGGAAGTATTTGCATGCCCATTACTGTTAGTGATGTGCCCAATCGGACTTATTTGGCATATTTTTTTTTAAAAGCCAACAGTGATGCTGTTGGTGTTGTGGGTGATCATGGGCGGCGGTAGTCACTTACCATCAGGTGAGGCGCATGCTCGTTTACCCCCTGTGTTGTAAAAATATTCTCGATTGACTTGAAAAAGAAAATTTTGAATTTGGTTGTATTTTTTCTTTATGTTTGTCACCTCATAACTCCGTCAGTTGGGAACCGATTTGGAAAATTCTTTTTTTATCTGAAAGGATACACTTACAGAGTGGTTTTGTAGAAATTCAATCAATATCGATCAGTAGTTTAGTTTTTAAATCGATATAACTGGTTTTGCAGTCAGTGGTTTTGTGGAAAACGATGGTATTTTAAATGACACTTGATGACTGGGAAACAAGCTGACGGCCCGCCTGATAGAAAGTGCTAAATGTTGTCTATACATATGAATAACACTGTGAACGTTACAGAATGCAATGTGGTGCCCATGGTATTTCTCATGTGTTGCCATCACTGAGGACTAAGTTTTTTTTGTTGTACCATTGAGGTGGCAAACAAGCATTCGGCCCATCTAATGGTAAGCGGTCACCGTAGCCTATGAACGCCTGCAATACCAGGGGTATTACGCGCGCGTTGCCGACCCTGAAGAAACCTCTTTACCCCCCTTTTGAAGAACCCCATGCTATAGTCTCTTGGGAAAACCTCGGCAGGGAGCTCATTTCATAACCTGAGTGTTCGTGGGAGGAAACATGTCTGAAACCGCGTTGTACGCGACCATCTAGGCTGTAGGACATGAGGGTGAACTCCCTGTCGATGGCGAGCCGTACGATGGTAGAGAGTTTTATGTTATGGATCTGTAAAGATAGTAAATGTTCATTCATTCAATAGTTTTTCCTTTGATCATCATCTTCACCATCTCAGTCACTACCTGTCCACTGCTGGACATAGGTCTCCACCATAGACTGTCATAAGGAACGGTCCTGAGCCACCTGCATCCACTGACACCCTGCAACGCATTTGAGGTCGTCACTCCATTTGGTGGCGAGTCGTCCGACACTGCGTTTGTCCGTACGGAGTCGCCACCCAAGTACTTTTTTTTTCTTTTGGTAATTAAGGCAAAATTAATAAAACTATGGAACAACACATATAAAAAGTTATGGTACAGAGTCGATTAGTATTCGATTACTGCAAATACCCGAATGCTGTATTCGAGTATCCATTCGGACCCAGCAGTAGATTAATAAAAGATTTAAAAGAGCTTTGAAACAAATTTACTCGTATTTGTTCAAGTTCGAATTTTTATATTTCGAGTAATCGAATTCATACGGAATTCGATTACTCGAAATATATCGAGTATTGGAGTAAATAATTTGAGTCATTAATTCGAGTGAGTTTAAATGTGCACATCACTAATTACTGGGCACATAACCTGTGTCCGTACATACTCAATATGTCTACTTGTTTAACTGTACACAGTGATTTTAGAATGACTTCCAAACGAAATAAGTTCTTAATTTGTCCCATTTTTTTGGATTACATTACCCGATTACATGACCAATTCTGAACCGATTAGCACAATTATTTTCTATGAGCGACGTAAGAGGAGACTAAGGGGACTAATAGTTGAGGGATGGACAGCAGCGTCCCTGTTAAAACATCACCAAAGCCTAACTGCGGTTGCAAATCCGGCTGTCAAGCGTGGTAACCACTGGCAAAACTCCTCTTATGGGGAAGGCCTATGTCCAGCAGTGGACAATTAACGGTTGATGTAATAAAACAGTTCGAGCGTTTGCTTCATATTGATCTTCTTTACAGTCACATATTATGTGCTCATAGAAATGTCTTTGCAGAGTTTCGTTGGCATCTTGCGGAGAGTCCGTACTCCGAGTAGTGTGTGCGTGTGTGTATTCATTTTTTTTATACAACTTAGTATAGCAAACAAGCTGACGGCCCACCTGATGGAAAGTGGTAACCGTCGCCTATAGACATGAGCAGTACCATAGACATAACAACAAGAGTATACTGTTTCGTCCATGATCCTCCCCATGCGTTGCCATTCCTGAGGACTCAGGTGTTATTCCTCTGTACCCTGTAAATTCACACCATATCCCACCCTTCAAACCGAAACACAGCCATGCAAACACAAGTGCTTCACCCAAGCAATCTACTTTTGTACAAAGTGAATTAACTTTTTTGCGGAGCAAAATGTAAAAAAAAACTGCAATTTATGAATAACTGTCAATTGTTATACAGAGAAAGGATTTCCATCCGCCATTTTGTAACAACAAATGACAATTATAAGAAAAAATATGGCGCGAATTAAGATAACTTTCGACCCGGGCAATGTGTAACGCCGGAACTTTTACTTGCTTTCATAGATCACGAGTCACGACCGTCTTATAGATCATCGGCGCACGCGCATCTAATGCGGCGTTGTCTGTATTCAATAGAACATAAAATGTAAACAAACGAATAATCGGCCCGACCATAGACAATCGACTGATGTACAAGTCGGACATCAATCAATTGATGCAACGTTTCGTTTTGTTACTAATTAAATTTAGAGAGTGCTCCTCGTCGACTGATGACGAAACGAAACGCAGTTACGTTTTTATTAATTTCAATTGGATGCGTGATGAGAGGAATTGGCGCGTTTTTTTTTTAACTTAATTCTTTTAAGAAACATTTTTATTGTTCACTATCTTTGTAAGGTGGTATTGTGTGATTTATTTAAAATGAAAATGGACATGTGTTAATAGAAAATACTGTTGATTTTGTGTATTAAAGTTATACTTTTTTGTCCAAATCAGTACGATTTCATTTTCACTTTTAACCAATCGCAATTTTTTATGTCAATTTTCAGAATGTTTTGTGATGTAACTGTTTTTTTTTAATTTCGCATAAAGCGTTACTCGAATGGAGAAATAAAATAAAAATACTATAACGATTTAAATAATTCATTCACCTACAAAAAGCTACATTATCAGTGAATAATACAAAGTATAAAACAAAGTCGCTGTCGCTGTCTGTCCGTTCCTATGTATGCTTAAATCTCTAAAACTACGCAACGGATTTTGAAGCGGTTTTTATTAATAGACAGAGTGATTCGAGAGGAAGGTTTATATGTATAATACATGCATAATATTGTAGAGGAACATTGATAATTTTAGAGGTTTCTAATGTGATGTCGTAATGTAATGTGGAGGCCAGCGGCGGTATTTAGTATGAACATTGCACCCGTGCGAATCCGGGGCGGGTGGCTAGTATAATATATAATACATCTGATAGTATTTACTAGTTTGCATTCACACAGATTCACTATTTAATAAAATTAAACTTTTTAAGTAAAAGCAACAGCTAAGTTTGTTACCCGTTCTTCATGGCTGCAATTGCGTTCCGAATGGGGGGGTAATAAAAAAGAATGACAATTGAAAAATGTTTAAATTTAAGTCTAATAAATGTATCTATTATAATTCTTTTTTTTCTTCTTTAATCTCTTTAAAGATGACGTGTCTTATAAAAAAAAAACTACTTCATTTGTGACAGAACTAGATAAAATAACTAGTTCAAAATTAACACTTCTTTGCATATTTTTTTTTATTGGCGATATAAATCAAGGTGATATTATTCACCAGAGGGAGATTTTGTACAAAAGTCGATTGCTTGGGTACCTCTGTCCCATTCGTGTTTCAACCGTGAAGCAGTTGTATTTGCATGGCTGTGTTTCGGTTTGAAGGGTGGGATATGGCGTGAATTTACAGGGTAGAGAGCAATAACAAGTGAGTCCTCAGGAATGGCAACGCATGGGGGGTAGCATGGGCGAAACAGTACACTCTGTTATATCCATGATACTGCTCATGTCTATAGGCGACGGTTACCACTTACCATCAGGTGGGCCGTCAGCTTGTTTGCCGTTCTAAGTTGTATAAAAAAAAATTAAAAATTATTTTTTTTTACAACATACTATCTGTCTGTAACGAATCGAACCTTCTATTCCTATACGAGCATTTATCAATAGTTCACGAAAATTACAATGCCATTGACCTCCGCGGACGTGAATGTAATTTTTTAATGGGAAATGCGTGCCATAGCGCGATGGTGTGAGCAATAAACATCTCTATGTATTACCAAGATCATAATTATTAGATATGGACGTTGTGAAATCGCATGGTCGAATGGAAGTCAAGATCTCTCGACATTGTGAATAGTTTGTCAGAGAAATACTTTGTACATCGTTAAAGATCGAGTCGCACAAAAAAAAATGGCGTCCATTGTTACAAATTCATTTATTTTTAATTTAAAAACTATACTGTCCATATTATTGTACGTATGTAAACCTCTATATGTATTTAAAAAACGAACAGTTTCGTGTCACCGGTCAAACTGTTTATAACTACTCTACTCCATCCAAAGGTTGCCTGCAAGAGATCGCTCCTAGCGATAAAGGTCGCCCATTGTTCTCTCACTGTGATCATTTCTTGTAATTGTTTGTATCTATAATAAGTTTACTATTGTAATCTTATGGAGGGAACAATGAAGAGTATCTATCTATCTATTAAATTGATTTTGATAAAATTTTCACGGGACAAATCTGTAAGTAACATATATCCTTTGAGATGAAAAATTTTTCCAAATAGGTTTACAGTTGATGGAGTTATGAGGTGCCGTCATGTGGCTCTGCATAGAATAGGCCACCCCTTCCTTTCCTGCGGGTGTCGTAAGAGGCGACTAAAAGATGGGCAGCAGCGTCCCTCTTAAAAAATCACCAAAGCCTAACTGCGGTTGTCAATTCGCTTGCCAAGCCAATTATTGGTAAAACCTCCCAAGGGGAAACCTATGTTTAGCAGTGGACACTTAACGATTGATATACTGTTAAATATATATATATATATATATATATATATATATATATATATATATATATATATATATATATATATATATATATATATATACAACTTAGAATGTCAAACAAGTAACCGTCGCCTATAGACACAAGCAGTACCATGGACATAACAGAGTATACTGTTTCGCCTATGATACCCCCCATGCGTTGCCATTCCTGAGGACTCTAGTGTTATTCCTCTGTACCCTGTAAATTCACGCCATATCCCACCCCTCAAACTGAAACACAGCCAGGGGGTACCCCCTGACGATGATGGTATTGTTTATTTCTACCTGTAATTATTGTTGGTAACAAAGAATCTACCCATATGTTGAGTTACAATGAAAAGAACCGAATGATTTTTCGAAGTCGCTTGATAATACCAGTCGAGCCTGTTCCCAAGTACCTACATAACAAGACTGTAAATACTTTCACTGGAGTTATGAATAACGATTACTTTGCGGTTTGGTACAAATTATACTGTGCCGCCCATCGCGTCTCTCTCTCTGTGTTTATGTGCCGTTGCCCCTGGGGATTACGAAATTTGGGCGTGACTGCACCATAGTCTGTATTTTTTATTTATATACGATGATGTAATAGAAACCCCGCCCGCGCTATCGGTATACACCGGCGGGGCACCAGTGAGCGATGATAGGTGAGGGTGAAAAGGCAGGTCAGTCAGCTCATCGTGATGAATACACCTGGAGGGGGGAAAGGGATTGTTAGCAATGGAGTTTGACAGCCCCATTGCTAGCAATATACCCTATTAGGTGGACCTCCACGTAGTTCCCCCTGGAAACCATCGTGAACAATTCTTGTTGAATTTGTCACGATGGGCTAACCTACTTCATCCTCACCTATCATCCATCATTGGTGCCCCGCCGGTGTATACCGATAGCGCGGGTGGGGTTACTATTCCATTATCACCCACTAAAATAAAAATACACCTGGAATTCAGCACGATGGTTTCCAGCGGGGACCACATAGAGGTCGACCTGCCAGGGTATATTGCTAGCAATGGGACGGGTAGTACGCATTAATAACAACCCCTTTCCCTGCTACATTATATGTTTTATTATATTTTCCTTCGGAGAATGTCAAACAAGCTGACAGCTCATTTGATAGAGAGAGGTAACTGTCACCTATAGGAAGGGAAGGAATTGTTAGTGAGGGATCCAACAGTTCCTACCACTAGTTATATATGGTAACAGGTTGGCCTTCACCCAATTTCCCCTGGAAACCGTCGTGATGAATTCATCACTATGTACCAACTGACCTGCTTTCATCCTCACCTATCATCACTTCCTGCCAGCGTATACCGATAGCGCAGGCGGGGTTACCATTACAATATCATTCATTAAAAAACACCGTGCCTCTAGACATGAACAGAACCATAGACCATGATTGCCATTCCTGAGGACTCGGGCGTTATTCCTCTGTACCCTGTAAATTCACTGCCATATCCCACCCTTCAAACCGAAACACTGCCATGCAAACACAACTGCTTCACGGTAGAAACACGAATGGGACAGAGGTGGTTAAGCAAACGACTTTTATACAAAGTCTCCCTCTGGTAAATGGTCGTTTCTGTTACAGACGCCTATAGGCTACGGTAACTTCGTTTACCATCAGACAGGTCGTGTGCTTGTTTGCAGTATAATAGTAATATAGAAAAGTACTTTTCTCTCATTAAATAATTATGTTTGTTAAGTTCAAATCCATTCTATTCGACATTCGATTGTTTGTCGAAGCGCTTCCAAGAAATTTAAAAAGTAACCTAGGAAAGGTTACTTAACGGTGTTTTCCGTTTACGCGGGGAGTTATTCGGAATATTAAATTGTCGTGTGTTTGCTGGCGGCCAGTCGTTGGTACTCACAGTCTTTGGGGTCATTATCTTTGGTTACGTACGTATTAATTGGTAATATTTACCGTTCTCCACCGAGGGCACTGAAACAAAGAGAAATATATATATATATATATATATATATATATATATATATATATATATATATATATATATATATATATTTTAATTTATTTATGCTTTATTGTACACAAAAAATTACATTGTTATACCACTATAACTACATAGTATAAAACAAAGTCGCTGTCGCTGTCTGTCCGTCCCTATATATGCTTAAATCTTTAAAACTACGCAACGGATTTTGAAGCGGTTTTTTTTAATGGACAGAGTGATTCGAGAGGAAGGTTTATATGTATAATACATGCATAATATTGTAGAGGAACACTGATAAATTTACAGGTTTCTAATGTGATGTGATGTAACGTGTACCCGTGCGAAGCCGAGGCGGGTCGCTAGTATTTTATATATGAAATAAAGATGTACAACAGTCGAGCTTAACTCTGTAAGAGTTCTCTTCCAGCAAACCCTGAGTGGTATGGAGCATTAATTATTAGCGGGCAGTGTGCGTACAATAAGTGGAAACAGTATGGTTGTTTCTATTAAGAAATAGTAAATAATATTGATTGTTATGTAATCCTTGTATTTTTTTATACAACTTTGAATGGCAAACAAGCTGACGGCCCACCTGATGGAAAGTGGTAACCGTCGCCTATACACATGAGCAGTACCATGGACATAACAGAGTATACTGGCAACACCTGGGGTGGTATTCGCCCATGATACCCCCCATGCGTTGCCATTCCTGAGAACTCAGGTGTTATTCCTCTGTACCGTGTAAATTCACTGCCATATCCCACCCTTTAAACTGAAACACAGCCATGCAAACACAGCTGTTTCACGGTTGAAACACAATATCTTTGTATCTTTTTTCATTAAGTTTTGTCATATGCCATAAAATTATAAATTTATTGTGATTTGAATCTTACTTTACCCTACAAGTCAGGGCCGTAACTAAACCCAAGTTTAAGGTAGGCCAAAAGAACTTTTTGGTAGAGCAGAAGTTATAATTAAGTGACTTTGAAAAAGCGAATTTATCTAATTTTTTGGGACCTTTCATTTTAAGGTAAGGCAAAGGGCCTTTTAAGATTTTCCTTTTTTTACAGCACAGGGGGCAAACAAACATGTGGCTCACTTGATGGTAAGTGACTACCGCCGCCCATGATCACCCACAACACCAGTGGCATTGTAGGTGTGTTGCCGACCTTTTGAAAAGGAACATGCTCTTTTCTTGTAGGTTATGTTGTAAGGTAAGGCATTTCCCCTCATTGCCTCATGCTACAAGTACTAAAACGATGACCCAAATTGCCAAAAGAATACCCAAATATCTCCAAGCCCAGTTCACTTCTCTCCAAAACATTTCTCCAAAATTTCTCGAATAGTAAAATTCTTATCCAAAATTGGGGAGAAAAATACTCAATCCGGCAACACTGAATGTAAAACTCTATCTCTCTATAGGCAAATATAATTTTTTAAATCGTTCGAGTAGTTTTCGAGTTTTAATCTATTACAAACAAACAAATAACCAACTTTATCGTAATCGTTTATTTTACGAAGTAATCTGTAAAGATTTATCGTTCAATATAATAACATAGTATTACATATATGTACATAATATCTATTATAATGTAGGTCACACCACATCACGCGAACTACATTATACGTACATTATAAAACGATGGTGTAACATTGGTATTCTTATGGTGTAATGCAACTTTAAATGGGCATGTGGTTACTTGGTAATGCGGCACGCATCAGTAGAATTAGATCCCTCGATAACGGCCAAGGTTTATTTATTTACCAATTATAATTCGCGACTTTGCATGCTCGGTGTCCAAAATTAAACTTATAATGCACATGATGTACCAGAGGGAGACTTTGTACAAAAGTCGTTTGCAACACATGTCCAACACTGTCCCATTCGTGTTTCTACCGAGAAGCAGTTGTGTTTGCATGGCTGTGTTTCGGTTTGAAGGGTGCGATATGGCAATGAATTTACAGGGTACAGAGGAATAACACTTGAGTCCTCAGGAATAGCAACGCTTAAGGGGTATCATGGGCGAAACAGTATACTCTGTTATGTCCGTGGTACTGTTCATGTCTTTAGGCGACGGTTAACACTTTCCATCGGGTGGGCCGTAAACTTGTTTGCCATTCTAAGTTGCATACCAAAAAAACATAAGAAGTGATCTTTCGAGCCGGATTGAGATATACCCTAACCGGGATGAAAAGTACCTCTTATGGCATTTAGAAATCTCATTTACTGTGAAAAACACATAATTGTTTGTTTGATTAAATTATCATATTCAAAAGGAATGACCTCTGCAAAAAGAATCAATATAATCGGTCCATAACAATACTAAGCTATTGCGTAACAAGTCCAAAACAAAAGAATGAATAATATCCATTCAAAATTTTAAAAGTATTTGTAAAATTATTCTTTTATTCACATTTAAAAATAAAAGTCAGTTTCATTTTCGTTCTCCGTGTATCCTTATTTCGAAATATCCGTTCTCAATGACAAATACATTCCGTCGCGTGTAACAGGTTCGGGTCCGGCACCGCGACCAATGGCATTATGTGTACACAAAGAAACAGTGGCGACCACTGCGGGTATGACACATACACGCCGTGTCTAGAGTCTGCTCCGACAGTACTAACGATGATGAACAAACGATGATCAAATTATGATGAAATTTATGCTTCAATAAAGATTTTAAACAGTAAATCAAATGTCCTATCCATAATAATATTCTATTTTACTGTATTAGGTGTTATTCTGCACAAGTTCATCATAATTTCAGCCATTATCCGTCCACTGCTGGACATGAGCCTCCCCCATAGACCGCCATAAAGAACGGTCCTGAGCCACCAGCGTCCACTGACTGCCTGCAACGCATTTCAGGTCGTCACTCCATCTAGTGGGGGATCTTTTTTCCCAGTCACCCAGTTAGCCCATCGTGACGAATTCAACAAGAATTGTTCACGATGGTTTCCAGGGGGAACCACGCGGAGGTCGATCTAATAGGGCATATTGCCTGCAATGGGGCTGTCAAACTCCATTGCTAACAATCCCTTTCCCTCCCTCTAGTGGGGGGACGTCCTACACAAGTCCATATCATTGGTCATTTATAGCATAGAATAGGCCATCCCTTCCTTTCCCGTGGGTGTCGTAAGAACCGACTAACGAACTTAATAGTCGAGGATAACAGGGTCCTCTTAAAACATCACTAAGCTTAACTGCAATTGCCAACTTGTCTGCCAATCGTGGCAACTACTAAAAGAAAGAAAGAAACCTGATTTTACAGAAATATGCGACTACACCCACACAGGGGTTAAAAAAAATATTAAGAATTATAACAACGAAACTACACACAAAATATTTATATATATAAAAAAAGAAAATGAAATTAAAAAAAGAAAATAAAAAATAAACAATTCGTATAATAACAGTTTCCTCCAAAATTAGTGTGTGTGCGCGTGCGTCGTAAAACCTGCAAAATGAGGTGCGTGCTCAGCATTTTGCTGTAGTGTCAGGGACACTGCAGCGCTGATTTTGCTTGTGGTGTGCTTAAAGTGTATTGAGTAAAAAAAAAAAATATACTAAAAACTGGCCAAATCCTCCACTAATAAATACCATCTCAAATGCCTTACAGGGTGTCAGTGGATGCAGGTGGCTCAGAACCGTTCTTTATTTTCTTTTTATACCACTGAGGTGGCAAACAAGCATACGGCCCACCTGATGGTAAGCGGTTACCGTAGCCTATGAACGCCTGCAATACCAGAGGTATTACGCGCGCGTTGCCGACCCTGAACAAACCTCTTTACCCCCCTTCTTTACGGCCATGGTATGGGTCTATGGGGGAGATTTATGTTCAACAGTGGACAGCCGATGGCTTATATGGTAACGATGGTGGAAACCAGCTGTCCACCGTTCAAGGGTCACGTAAAATCGCGGATCTAAATTATGCTTAGGAAATATCCGGCGACAATTTTTTAGCATATCGGTTTACCATTTTCCATCAGCTAGTTCGCCATTCAGAGATTCGTAATTTGTTTGTACATACCAGAAGCAAAGGTCGCTCGAAGCGGTGTATACTTGAATAGAGGTTGGAGTAGGTATCATGTGTTCAAACCGGTCCCAGCGTATTCGTCCGGTGAAAGCGAAAGAGCGTCGAAAGTAGCTAGACTTCAAGTGTTGGTTTGCTTGTTTACCCACCCGACGCGGTAATTATTTATTTATTTCTGTGGTACATTTACAGATTACAAACAAATCTTTTAACAATAGAATACAACAAAAGCAAAGTTTACAGTCCAATTATAGTTGCACTCAACATTTACGGAGATGAAACGGAATAGGTTGATTTTTAACACAATTTTATTTACCAGAGGGAGACTTTGTACAAAAGTCGATTGCTTGGCTACCTCTGTCGCATTCGTGTTTCAACCGTGAAGCTGTTGTGTTTGCATGGCTGTGTTTCGGTTTGAAGGGTGCGATATGGCGTGAATTTACAGGGTACAGAGGAATAACACCCGAGTCCTCGGGAATGGCAACGCATGGGGGGTATCATGGGCGAAACAGTATACTCTGTTATGTCCACGGTACTGCTCATGTCTATAGGCGACGGTTACCACTTTCCATCAGGTGGACCGTCAGATTGTTTGGCATTCTAAGTTGTATAAAAAAAAGTACTTTAGCAGAGTATTTATTGTAATATTTAGACATATTACTTATTTATATATTTATTAATATATTTAGGTTATACAATGTATTAGAGGCGATATATTTCTTCTCTTACAATTACCAGATAGCTAGCAGAGAGCTAAGCACCGAAAACAAATCTACCAAACTATGCGTATAAACTATTAGGTTATCAATGTATGTAAAGTGCTTCGACACGATGAACATTTCTGATAGAATGTGCCAATATCCGATTTACAATCAATGTCATTGTACAATTTGCACATTCTGTACATTGGATTACTATATGACACACTAGCGGCGGCTTCGCACGGGTGGACATTTTTACAACATTTCAAAAAGTGGTTATTGTGACATAACGATAATAGTTGGACATATAGTGTCGTGAAGTTTTTTGTAGTTATTGATATTTTCTTCAATATTGTAGAACATACTTTTGTTCTATCACCAATAGTTTCCGCAGCGCACGCGACCAAAGATATTTTATAGCATTGTTTTTACACCTTGAGTTACGTTACTAAAGTTTTAGTAAGGATCCCCAACTTTTTATAGCAATAAATATAGCCTATGTCACTCAGGGTGAATGTAGCTTTCTAATGGTGAAAGAATTTTTGAAATCGGCAAAAGTAGTTTTTGAGTTTATTCATTACAAACATACATACACACAAAAATACAAATCTTTCCTCTTTATAATATTAGTGTTGATTTTTTATCCATTTCCATCAATTTATAATGTACAGTGCAAATCCTTACTAATACTATAAAAGTGAAAGCTTTTTTTTACAACACAGGGGGCAAACTAGCGGCTCACCTGATGGTAAATGACTACCGCCGCCCATGATCACCCGCAACACCAGTGGCATTGTGGGTGCGCTGCCGGCCTTTTAAAAAGGAATATGCTCTTTTCTTGAAGGTTACGATGTCGTATCGGTTTAAAAGTGTATTTGTTTGTTATCCAATAGCGTCTTAACAGCTTAACCTGTCACTATGAAATTTGGTATACACGTATTATATGGGATGGCGAAAGATATGGGATACTGTTTACCCCTATCAGTAAACATATCCCAGTTACGAAGTTGAAGTCGCGGTTAAAAGATAGTAAAGCACAATTCTATCTCTCTCTTTCTTCTCTCCTATATATATATATATAAAAAAAAAAAAAAAAATGTGCCCCGGCATAGAATGGGCCACCCATTCCTTTCCCGTTAGTTTTGTAAGAGGCGACTAAAGGAGGGCGAGTGATGGGCAGCAGTATTCCTTTTAAGACATCTCTAAAAATTTAACTGCGGTTACCAATCCATTTGCCAAGCGTGGCAGCTACCGGCAAAACTCCCCTTATGTCCAGCAGTGGGTAATTGAATGTGGGTAATGAAATAATATAAAAAAAAATGTTAAAAATACAGTTAAATTAAGAAATTCATCCATAACGAAGTTTGTTGAAAGTGTTCATACTTTAACCTTGCAATGCGAGAGTGGTTTCCACCTTTCACATAGTTTAACCAGCAGATATCGAACCTGCGACCGTCGGTTATTGCTCTCGGGGCATCCTCGTGACTCTTATTACATCGTCTGTCTGTTTACGCTCACCGATCTCGGAAACTAACACTGTAGCTGTATTTTATGAAACTTTCACTCACGGATAGCTTTATACGTAACTATGTGAATTTTATTGCCCAGTTTGACAACTGATTTCGACTGAATGGCCGTCTACATCCTGGATCGGTTAGCATTTTCGCCAATGTCTATGTTGGACACGTCAAATATTGCGCGTAAACTTAATTTAAAGGCGATTAGTAAAGTCGTTACGGCGTTGAGAGTCTACATTACAGAATACGAACTTAAAAATAATTCAAGATAGATAGATAGATAGATACTCTTCATTGTTCCCTCCATAAGATTACAATAGTAAACTTATTATAGATACAAATAAGTACAAGAAATAATCACTTTTTTTATTTTTTTATTTATTCTTTATTGTAAACAAAAAATTACAACATATAATATATATAAAATAAAGATGTACAACAGGCGAGCTTAACTCTGTTTCAATTCAACTGTTCAATATGTCTTATTAGGTCGACCTCCACGTGGTTCCCCCTGGAAACCATCGTGAACAATTCTTGTTGAATTCGTCACGATGAGCTAACTGACCTGCTTCATCCTCACCTATCATCCTTTACTGGTGCTCCGCCAATGTATACCAATAGCGCGGGTGAAGTTACCATTCCATAATCATCCATTAAAAGAAAAACACCTGAGTCCTCAGTAATAGCAACACATAGGAGGTATTATGGGCGAAACAGTATACTCTGTTATGTCCATGGCACTGCTCATGTCTATAGGCGACGGTTACCACTTTCCATCAGGTGGGCCGTCAGCTTATTTGCCATTCTAAGTTGTATAAAAAAACAGTCAGTACTCAACTCGGCACATGTGTATGTCGACGGAAAGCGTCTTCAAAATTCAACCACAAAATTATACCCGAGACAGCCAGATCCGTGATTACGTTTCACACGGAAATAATGTTTTATTTCACATTTGAAACACTTTTACATTTCATGTCTTCCTATTACGTACCTACAAATATTTAGAAACCACTGAAATTAGTATTATAACAAATAAAACGTGCTTACGGACCGCAAAATGTGAAAGACTTACGGATGTTGTGAATGGAGACTTAAGGAAATCTTACATAATTTTAGTGTACCGATAACTAATTCAAAACTCTCGCGTTGTTTACACATAGCTTAAATATAGTGGGAGACACAAAAATGGGAGACTTTGTACAAAAGTCGATTGCTTGGCCACCTCTGTCCCATTCGTGTTTTGAACTGTGAAGCAGTTGTGTTTGCATGGCTGTGTTTCGGTTTGAAGGGTGGGATATGGCGTGAATTTACTTGGTACAGAGGAATAACACCTGAGTCCTAAGGAATGGCATATCATGGGCGAAACAGTATACTCTGTTATGTCCATAGTACTGTTTATGTCTATAGGCGACGGTTACCAGTTTCCATCATGTGGGCCGTCAGCTTGTTTGACATTCTAAGTTGTATAAAAAAAAACACAATCGGGACTTGACGCGATATAAAAGTCTTCACAGGTAAACCGTACCTACATATCTGCTTCTTTCCCTCGTCACCACGACGCGGTGCAATCCACGTGGAAACGTCAGCAATAAAGAAGCAGGGCCTCTAGTCAAGTGGCAAGCGAATTCGTCGATGGAATCGACATCGCTAGCGAGTCCTTGACATAGAATAAGTATTAATCGTGTATTCTGCCACTTCCCTATGGTTAACTGGGAGAGAATGCTTTTAGCATTAAGTCCGCCGTGTACACATATTTGTACTAATGAATAAATAAATAAATAAATAAGGTTTAACACTCCAATATACTTATTAAGAGACTATCGACTAACCAGTCTTTTAAAAAAACGTTCACGCTCACTTTTTATCTTTATCCGAGCAATAAGTGCTTTATATTATTTTTAATTTCGTGTATAATATAGTATATATCATATATGTGTAAGTATATTTGTTATTCATATATATATTTATTCGTTTATATATGTAATTTTAGTATGTATGTATATCAATAATTACTAGTGCCGCATTCGAGTATTCTGACACTTCCCTACGGTTGACTGGGAGAGAATGCTTCTAGCATTAAGTCCGCCATGTACACACATATGTACTAATGAATAAATAGATAAGCTATCATTGAAAATTTGGATATTAATGGATAAATCATTCCGTATAGATAAAGTGATAGGTCGTACACCTACCGTCGTTGGCTATGGTTTACGTATTTACCATACATTGATGATTCCACCCATACGAGTCACTTTCACCAGCCATGTATGGTAATGAACATTTCTATAAATTGATTAACATAATGTTTTACTAATAAATTCTACAATATCATTTATATATTTTGGATTTGTTCGTTGAAATTTCCTGTTTGACAGTGAAAATGTAGTCTGGTTGAAGATTTAATGAATTAATATTAATTTTTCTATTAGAAATTTAACGATTTAATTATTTATTTATTTATAACACGAGGGGCAAACGAGCATTCGGCTCACCTGATAGTAAGTGACTACCGTCGTCCATGATCACTCGCAACACTAAAGGCAATGCAATGCTGTCGGCCTTTTAAAAAGCAATATGCTATTTTATATGCTGTATATATATATATATATATATATATATATATATATATATATATATATATATATATATAATAATAATAATAATATAAGCCTTTATTAAAGAAGTAACATAATAAACAATTCAATGTAAATAATATTCAATCAGTAACTGTTCTGTCACTTCTCTCTTGTCCAAAGACAAAGGCCTCCTCCAGAGTCTTCCATTCTATTCTGTCTTTGGCTATCCTTGTCCAAAGTGCACCTGCTACTGCTTTTATATCTGTAAACCATCGTGTCAATGGTCTTCCCTGTCTTCTTTGGCCTATTCTAGGGTACCAGTCTGTTACAGTTGTTGTCCATTTTTGTGTTGTTACTTGTAGAAATATATATATATATATATATATATATATATATATATATATATATATATATATATATATATATTCTACAAGTAACATTCAGGACACACCACAATCATGACAAACGATTACGCATTGACCCATCGCGTATATATATATATGTATGCTCAAACTACAGCTCTTCAATTTAAACTAAATGTGCACCATTCCCGCCATTTTTTTCATTCTATTCCAGACCTTTTTTTTTAATTTTAAAAGCATTATTATAGCGGTCACAGTCGGCACTGTCCTTATATTTACAAAACTGGAAAATAAATCTACGTAACCATTTAAAAGTATTAGCACAATAAAATAAATGAATATTAATAGTATTGTACCACTCTTTATAATCTACATTGTCCAAAATAGATTCTATATTTAGATATCGAATATAGACTAGGTCTCTTAAACAAATAGCATATGAATCTATCTGCTGTCAGGTCATCGATAAAATCACTTCGGTCAACGCTTATATGAGATACTACAAGAGAGCGCACGTTTCTATCTCATTCTATCTCACGGACTCACTAGCGATAACGATTCTATCGACAGATTTGTCTGTCGCGTGTCTAGTAGAAGGCTAGATAGATAGATAAGTACTCTGTTGTTCTTTCTAAAATATTACACTACTTGGTAAAACATAAAATAATTACAAGTAAAGATTACACTGAGAAAACAATGGGCGTACATATCGCTCAAAGCGATCTCTTCTTCAACATTTGGAAATAAACACCTCACAAAGCTTTACAATCTCATAATAAAGATGAACTGCTAATATTTGAACTGCTTTTATTATTATTTTGTCTTTTTGTCTTTTTTTCTTTTTCTATAAATTTTGAAGAAAAATATTACTAAAGTAACAAAATTGTAACCAGACAGTGCCTGTACTTACATAGTAGATAGTTTAAGAAAAACTGATGTTAGGGGTTTTTATAGGAATAATGGAATCAAAAATAATAATTTTTAAACATTTTGTCTGTATGTTGTACACTAAAAGTACTGCACTAAATTGAATGCGGTATTCAGAAATATATTCCTGAAAATCTAACCTTAAATGTGGTGTAAATTTTATCTTGTTGCATTATCTAGAAGTGGTTTGTTTTTGAAAGAAAGAAGAAAGAAAGAATAAAACTTTATTCTACAGAAATATGCGACTACACCCACACGGGGTTAAAAAAAACAAAAATATTAAGAATTATAACAACGAAACTACACACTATATATAAAATTAAAAAAGAAAAAAAAAACAAGTCGTCATTCGTATTTCAGGTTTTTTCATTTTTCTTTTGTTTTGAAATACACGCATACGAAGAAGCGGGCAAAAAGCTTGCATGAACGTACTATTCTTTATATTTTTGGTGTATTTTTTTATATTTATTATTACCTCGAAACTCCATTCAGTAGTTTAGCTTTTAAATAAAAATAACTGAAGCCGGCTTTTTTTGCGAAACACATTTTAATTCTTAAATTCCAAACAATACGCTTTCAAATTGAATAAATTGATTGCATAGATTTAATACAATCGTCTTTTTTATCTGAAGTGACGCAGGCCTGGAGTGTTAGTGCCAACACTCTAGCTACGTCATCTCCACGAATACCTACTGTCAGGTCATCTCATAAGTCCACTTTCACCTGACGGCTTTCACACGGCGGCGCGGTGTTTATTTTTTAATATTTCTCGAGGCGTGTGCATGTTACAGGTTTGACGTTACGTAATCTATGGTTTGGTATGTCAGACACTTTTGGCGGGAAGTTTTCCGCCATATTGCCCGCAGGTAATGGGCCGCGAAATAAAAAATACCGGCCAAGTTTGAACTATCGCACATGGAGCGTTCCGTATGTGAAATTATTTATGCTTATACTGTATTTAGTGATGTCCACGGTATGGGTTATCACTTTTAAACGGATAGTTCAACAACTTTGTCCATTTTCTATTCGAAAAAAAAAAGGTTTTGATCATACTTAGATGAAAATGTAATTGTTTTATGTATTCATACATAGGAGAAGAAATTGGCCGTAATGTTTTTTAATAAGATGCGCCGACGGGTTGTCAGTGAGGGATGATAGGTGAGGATGGATCCAAGTCAGTTGGTACATTTTGAATTTACCGAGAATTAATCACGATGGTTTACAGAGACGGCCGCGTAGAAGTCGACCTGACGAGGTGTATTGCTAGCAATGACTTATAGCCGTGATTACCAATAATCCCTCCCTCTTCTATAAATAAAGAAATGATATGTTTATAAATAAAGTCATTACTTTATTTATAAACATATCTATAACAGATCTGTTCTGAATCTTCTCACAAACATTGTAGTCCATTCTTGTTGAATTCATCATGAGGGGGGGGAGGGGGAGGGATTGTTAGAAATGCAGACTATTAGTCCCATTGCTAGCAGTGAATTTACAGGGTACAGAGGAATAACACCTGAGTCTTCGGGAATGGCAACGCATGGGGGGTATCATGGGCATAACAGTATACTCTGTTATGTCCATGGCACTGCTCATGTCTATAGGCGACGGTTACCACTTTCCACCAGGTGGGCCGTCAGCTTGTTTGCCATTTTAAGTTGCATAAAAAATGTACCCATCAGGTCGTCCTCCTGGAAACCATCGTGCTGAATACCAGGCGTCTTCGTTACGATGGGCTAACTGACCTTTTTTTTTAACGTCTGGAAAATGCTTTATGCAGACCCATACACCTTGTGGGAGGTGAATGGGTACTGTGGGAATCCCCCCGTATGGTGGGAGTGTACCCATCAAAAACCAGACGATATACCCTCGAGGTGCCATATGTCGGAGACATGGATTCGCTTTCGCACTCACAATATCTCCGACGGCAGAGGAAAAGGGATTGTTAATTATGGAGACTGAGAGTCCCATTGCTAGCAATATACCCAACCAGGTAGACCTCCTCGCGGTTCTCCCTGGAAACTATCATGGTTAATTCCTGATGAATTCATCACGATGGGCTAACTGACCTGCCTTTTCATCTTCACCTATCACCCCTCTCTGGTGCACCGCCGGTGTATACCGTTAGCGCAGGCGGGGTTACCATACCATTATCATGCATTAAAAAAATATGACACGGCCTTTATATGTAATTATTGTAAAATTATTTACCATCACGGCTTTCTCCTTATGGGTGTGGCAGAATTACAATTTGACGGGTCACGTGTCGTGGTGAAACAAAAAATTGGACACACCTACCATTATGTTTGTGTACTTAAACATACAGACATGACAGGTCACTCTGGCAAGTGTTAGCCATTTCTATAATAGTACCCGAGGCATGGAAAGCTCTCTGGCAATGGGTACCACAGTATACTCTGTTATGTCCACGGTACTGCTCATGTCTATAGGCGACGGTTACCACTTTCCATAAGGTGGGCCGTCAGCTTGTTTGCCATTCTAAGTTGTATAAAAAAAAACAATTATTCTCGGAGTAAAATGTTGTTTTGTTATAGTGCTAACGTGTCATTTGCAAATGAGATAAAGCAACGAGCAAGCGTTTGGCCCGTTCGACCCAAATGCATCGTTTGGCGCGGACGATTTGGTATGTATACCACTATGACAATTAAACAAACTTTATTCACAAATTCCGTATTTATTGCCCCAGCCGGCGGCGTGACGGGTGCACATAAAGATTTGGCATAGATTTTACTAGCTTTTTCTTTTTTAGCGGGGTTTTTTTTTGTCTTAATACGGCACGGCACAACGTGCAACTGCCAATAATAAAGTTTGGGATAAAGCATTTTAGTAAAGGGTGTTTTGGACGACGGAATTTAGGATAAGGATCAGAAAAGTTGAATAATGGAAAGGACAGATATATAAATAGAAATTTTAGCGACTTGTAAAATTTTTTTTTTTTATAACACGAAGGTGAATAAGCATACCGTACAGCCTATTTTAAACACACTCAAAATATGTGCAAACAACGCGAAAGTTTAAAAGTAAGCGTACAGCCATCAGTAAACGGTCACCGTAGCCTATGGACTATGGCCTATGGAGAGATGTCGACTTTGAAGAAACCTTAATCCACCTTTTTTCAATCGACGAAAAGGTGGATTGAGGTGTCTAAAAAGATGGGGGTTTCCAATTCGATTGTATTTTTGTTGTTATTACCTCATAACTTCGTCAGTTGTAAATCTATTTGGATTTTTTTTATCTGAATGGATACAGATAAAAAAATCCCAATAGATTGGTTCCATAGAGATAAAATTTATCGAAACCGGTCAAGGAGTTTAGTTTTAGAAAAAAAAATAACTGGTTTTACTATAATTGAAGCAAATTTTGTCTCCGACATAGTCTTTTGATGAAGAACCATAGACTGTAATTTCTAAGGAGAACTTTACGTGAGTCTGTTACGCAATTATGTCGCAAATTCTGAACTGATATAAGCCTCTCCCGTTAGGAAGGTTTTGCCATTAATTGATAGATAGATAGATAAATAGATAGACAATTTATTTGCATTACTTACAGCACACAAATTACAATAAAAAAAAAAACATACACGTAATACACAGCAAAAGAGACAAAAGAATAAAAATAAAAAAAGCACAAATATAAAAACAAAAATACAAAAACAAAATACATAATCTAACAATCTCCTATTGTTAACATTCCTTCATGCGTGTGCCATAGTAACACAAAATTGCTACTCTCGGCAAGTGGATTGGCAACCGCAGTTAGACTTTGGTGATGTTTTAAGATGGACACTGTTGCCCATGCCTTCGAGCATTAAATTCCCTTAGTCGCCTCTTATGACACCCACGGAAATGGTTGCCTATTTTACGCCAGAACCACATGGAATATTGATGTTTGTGTTTGTGTGTGTGTGTGTGTGTGTTCATAATTTGAAGTCACTTTTTGCTAATGTACTCATGTTCAAAACATACAAACCATAAACAAACATGACTAAGTTTTATCATCACAATTTCATAGACAATTGCACTCATAGATGTTATCTTTATAATTTTTAATCTACTAAGTCTGGGACCGTATATTCTATTTTTAATCTATGCATACACCAATAGAGAAATTCCCGCCAAAACCTCATTACATTCAATACAATGACCTCAAACTTGACGATTTGAATAAAACAAGTGCACCTCCCACGGCTGCTGCCTTGGTAATGACACAGAGTAAATACTTGAGAAGAGACATTTAGATGTTCCACAACCTTTCAT
The DNA here is from genome assembly GCF_026898425.1 of Galleria mellonella. Lineage (NCBI taxonomy): Eukaryota > Metazoa > Arthropoda > Insecta > Lepidoptera > Pyralidae > Galleria > Galleria mellonella. The sequence continues at coordinate 2,808,569 of NW_026442003.1, read as the reverse complement.
ATGATGGGAAGTGGTAACCGTCGCCTATAGAGACATAAGCAGTATCATGAACATAATAGAGTATACTGTTTCACTCATGATACCCCAATGCGTTGCCATTCCAGAGGACTCGGATGTTATTCCTCTGTACCCTGTAAATTCACTGCCATTTCCCACCCTTCAAACCGAAACACAGCCACGCAAACTACTGTTTTCCGGTAGAAACACGAATGAGTCAGAAGCATCTAAGCAAACAACTTTTGTACAAAGTCTGCCTCTGGTTGTGGAACTTCTGGTAGTAACAGTGGCGGTCAGTCTTCGACTGTTGCTGCAATACCTGGGGTATCTATTTTTATGGATGATAATGGTATGGTAACCCCGCCTGCGCTAACAGTATACGCTGGCGGAGCACCAGTGAGGGGTGACAGGTGAGAATGAAAAAGCAGGTCAGTTAACCCTACGTGATGAATATATCTGGGATTCAGCACGATGGTTTCCAGTGGGAAGAAGGTCGACCTGATAAGAGTATATTGCTAGCAATGGGACTGGTAGCCCACATTACTAACAATCTTCCCCCCCCCCCCCATTCCAAGGGTATTGGGTATTATGCGTGCGTTACCGACCCTGAAGAAAAGAGGGAGACTTTGTACAAAAATCGATTGCTTAGGTACCTCTGTCCCATTCGTGTTTCAACCGTGAAGCAGTAGTGTTTGCATGGCTGTGTTTCGGTTTGAAGGGTGGTATATGGCGTGAATTTACTGGGTACAGAGGAATAACACCCGAGTCCTCAGGAATGGCAACGCATGGGGGGTATCATGGGCGAAACAGTATACTCTGTTATGTCCATGACACTGCTCATGTCTATAGGCGACGGTTACCACTTTCCATCAGGTGGGTCGTCAGCTTGTTTGCCATTGTAAGTTGTATAAAAAAAAAAATTATGCAGTACAATTTCCAGCAGCAATAGTTGCGAAATATGGTCCGACCGGTCTGTAACATTATTACGCATAGTCTATGACGGCCAGAGATCACGGCCCCGTTCGCGGTGAAGGTTGAACGTCCGGCGGGGGCGTATGCTGAGTATAATGGCTTTACGCTAGTGATGTACCGAGTCGACTCGACTCGAGTATCGACTCGCTTACTTTTTTTTAATGTATGATAATGGAATGGTATCCCCGCCTGCGCTATCGGTATACACTAACGGGGCACCAATTAGGGGTGATAGGTGAGGATGAAATAGGTCAGTTAGCGCATCGTGATGAATGTAACAATATATCAATCAGGATGGTGTCCAGGGGGAACCACGAGGAGGTCGACCTGATATAGTAAATTGCTAGCAATGGGCTACTATTCCCCATTACAAACAATCCCTTCTCCCCCCAGACTTGATTACTCGCTCTGTGTACCGAATCGAACATGTGCGTCGCAGTATACTCTGTTATATCCGCGGTGCTTTTCATGCATATAGGCGACGGTTACCGTTTACCATCAGCTGGGCCGTCAGCTTGTTCATCATTATTCTCGACTTTACCATAGCAATCCTTAAAGATCCACGGCTGAACATAAACCTCCTCCTTGGGGGGGTTTTGCCAGCTTACTGACTTGCTATATCATCCTCACCTATCATCCCTCACTGGTGCCCCGTCAGCGGATACCGATAGCGCAGGCGGGGTTACTATTCCATTATCATAAAAAAAACGAGGTTTCAGACATGTTTTCTCCCATGAACGCTCTAGTTATGGAATGATTCCCTGTTGTGGTTTTTCCAAGAGACTACAGCATTGAGTTCATAAAACGGGGGGTAAGGAGGTTTCTTCAGGATCAGTAACGCGCGCGTAATGGCCCTGGTATTGCAGCCGTTCATAGGTTACGGTAACCGCTTACAGTAGATGGGCCGTAAGCTTGTTTGCCACCTCAGTGGTATATAAAAAAAATGACTATCGTAAAACTTGATTAGCAAAAAAATCCGATTCGGCACATCACTACCCTGCGCCCGCGCATCGTGTCGGACACCGCTCAATCTTTGCACTTCACTTTCTTTTGTAAGTGAAGATTTTGTTTTTCGCACGCGAGTGATAACTTTATATTGCTATAATTAATTACATGTATTTTTTTTTATGGACGAAGATGGTATGGTAACTCGGCCTGCGCTACCGGGATACGCTGGCGGAGCACCAGTGAAGGGTGATAGGTGAGAATGAAAACAGGCCAGTTAGCCCATCATGACGAATTCATCAGGAATTAACCATGATAGTTTCCATATTGTTAGCAATGGGATTCTCAGTTTCCATTACTAACAATCCCTTCCCCCCAAGTATATGTATTATATGAGCTTTATATACAACTTAGAATGGCAAACAAGCTGACGGCCCACCTGATGGAAAGTGGTAACCGTCGTCTATAGACACGAGCAGTACCATGGACATAACAGAGTATACTGTTTCGCCCATGATACCCATGAAAATAGATTATCATTATGTCAGCCAGCATCTGTCCACTGCTGGACACAGACCTCGCCCATAGATTGTCCTAAGGAACGGCAGCGTTCCCTGTGACAGTTTACCATTGGGAGGATTTTACCAGTACTTACCACGCTTGGCACGCGGATTGGCAACGGCAGTTTTTTTTTTAAATGGATGATAATGGAATGGTAACCCCACCCGCGCTATCGGTATACACCGGCGGGGCGCCAGTGAAGGATGATAGGTGAGGATGAAGTAGGTCAGTTGGCCCATCGTGAAGAATTCAACAAAAATTGTTCACGATGGTTTCCAGGGGGAACCACGTGGAGGTCGACCTAATAAGGCATATCACTAGCAATGGGGCTGTCAAACTCCATTGCTAACAATCCTTTTCCCCCTGGCAACGGCGGGTTAGGTATGGTTATGTGTAAAAGAGACGCTGCTGCCCATCCCTCGATCACTAAGTACGCATGCGGTAACATAAAATGATCACCGCAGCCCATAAACGCTGACATCACCAGGGAAATCGCCGATGTGTTCCGGCCTTACAAGTCCGGAGTTATTTTTTGTTTAAAAATTTCATGATAATTACTCTTTGCTTTATGTTTTAAAAGACTGTCTCACGGTCCAGATCAAACAAGGCTACCAAATCGCCGCCATCCGTGTTTTTTTCTTCTGTCACATCCCAACGGAAACGCGTTTTCCCGCGCAACCGGACGCCGCCATTTTACTTTCTTGTCTATGCTAAATTGTTCAGTATTACTTCAATGGAGTTTTGAAATGGCTTTTTGATGTTTTGTCCTTGCATTGTCCAACTTATGTTTAATATTATTCTATAAACTAGTTGAGCTTGCGACTTCATTCGTGTTGTACTAGAAAATAAGTTAGTTTATAAAAGACTAGCTTTCAGCCGCGACTACGTTTTGAGACCTTAATATTTACATTGATCTTCTCCATCCAAAGATTGCCTGCAAGAGATCGCTCTTAGCGATAAGGCTGCCTATTGTTTTCTCAGTGTAATATTTTCTTGTAATTGTTTGTATCTATAATAAGTTTATTATTGTAATTTTTTTTATACAACTTAGAATGGCAAACAAGCTGACGGCCCACCTGATGGAAAGTGGTAACCGTCGCCTATAGACATGAGTAGTACCATGGATATAACAGACTATACTGTTTCGCCCACGATACCCCCATGCGTCGCCATTCCTGAGGACTCGGATGTTATTCCTCTATACCCTGTAAATTTACTGCCATATCCCACCCTTCAAACCGAAACACAGCCATGCAAATACAACTGCTTTTCGGTTGAAACACGAATGGGACAGAGGTACCCAAGCAAACGACTTTTGTACAAAGTCTCCCTCTGGTAATGGATGTATTCATTGTAGATATCTAGCTTTTGCTTGAAAAAAAAAAACGGCAGTTCCGATCGTCACAAAATTGAATGGAAGTTAATGGAACCAATATGGGAGTAAACAATAATGATTGTAATAAAAAAATCATTAGAATTGTCTACGTAATTGCTTAAAATACCAACACAAACAAAATCAGCACCTCTTTTCGGTAGTTTATTAAAAAAATCTATTCCCTTCCCTATTCCTGTAGCGCAATGAATTTGGCGCGAATTTACACATTGCACGTTCCGATTTCAATTTACACAACCATAGACATTTTTTTTTTTCATTTATTGTGACTTTGGCGAAAGCCATCAGCTAAAAAGTAACAATTACATGGTAACAAAACAATAAGTTACAAAAATTACAATTGTTACCTATAAATTAATTATAATATACTAAGAACGTAAGTTTAGTAGAAATGTATAAGTTACAATTACATTATTAAACTTCACCGATTGTTGAAGTTAATATAATTATAAATTTGTTAGCACACAATGGTATGTTTTAGAAGATCCTGCACTGAAGCACAACCATAGACAATATCTAGGATTGTGTTAATTAAATTCCTTTCTAGAGATTTCTTGTAGCATCTGCCAATTTCACTGAAAACCACTAACATTATATTACTGTGCCTTTTTATGTTGAAATAATGTATATATATGCTAATACAACTTTCACAGTGCATATATTAACATACGTTTACAAATAATTGGCTTGCCAGTTACAAAAAATAGGAGCTGCGATAAAGAAATTGCATTTGAAAATCGTAACTGAACTAGTGTTGGACCGATTCGAATATAAATAAAAATAAAAAAAAAATAGTAAAGTCCTATCGTCAACTATTACTGCGTGAGTGTTTGTTTATTACTCTTTCACGTCTAAACTGCTGAATCGATTATGATGAATTTTAGTATACAGATAGATGGATACTCGGAGACTGTTGTAGGATAGTTTTTCTCCCGTTTAGTGAACATATCTCGATCACAGCAACGAAGTCGTGGGTAAAAGCCAGTTTTCTTTGTAGAATTATAATGGATTGGTAACCCCGCCTGAGTTAACGGTATACGCTGACGGGGCACCAGTGAGGGATGATAGGTGAGGATGAAATCAGGTCAGTTAGCCCACCGTGACGAATTCGACAAGAATTAACCACGATGGTTTCCATGGGGAACCGTGTGGAGGTCGACCTGATATATTGTTAGTAATGGAGCTGGTAAAATCCCATTACTAACAATCCCTTCCCCCCTGGTAAAAGCCAATTAATATAATACGAAAGCTTGCAGCGAAGGATGAACAGATGGATGTTTGTTGCTCTTTCACACAAAAAAGATTTTTCCAAGAGACTACAGCATGGGGTTCTTCAAAAGGGGGGTAAAGAGGTTTCTTCAGGGTCGGCAACGCGCGCGTAATACCTCTGGTATTGCAGGCGTTCATAGCCTACGGTAACCACTTACCATCAGGTGGGCCGTATGCTTGATTGCCACCTCAGTGGTATAAAAAAAAAAACACTAAACGGATTTGAATGAAATTTGGTACACTGATAGGTTACATGCTAACTTAGCACATAGCATACCTCATATACTAATTCATGCATGCAAAGACAATAAATAAATATATACATATTTATGTATATATTTATTTATTTAATATATTATGTGTATGTTGGTCATTTGGAGAGAATGGATGAAAGAAGAATTACGAAAGTGATTTATCGAGCAAGAATGGATGGAGATGTCGGTAGGGGCCGCCCTAGACGGACGTATGTCGACCAAATAGGCGACGTGCTGAAGAAGGGCCAAATTAAAAGTACCCGTAACCGGCGAGCGTGTATGAAAAGATTGATGAATGTGGAGGAAGCGAAAGAGGTTTGTTTGAATCGAAGCATTTGGCGTTCCATTGTTTCTGCCTACCCTAATGGGAGACAGGCGTGACAGATATGTATGTATGTATGTATGTGTATGTTTATATTATATGAATTTATCAAGTATTGCTTTATTCTTTCCTCTATTCAATAATGCACCGTCTAAGTATTTCTCTGTTCGCCCAATGGTCGACCGGTAGAGAACACCGTCCGGTGTTAAGTCCGCCATACGTACATAGAATTTTACTGTGCATTAATGTTTAAATAAACACTTAAAACTATGATCTGTGGTAAGATGGCATGATACCCCCCATGGCAACGCATGGGGGGTATCATGGGCGAAACAGTATACTCTGTTATATCCACGGTACTGCTCATGTCTATAGGCGACGGTTACCGCTTTCCATCAGATGGGCCGTCGGCTTGTTTGCCATTCTAAGTTGTATAAAATAAAAGAAAAAGATAGTCGGATTTCGGATAGTCTTGGAAACCATAGTGGTTGTTTCTTGTTTTAATTCGTCACGATGGGCCACATGATTTGCTTCCATCCGCACCTATCATCCCCAGAAGCAATTGGGGGCGGCCTATGTCGACAGACAACCTGACCAACATAACGGTTGGTAGTAAGCTAGCTTAGTAATAAGTAGTATGTAAGTTAAAGTAAAATTGTGGTCAGAGAATAAAGGCTTTATTATTGTATTATAATTATTACCCCTCAGTGGTGCCCCGCCAGCCTCTACCGTTACCATTCCACTGTCATCCCAGGGAAAATAAGTTTGTTTTATGAAAAAAAAAATCGACTTGTATCTCTCAGTTGGTAAAATTAGTTATACTGATTTAAAAACCAAACTGCTGATCTGTTTTTGATGGTATTTTTACACGAGCAATGTGTAAATATATGCTATCAGATAAAAAAAGAATCTTCCAAATCGGTTCACAACTGACCGAGTTATGAGGTGACAAACATGGCCGTGTGGTCCCGGCATGGAACTGGCCACGCCTTCCTTTCGGGTGTCGTAAGAGAAGACCAAGAGAGGGCGAGGGATCGGCAGCAGCGTTCCTCTTAAAACATGTCTAAAGCCTGACTGCGGTTGCTAATCCGTCTGCCAAGCGTGGCAACTACTGGCAAAACCCTCCAAGAAGGAGACTTATGTTCAGCATTGGACAGTTAAAAGCTGGTATGATAGAACATAAAAAATTTACCATCGAATTGAGAGTCTCCTTCTGTTTGAAGAAAAATTATTGGCGGCGCGTGAATGATGCCTCCTCTGATGTGGTTAGAGTTAACGTTACTTTGTTCTCTAACCATCAGGCGTGCCGTACACTTGTCACCGTTATTGTATAAAAAACTCAAAAGCCTTTCAGAATAATACACGTTTTTTTTATGCAACTTAGAATGGCAAACAAGCTGACGGCCCACCTGATGAAAAGTGGTAACCGTCGCCTATAGACATGAGCAGTACCGTGGATATAACAGAGTATACTGTTTCGCCCATGATACCCCCCATGCGTTACCATTACTGAGGACTCGGGTGTTAAGCAGTAATCTGTAATGTCCCACTGCTGGGAATAGGTTTATATAACGTGTTTACAAGTTTACTTATTTCGGCATATGATCTGGGCCATGGGCCCACCCCTTCCTTTCCCGTGAGTGTCGTAAGAGGCGACTAAGGGAGCGCGAGGGATGGGCAGCAGCGTCCCTCTTTAAATGCAACCAAAGCCTGACTGCGTTTGCCAATCCGCCTGCCAAGCGTGGCAACTACTGGCAAAACCCTCCCAGTTGGGGAGGCCTATGTTCAGCATTGGACGATTAACAGCTGATATGGTATATGGTACAAGTTTGTTTATAATCACCATGGTTAGACGCTACGCGATGACTCAGACAGTTTTTTCTGTTTATGGGTGAAAATGGTATGGTATCTCGGCCTGCGCTAACGGGATACGCTGGCGGAGCACCAGTGAAGGATGATAGATGAGAATGAAAATAGGCCAGTTAGCACATCATGATGAATTCATCAGGAAACTCGGCCAGTTTCGGAACCGATTTTAATGGGTCATTCTGATCCCGATAAGGTTTTCTTCTTACCAACGTTAGTCTGTCTACTCGTGTCTAGATTTAGAATCTATACTTATAATTGTAAAGTGGAAAAGCTCGATTGTTTGTTTGTTTGTTTGTAGTGGATTAACTCGAAAACTAATCAACTGAATTCCAATATTGTTTGACATATAAAAAAATCGCTATTATAAGCGAGTTTTTTTTTTTTAATGAGTGAAACTGAAATGGTAACCCTGCCTGCGCTATCGGTATACACCGGCGGGGCACCAGTGAAAGATGATAGGTGAGAATGAATGCAGGTCAGTTGGCCCACCATGATGAATTCGACAAGAATTAAACATGACGGTTTCCAGGGGGTAACCGCGTGGAGGTCGACCTGAGAGGGTATATTGCTAGCAGTGGGGCTATTAGACACCATTACTAACAATCCATTTCCCCCCCATTATAAGCGAGTTATATAGGCTAGGTAGATAGATAGATACTCTTTATTGTTTTCTCCAAAAGATTACAATAGTAAACTTATTATAGATACAAACAATTACAAGAAATGATCACAGTGAGAAAACAATGGGCGACCTTATCGCTAAGAGCGATCACTTGCAGGCAACCTTTAGATGGAGAGGAGTAATTATAAACAGATAGATAAATATATACCTATATTATTTTTAAAATATCTGCCTACCTGTGCGAAACCGGGCCAAGCCATTAGTATTAAATTTGTAATAATACCTTTATACGTAAGGTATTAAATAATTATATTTTAATTTTATTAAATATATAAAAAAATTTATTGCAAATTTTTTTTTGTAAAATATATCAATATTTATTCTAATAATAGTATTGTATTGTATTGTAAAATCTTTATTGTACATAATTCAAATTAAACACTGGTAAATGATTTAATACACAATGGCGGACTTATCCCATAGAGGGATCACTTACAGTCGACCTTTGGGAAGCTGAAAGAAAACTGTAGAATGTACAAGGGTAATAACTGTACAATTAAAGATAAACTAAATAATACCCAGTGAAAATATTGAATATATAATACAATTAAAACAGCTCTATACACCTACATATGTAAATAATAAAAGTACATGATTATTATAGTAATTTATTTTATAAATTTTCCATCCATTTGTGCTCTACAATTTAACACATACCTACCTTTCTTTACACATTTTTATGTTTTTTTTTTTATATTTTTATTATCATTTATAATATACCACTAATTATTTAAATAAATAAATTGCCCCTTTAAAAAAATAATCGATCGAATACCGAATTTTTTTGTAACACCAACACTGAAAGTGTAAAACACGAAAAAAAAATTTCAACCAGGCAAAGGAACGTGTCCGTACGGCCGTCAAACTCACCATTTCCAATTCGGCTAATTATATCCAAGCAAAATTCACACACTAAGTCAAACACAACACTGCACTTTAAACCGCGTGTACCATTTTATTTTTTTGTAACGCGTGCGATGAGCTTTGCTCGCGGGATGCGACTGAGTTCATACGAACTCTCATATGGTTCCGGTAAAGAAAGTGGGCGCTTGTTTATGGTACACTAGTGTGTACACACGACTTTACCTCGTATATGTTCATTGCAGGTATGCAATCAGCTTGTATAAATGCAGGAATTTACAACTCTCCTAAAAGCTGCGGTAGATTAATTTTTTTTTTTTCGTTTGTTTTATAAACGAAATTGGTCGGTAACAAAGCTTTATTTGTTTCTATTCTGGGTTATACTTAGATGTATAGATATATTATTTATTTGCATTACTTACAGCACACAAATAACAACATACATATACACAGTAAAAAGAGATAAAAGAACGCGTATATATATAAAAAAAAGCAAAATACATAAAAGAAGTAACAATTTTTTACCTTTATGCGCGTGCCACAGTAACACAAAATGGTCACAACTCGGTCTATTGTTTTGCCCTCAAAAGAGCAAAACACTGAAATTCTGTTAAGGTCAAAAGCCAGCCGCGAAATTCTTTCATAAAAATAATGCAAAAAAAAAGAACTATGAAGAAAGAAAGAAATAATTTAATCAAAGAAGCACGCGACCCATACATTAGCGCACAAAACGAGAACAAAAAAAAAAAACATAAAATAAAACAAACAAAAAAAAATAGTATACAAATAGAAAGCAATTAAATTAAATTTAGTTTAATTAAAATCTAAATTAAATAAAAATAAAAACAATAATAATATTGTACGCCGGTTTCTCTCGCTGGGGCCCTGAACCCCGGCCGACTGTGCTTCTGCCGGGGGTTAGTTTGCCATCTCCTTTCCTTAAGAGGGAAGATGTGATCTTTTGGAAAAAATAATAATAAATAAACAAACAAACAAACAGCAGGATAACTCTTGAATCCAACATCGATATTAATCCAAATCTATTGCCAATGACAGCTTTGTACTGCCCTTACGTAACAACAGTTAGGAATTAGGTTAGAATAGGGATCGGTTTACAATAGTTTGCATTGGCAAGTTGCTTTAATATTGCATTAATATGCATAATATACATTGTGTGTGTGTGTGTTCATTATATTAATATTTAATCATCATCATCATCATATAATTATCATCATCAGTAACAGACATCATCCAGCTACAATTTTACTATATTCGAATTATTAGAACTATTGAGGACAGAAGGGGAAAAATGTTGGGACACTTGATACGACACGTCGAACTTATGAACGTTATAATAGAAGGTAAGATAGAAGGAAGGAGGGGAAGAGGGAGACCGAGGCACAGTTACATCAGGCAGATCAAGTAAGCAGTTGGTGTCGTGTCGTATCAAGAGGTGAGGAGACTGGCTGACAATCGTAGTGAGTGGCAAGAGCTCCACCGACAAGAGCGCAGCTCTTAAATAGGATAGATAGGTTTGTGTAAATACCAAGAAGAAGTAACTTTTTTTTGATGGGTGAAAATGGTATGGTAACCCCGCCTGCGCTAACGGGATACGCTGGCGGAGCACCAGTGAAGGGTGATAGGTGAGAATGAAAACAGACCAGTTGGCCCATCATGATGAATTCATCAGGAATTAACCATGATAGTTTCCAGGGAGAACCGCTTGGAGGTGGATCTGGTTAGGTATATTGCTAGCAATAGGATTCTCAGTCTCCATTACTAACAATCCCTTTCCCCCCTTTGTAAGTATATTATTCTATATGTTTGTATGTTTATTTATCATAAATTGTCATCTCTCAAAATATTTATTTAATTTACAAATTGTTTTCGCTAGATCAACGCACCGCCATTTGCTCTCTCTGTTTAGCGTAACGGTCGACTGGTAGAGAATGTCATCAGGCATTGAGTGCGCCCTGTACACATTCTTCTAACGTGTGCAAAAGTATAAATATATAATATATATATATATATATATATATATATATATATATATATATATATATATATATATATATATATATATATATATATATATATGCGGTACAAGTCTGCAATGTAGACACATTAGACACCTAGTTAAGCATTTTCTTTTTCCAATATATGAGCTAGGAATGCGAAATCTTGAGCTTTTACTAGTAAACAATCATTAACATCCTTTTGAATAACACACGCCGATTTGTACCTTAATATTAAAATGAAAAGACTTAATTTCCAATAAATAATAACAGATGACACCTGCACACGGAATGTAAATGTGGCTTTCTAATTAAATATCTTGTTTAATAGACGATAAAGTTGAAAATTACTTGTACCGTTGTTTTGTTGGACAGGTTTCAGTGCAGCTGTCGGAAAGTGGCTGTGTGTATGTATGTTCATAAGCTAGACACGGAACTGACTGCCGCTTAATATTTGTTAAATAAATTAGTTGTAATAGTAATGGAGACTGAGAATCCCATTGCTAGCAATATACCCAACCGGGTCGACCTCCTCGCAGTACCCCCTGGAAACTATCACGGTTAATTCCTGATGAATTCCTCATGATGGGCTAACTGGCCTGTTTTCATTCTCATCTGTCACCCTTCACTGCTCCGCCAGCGTATCCCGTTAGCGCAGGCGGGGTTGGTAAACCCGGTAAACTGGTAACCAATTTTACCAGAGGGAGACTTTGTACTCTCCTTAAGGGGGGAGATGTGAATTTTCTAAAAATTTAAAAATAATAATATAAATTATAGTAAATAGTTTAATAAATGATATATGTTTGATATTTTATGCACGAAAAATTATTAATCCACTCTCGCGCCACCTGCCCACTTCTATCTGTTCTCCTTTAACCAAAGGTTGTCTGTAAGAGATCGCCCTAGCGATAACACCGCCTCTTGTACCTTTATGTGTATATTTCAATCTGTATTTATGTTACTGTATTTCACTTGAATTATTCACTTGTCATTGTACGAGTATATTTTTATTTATGGTGCAATAAAGAGTTAAATAAATAAAAAATAACCCTTAGAAAACACCCAGATTAATACACTCATACCCATGAAAATAACTTTGTACAAAAGTCGATTGCTTGTGCACCTCTGTCCCATTCGTGTTTCAACAGTAAAGCAGCTGCGCTTGCATGGCTGTGTTTCGGTTTGAAGGGTGGAATATGGCGTGAATTTACTGGGTACAGAGGAATAACACCTGAGTCCTCAGGAATGGCAACGCATGGGAGGTATCATGGGCGAAACAGTACACTCTGTTATGTCCATGGTACTGCTCATGTCTATAGGCGACGGTTACCACTTTCCATCAGGTGGGCCGTCAGCTTGTTTGCCGTTCTGAGTTGTATAAATAAAATGAACCTTTATATTCCGCTGGGATTGAACTCGCTGCTAATTGAATGTGAAGCAGTACCATCGACCACTCCACCATGAAGACACCGTCACACGTAAGGTGTCTGACGTCGATAATACCAGATCAAAACTTGTTTTATATATAATTTCTCTTTTCAACGGTGAACGAGGCGCGGTGGAATTTTTTTGGAGCGAGGAAAGTGTTCAGACCAGTTTGGCTATATTTGGACGGATTTATCACTACTGCTCGTGCGGGGGTGGCGCCCTCTGGTGTTGACTGGTTGGAACCCATATCTGCTGTTGATGTACACGAAGGGATTGTTTCCTGTCTTTAAAAAAAATGGAAAAATTATGTCAAGAAAGAAAACAAAGATCTAAACTCTTTTTACGGGGGAGGGGAGAGGGGATTGTTAGAAATATTAATGTATTAAGAGGGACGCTGCTGCATATCTACCTTTACTGTCTACCAGAGGGACACTTTGTACAAAAGTCGTTTGCTTGGGTACCTCTGTCCCATTCGCGTTTCGACCGTGAAGCAGTTGTGTTTGCATGGCTGTGTTTCGGTTTGAAGGGTGGGATATGGCAGTGAATTTACTGGGTGCAGAGGAATAACATCTGAGTACTCAGGAATGGCAACGCAGGGAGGGAACAGTATACTTTGTTATGTCCATGGTACTGCTCATCTCTATAGGCGACGGTTACCACTTTCCATCAGGTGGGCCGTCAGCTTGTTTGCCATTCTAAGTTGTTTAAAAAAGAAATTAAGTTCTCTTAGTCGCCTCTTACGACACTTACGGGAAGGAAGGGGAGGCCTATTCTACGCCGGGACCACACACATAATAATATAAGGCGATAATTATAGATGTCACAGTGTATTCTGTGACGTCCACTCTGCTGTTCTTGTCACCACTTTTTGTTTGCCAATACAAAGTATTTATAAAAAAATGCCCAAAGTGCCATATTATGTTTTTGTAACCGGTTATTACCGGACACATCCGGTTGTAATCGGTTTCACTATATCCATATTAGATCAATCTGTCGGTTTATGATAACTGTATGTTACCGAATACCAACTTTCGCTTAAATATCTCGTTTGATTTCATGAAACAGTAAACGTCTCTCTAACTCTCCCATACAGGTGGAAAGGGATTTTTAATAATGGGAGGTTAGTCCCCATTGCTATCAATATACCCTATCAGGTCATACTCCACGTGGTTTCCTGGAAACTATCATGACTAATTTATCTTTGAATTCATCACGATGGGCTAACTGACCTGCCTTTTCATTCTCACCTATCAACCCTCACTAGTGCCCCGCCAGTGTACATCGATAGTGCCAGACCAGAGGGAGACTACAGAGAGTACAAAAGTCGATTGCTTGGGTACCTCTGTCCTATTCGTGTTTCAACCGTGATGCAGTTGTGTTTGCATGGCTGTGTTTCGGTTTGAAGGGTAGGATATGGCGTGAATTTACTGGGTACAGGGGAATAACACCTGAGTTCTCAGGAATGGTAACGCATGGGGGGTATCATGGGCGAAACAGTATACTCTGTTATGTCCATGGTACTGCTCATGTCTATAGGCGACGGTTACCACTTTCCATTAGGTGGGCCGTCAGCTTGTTTGCCATTCTATGTAGTATAAAAAAAAGTGCAGGCGGGGTTACTATTCTATTTTCACATTAAAAAAAAACTCTCTGATACGTAATTAATACATATTGGTGTTTACGCCCTTGCTTTCCCATGGGTGTCGTAAGAGGCGAGTAAGGGAAATTAATGGTGGAGGAATAGCCAGCAGCGTCTCTCTAAAACATTATCAAAAGACTGCCAACCTGTTACAAGTGGCCACAACTGACAAAACCCCCCTTATGGGGGAGGCCTATGTCCAGCAGTGGACAGTTAACCGCTGATATGGTGATGTAGAAGAAAGGAATTGTTAGTAATGGAGTCAAATTGCTCCATTGCTAGCAATATACTCTATCAGGTCAAACTCCTCGCGGTTCCCCCTGTAAACCATCGTGATTGATTTATTATTGAATTCGACGCGATGGGCCAACTGGCTTGCTTCATCTTCACTTATCACACCTCACTGGTGCCCCGCCAGCGTATACGATAGCGCAGGCGGGGTTACCATACCATTTAATACCTGCTGCTGATAGTCACCACCGTACCACCCGCCACAAACTAAAGTTTCATCCTAATCATCTGGACGAGTGGCGGTCCTCCACCGTGCGTTTTTCAAGGCACTTTCTCCCACGCACAACCACTCTTTGGAATCAACTTCCAGCAGCAGTATTTCGGAACCGATACGACAACATAACCTTCAAGAAAAAAGTATATTCCTATTTAAAAGGCCGGCAGCACACCTGCAATGCCGCTGGTGTTGTGGGTGATCATGGGCGGCGGTAGACACTTACCATCAGGTGAGACGCAAGCTCGTTCGCCCCCTGCGTTGTAAAAAAAAAATTGATTGGAGATTACGTACAGGGGGAGGCAAGTTGTTCCAACACTTAGAAGCAGTGTATTAAAGCTGCCACCAAATATGTCACCACTATTTCCATAACAGTGAGTGGACATTTGTAAATTTTCACCGCGCACCTACCATAGACAATGGACATGACGGAAACATGAACAATGACGCAGAAGGAAAGAAAGATGCTTGAGGCATTCGAAATGTGGACATGGAGGAGAATGGAAAGGATAAGCTGGACGGAAAAACTAACGAACGAGGAAGTCCTGAAAAAAGTAAACGAGAGGAGAGCGTTGATTGAAATAATAAAGAGTAGAAGAGGCAAAATGCTGGGCCACCTTATACGACATGACGATTTTTTTAAGAGCATAATAGAAGGAAAGATAGAGGGCAAAAGAGGAAGAGGAAGACCGAGGATTAACTACATGGGACAGATAAAGGAAACACTAGGCGTCATGTCGTATAGGGAGATCAAGGATGTGGCCTGGGTTAGAGCTGGCTGGAGGAAGATGCATGAATTAGTTGCACCGACAAGAGGAAACTCTTAAATGAAAATGAATGACCTACCATAGACAAATTCCAAATAAAGCTTACTATATGACACTTCCGTGTTGCCATTATCAGTATTACACGCGTATTTGAATTACGTAAAAGTGGAAAACAATGAATGCCGCGAAGATTTCTCCAAACATTTGTTCGACAGGGCCATCTAGCGATATGTTGCGTAACTAGTGATTTTTCTTTTTTAAATGCGGTCAATATTACGGGCAAAGTAAATAATGACATGACATGTCTTATGTGTTGATTTTTTTTTAGTAAAATGGCGGCAAATTGCAAAAGAATGCTCTCAGGTCGCTTGTTTTTTTTTTTTGCAGTTGTGTAATGCGATTACGACGTTTATTCTAAATTGTTTTTGGTAATTCTTTTTGGAATTTGGTTTTATGTTTTTATATTAATATAAAAGAGCTTTCACCTGCTACTTTGTCCACGTGACAGGGACATTTTTGTTTATCCGGACAAGTGGTGGTCTATATGCTTCTGTATTCAAAATGTTACGTGTCTACCAAAATTCACGACATTTGGTCGAGCCGATACTATTTCTCGACCGACTTCAAAAAAGGGAAAGTTTCACAATTTCTTTGCACTATTTTATGTTCATTACTTCAGAACTCCGTCATTTATAAACCGATTTGGAAAATTCTTTCTTTATCCGAAAATATATACTTTCATATTGGTCCTATCCCTATGGAAATATTATTAAAATCCGTTTAGTAGTTTCGTTTTGAAGTCTAAACAAGTGGTTAGGTTTTTCACGATTGAAGTTTTTTTTTTTTGATGGGTGAAAATGGTATGGTAACCCCGCCTGCGCTAACGGGATACGCTGGCGGAGCACCAGTGAAGGGTGATAGATGAGAATGAAAACAGGCTAGTTAGCCCGTCATGATGAATTCATCAGGAATCAACCATGATAGTTTCCAAGGAGAACCGCGAGCAGGTCGACCTGGTTGGGTATATTGCTAGCAATGGGATTCTCAGTCTCCATTGCTAACAATCCGTTCCCCCCCAATCTTCACGACTGAAGTTGGTAGTTTTTGGAAAACACAATCTTTAATTATTATTTTATTTTTGATGACAATTTGTTTGGTTTGGCCATTTAGAGAGGATGGATTTTTTTTTATACCACTGAGGTGGCAAACAAGCATACGGCCCATCTGATGGTAAGCGGTTACCGTAGCCTATGAACGCCTGCAATACCAGAGATATTACGCGCGCGTTGCCGACCCTGAAGTAACCTCTTTACCCCCCTTTTGAAGAACCCCATGTAGTAGGCTCTTGGGTAAACCAAGGCAGGGAGCTCATTCCACAACCTGGTGTGAGTGTTTGTGGGAGGAACCATCTCTGAAACCGCGCAGTACGCGACCATTGAGGCTGTAGGACATGAGGATGAACACCCTGTCGATGACGAGCCGTACGATGGTAGAAAGAAGAATTACGAAAAAGATTTATCGAGCAAGAATGAATGGAGACGTCGGTAGGGGACTGCCCTAGACGGACGTATGTCGACCAAATAGGCGACGTGCTGAAGAAGGGCCAAATTAAAAGTACCCGTAACCGGCGAGCGTGTATGAAAAGATTGATGAATGTGGAGGAAGCGAAAGAGGTTTGTTTGAATCGAAGCATTTGGCGTTCCATTGTTTCTGCCTACCCTAATGGGAGACAGGCGTGACAGATATGTATGTGTGTATGAATTTTATTGTATCTTTATTTGGTCTCCCAGCAATTGTTACACTGATAAGATTTAATATTTAAATTACCGTCTATTTATACTTAGTGTACAATCATTTTAAAGGAAACACAGCATGCTAATTAACAAATAAACAATAATACGGTATAACAATCTCTTGAGGTACTCGACATTGGTATAGTTTTTTTAGATTCAATAGATGATTGCTTCACATAAGTTTTAGCTATTCAAATTAACTGCAATGCTTTCCTATAGACTCATTATGGGTGCCCTAACTGGGCATATGCCAGTAAGGCATATACTACACAAGATGGGTCTATCTTCGGACACACTGTGCAGACTGTGCGGGGAGAAATCAGAATCCATGGAACACTTGATGTGCAACTGCGATTCGTTGGCGAGCATGCGTATGAGTCTACTGGGAACGGCTTATCCGGAGCCAAGGGACTACAGATATTTTAAACCGCGGGATGTCGTTATGGTAACACATAGGATTTATAAATTGATGGTATAAGGCAGGGGGAAGCGCAAAAGATCCCGATGGGTCGACGTGCAACAGCTTAGCTGACCCCATACGCGAATACAAGATAAGATAAGGTTTCTATAGAAACCCTCTTCCGTATCGAAGTGAATATCCAAGTGTTCCTTGCAGTCATTCAACAGCTTGTAAAAACGTGGTACAGTGGTGTTGACACCAAGAACAGTTCTACGGAACGGCACGGACATTGGGCTGATGTAACTACGGGGCTAGTGTACGGGCAATCGAAAATGAAATTTGGCAAGAAGCTGCCAACAGTCAATTCTGTTGCTAAACAAATTAAAGAACATTGAATCTATTATTAGATTCAATTTAAAACTTCAATAAACCAGAGGGAGACTTTGTACAAAAGTCGTTTGCTTGGCCACCTCTGTCTTATTAGTGTTTTAACCGTAAAGCAGTTGTGTTTGCATGGCTGTGTTTCGGTTTGAAGGGTGGGATATGGCAGTGAATTTACAGGATATAGAGGAATAACACCTGAGTCCTCAGGAATGGCAACGCATGGGGGTGTATCATGGGCGAAACAGTATACTCTGTTATGTCCATGGTACTGCTCATGTCTATAGGCGACGGTTACCACTTTCCATCAGGTGGGCCGTCAGCTTGTTTGCCATTCTAAGTTGTATAAAAGAAAACTAAACACTAGAAAAGCACGGTAGCAACCAATGACTTTTAGCAACCAATGACTTTTAACATTGAATTCCGATCTGTAACACATGTGACCTACTCTACGTGTACACCGTTCGAATACAAACAAACCTGCAGCACTATTTATGTTAGCACGCCATTAGATAATTCAGTTTATCCCATGTAACGAGAGCGTACGCTGCCAGCATTTAGTTTTGGCGGAATTAGAACGATTTTAATGCGAGATGTCGTCTATGTTAAACCGTTTTGTTGGTAAACGTATGTACGTCTATATGTATGTACGTATGTATGTATGTATGTATAAATCCGACTACAAGATAGTTTGTTTTTTTTTTGTTGTATGTAAATGGTATGGTAACCCCGCCTGCACTAACGGGATACACTGGCGGAGCACCAGTGAAGGGTGATAGATGAGAATGAAAACAGGCCAGTTAGCGCATCATGATGAATTCATCAGGAATTAACCATGATAGTTTCCAGGGGGAACCGCGTGGAGGTGGACCTGGTTGGGTATATTGCTAGCAATGGGATTTTTAGTCTTTTTAGTTATGTTCAACAATAGTACAGATCAATTATAGATTAATTGACAGACTGTTTCTATTTGACATTTAATATATTAATTTTGAGAGTGTTTCTATAATAATATCAAACCTTTGTACAAAAGTCGATTGCTTGGGTATCTCTGTCCCATTCGTGTATCAACCGTAAAGCAGTTGTGTTTGCATGACTGTGTTTCGGTATGAAGGGTGCGATATGGCAATGAATTTACAGGGTACAGAGGAATAACACCCGAGTCCTCAGGAATGGCAACGCATAGGGGGTATCATGGGCCAAACAGTATACTCTGTTATGTCCACGGTACTGCTCATGTGTATAGGCGACGGCTACCACTTTCCATCAGGTGGGCCGTCAGCTTGTTTGCCGTTCTAAGTTGTATAAAAAAAAACAATTATTTTATTATTAATTTATATTAAAATAAATTATATTTACTACATAAATATTATGGCGTTTATAACTTTATTTATTTATTTATTTCAGGCAACTCGGATCCATTTTTTCTTAGTAAGTGTACTTAAAAACTATGTTAATACTTAATCACTAATAATGATCCAGTCCTCTCGGCGCGCATTCTCACGAGAGGACTGTCTAATTTTGTTATGATTAAGCTCAAAGTTCTGTTATCATTCTCGCGTATTCTATTATAATAGTTCGACAAATGACTGCAGAAACAAGATTTCGTGCACGAATACTGTTGAGGTTGAATCTGTAAAACTACACCAAAAGGTTGAATCAGGCGAATTTGCAGAAATTAAGAGCAATACACACAGTGTCGATACTATAAGTAAAATTTCTGAGCAATTGCCTCGTGTCACACGCACTGGTCGTTTAGTCAAAATACCTAACCGTCTAGATTTGTGATGTTGTGAGACTTGTAATGTTATATGAAATGTAGTTTTTGTATGTTTGTCTGTCTTGCGATATCATCGCAAGGGGGGGAGTATGTTGAGGTTTTATTTAAGTTATTTTTAAAGATAGAATTTATTTATTTTTCTTGTTATGTCAATTGAGTATTTTGTTTATTAGAGAAACGTCATTACCTTTTAAAACATCTATTTTTGTACTAGGGAACAAAATTATATATCTTTATTTAGTCTCTTATATTTTTATTGTTTTTTTCAACGATTTAATTAAAAGCGAGGAATTCCATGCGGAACAAAACAGGAATGTGTTGGTAGAAAATTAGGTACAAGGTTATGTTATAATTGCATTCTAAATTCAAATATTTGTCAACATTAAAGTAACTTTTTTTTTTAGAAAATCTGCCTTGTCTGTAGTCCACGTGAATCTTCTACAATGAGATTTAAATTAATTTAATTAGAAATGTATAAATGAAATGATGTCAGAATTTACATAATAGCTCAAGGATGTGAGAATGACGCAGATATCCGAGTAGGTATGTCAAGTTCCTAACATCTTGTACATAAATACACAAATGACATATACATTGGAAAGCGGCATTCCGATGGAAACGTCTCGAGCTTTCTATACGTTTTTAAAAACATATTTTAGCGCCATGACGACTTTATTACAATATGGCGGCGCGCGCCAAAATTTACGCGCTAAAACTAATTTGTTCCGGATATTGGTGTGTTTAGTAGGTCTTTGTTTATTTAATGGCTACATTTTTTTCTATTACATTGTACGCGTGGATCTCGAAAATAAAAAAAATTATAATTAGAAAGAAAGACAACTTTTAATTGACGTAGTGATAAACATAGTGTATTATATCAACCGTTTACTGTCCACTGTTGGACATAGAGGCCTATACATAAGGGGGACGTTGCCAATAGTTGCCACGTTTGACAGGCGGTTTAGCAACTGCAACTGCAGCAGTGGATAGTTTTTTTTTTATATTGATGACCCCGCCTGCGCTATCGGTATACGCTGGCGGGGCACCAGTGAGAGATGATAGGTGAGTATGAAACGGCAGGTCAGTTAGCCCATCGTGACAAATTCAACAATAAATCAATCACGATGGTTTCCAGGGGGAACCGCGAGGAAGTCGACCTGAAGGGTGTATTATTAGCAATGAGTTTGCTAATCCACATTACTAACGATGCCCAGCAGTGGACAATTAACTGATGATATGGCAATGATGACGATGTTTTAAGGGGTGCAGTTGTGTGGTCCTTGTTTTTTTAATACCACAAAGGTGGGGGAAAAGGGATTGTTAGTAATGGGGTCTAACTGATCCATTGCCAGCAATACACCTTATCAGGTCGACCTTCACGTGGTTCTCTCTGGAAACCATCTTGGTTAATTCTAGTGGGATTCATCACGATGGGCTAACTGACCTACTTTCATCCTCATCTATCATCTCTCACTGGTGCCCCGCCAGCGTATAGCGGTAGCGCTGGCGGGGATACCATTCTATTATCATCCATTAAAAAAAATACCACAAAGGTGGCACACAAGCATACAGCCCGTCTGATGGTAAACGGTCACCGTAGCCTATGGACGCCTGCAACACCATTATTATTATAACATAAGAGAAACGGCCCATCGCTGGCAATAACGAGGTGGTCGACCCCGGGCCAGTGTCAATGAATCAATAAGTCAACGAGTGGCCTGGCCCGATATCCGTGAAACTTTCACTGACACGCACGGCGAAGGGCGCGGTTGCACTTTCACTGGACGCGCGGTCATCTCGACATCGGATGCTGCGGAGATGTTTACGCGGCTCACGCAGGCGCTGTCCACACTGGCAGCTAAACTAAACTAATATATATAATTTACCGAACTTATAAACATATAAGTAGGGATATATATTTTACATTATTACATGCATCACATTTCTATATTTAAGAAATAATAGAATTTCATCGTGCCTCCGATCAAACTGTTTATAATTACTCCTCTCCATCCAAAGGTTGCCTGGAAGAGATCGCTCTTAGCGATAAGGCCGCCCATTGTGACGATGAAGCATTTAATAGCTGAACGAAGTGATTTTTTAACTTATTTAGTAACAATTATTTTTTAGGAACGAACTTAAGTTATTATAGTTTAGTTTCCCCGTCAGTGCGACGTGCACTTTACACCCACTGCGCAGCTTATAGCACGCTACGAACGATAACTCACTAGAACCATAGACAAATAATTGCTAAAACGTCAATTACAAAAGTAAACTAAACCTTAAACCGTGATCGAGTAATAGTTACGTTTGTTGGATCGATTTTACATCACATCACATTAGAAACCTCTAAATTTATCAGTGTTTCTCTACTGTATTATGCATGTATTATAGATAGATAGATACTCTTTATTGTTTCCTCCATAAGATTACAATAGTAAACTTATTATAGATACAAACAATTACAAGAAATGATCACAGTGAGAGAACAATGGGCGACCTTATCGCTAAGAGCGATCTCTTCCAGGCAACCTTTGGATGGAGAGGAGTAATTATAAACAGTTTGATTGGAGGCACGATGAAGATACTATTATTTCTAAATATGGAGATGTGATACATGTAATAATGTAAATATATATCCCTACTCACTATTATATACATATATATATATATATATATATATATATATATATATATATATATATATATATATATATATATATATATATATTCTTTATTGCACTTAAACAATATATGCGACGATTAGTTTAACAACTTGTTAGCAAGGGAGTGTATGTGTATATGTATATGTATATATATATACACACATACATATATGCACACATACATACAGTAAGGTGCAAAACCGAGTCAGTGTTCCGTCATTTTTTTATTATATGAATTATAATAACAGATTATTTATATTTGTTTTTATCAGATAATGTTTCGCTGTGTCTTATGTTGGTAATTCTATAAATAAATAAATAAATAAATTTAAATCTATAACTCATTAATTACTTAACCTATATAATTGTTGTCCACTATCTGTGTTTTAAAACTTTTACATAATTAATATTGTTTGACTCACTTTTGCACCGTGTTTAAAAACATATTTGGGTTCGAGTATGAACGTGTTTAAACTTACATATAAAGATTCCTCTTGAATCACTCTATCGATTAAAAAAAACCGCTACAAAATCCGTTGCGTAGTTTTAGAGATTTAAGCATACATAGGGACGGACAGACAGCGACAGCGGCTTTGTTTTATTCAATGTAGCGAAGGCCAGCCTAAGCCACACACATGATGTCCGCATCTGAACCGGTTCCCTCACATTGTTTTAACATCTCTGCATTCCATGTGCAATTGCATCACAGTACAAGTGCAATAGATGCACGCTATAGTTTCGTAACACCATGCATTCCATGGGTGTGGGCTGGTCGAGAGGTCGACGAACGGATGGTAAGACTAAATAGCTATTTTTTGGGCAGAAATTTAAATATATATATACATAAAAGCATTTATTTGATATTCCAGATGTACTCCAAGAAAATAAAAAATAAAGATGTTTTACGAAAAAAAAAAACAGGTATTTTGATTTCAAAATTAAAGTATTTTAACGATTTTAATGATATATTTTTTGTTATACCACTGAGGTGGTAAACAAGCATACGGCCCACCTGATGGTAAGCGGTTACCGTAGCCTATGAACGCCTGCAACACCAGAGGTATTACGCGCGCGTTGCCGACCCTGAAGAAACCTTTTTACCCCCCTTTTGAAGAACCCCATGCTGTAGTCTCTTGGGAAAACCTAGGCAGGGAGCTCATTCCACAACCTGAGTGTTCGTGGTAGGAAACATCTCTGAAACCGCGCAGTACGCGACCATTGAGGCTGTAGGACATGAGGATGAACTCCCTGTCGATGGCGAGCCGTACGATAGTAAACAGTGACCATATATATATGTATTGCAAGTAATGGGGATACTAGTCCCCATTATTAGCAATATGCTTTGGCAAGTCGAAGTCCACACAATTCCCCATGGTAACTGTGATGTACTCATTAAAGTTGAGACTGCAAGTCCCCCCGCTCCTGCCACTCCTCTGGGTGACGTCCGGGCGGGTGGTCGTGTGAGTCGCATTGTGACATATTATTGTTTATTATTTCCTACACCTACCTACCATACGAGGAGGACAGCACAAAATTGGCGACGAGGTGAAAATTTGTAAGTAAAAAATATATATATATATATATGTCATACGACTACAAAATTACCTGTTCTAATCAGTCCAAAGAGTGTAACTATTGCGTTGTTATTTTAATGTAACTTGACACGAATAACATTAAACTGTTAAATTTCTAAATTCACAAGGAAGAGAGAAGATAATTTATTAATTCTCAATCAATTTATTAAATATAGAAAAGACTAAAAGCAATTTCAAAAAGAAATAAAGATTTGATTCTATAAATTGTATAGAGAGAGCAAAATATTGATAATACATATTACGGTGCATAGTACGTTTTGTAATTTAGCGACACACTGTGACTGATTTTAACGCGTTTGCGCATCATAGTCGTACAATAACTTGCTATACATGCCTAAACAAATGGTCGGCGTTTGTTGATGTCTAGGTATACCGTACCGCATACTTACTGACTATACATACAACAAAATGTGCCTGCATGTATTAGCCGAGTCGGAGTAATTATTTTGACAAATAAAATACACCGTACAATCCGAATGAGCAAAGCCCATTAAATACATAATTCCACATAAACTGTAATCTATTTAGATACAAGTTTATGCAATTGGTGGTTCCGATTATAGAGGTTGCTTCCATAATAAATAGATTTGTATGTAGGTATAAACCTAATACAAATGTAATTATCATAAGATAATTATGATATATTCAAACACTTCACATTAACTTCATTATTTAACAGATATTTGGTAAGAGTTGAGGTTACGATTTTGTTTTTCTTACAAGGAACCAGCAGAATATTAGCGTTGCCGGTAGTTCTCTGCTTAATTCTGAATTGGTTACCCTTTCGCCGTTGGGGCACATAAATTTACCTACGTATTTATGTTGGTTTATAAGTTCAAAAGGCTGTGTTTGTAACTGAGAATAATCCATTTATCCACCTGTACAACAAGTACAAGTATTCGCATTTACAATATTGTTGCCTACAATTATAATAGCATACATTATTACGGTAGGTAGGTATAATCATTTAATAAAAAATAAAATAAAATAGCCTTTATTCCTGAATTACAGATTCTTTTTTTAAATTGTAAATATGTATAAATAATTAATGTTGACATCAGCAACATCTTATTTTTCAGGTTGTTTTAGAACAATCATTTTAGTATATTCATTTACAAACACAAAATTCTGAAAAAAATATAATAATAACAACTTATAATATTTTATTTAGATTCAATCCTTGACGGGGTAGTCAGACGCATTTGTCGACTACGATATACGGTTAATATATTTGTTAATAATAGTAACATAATTGGTTATTTGTCGATTATCATTAGTTGACAGTATTTATATAAATACGTATAAATAATATACCACCATAAAATTCCCGTTTTGCAAATTGTCTTATTATAACATCTCAATTGTCAAATCGTAGAAAAATGCAGTTCCTCAGAACTTAAGTTAAAAGATAATTCTACTTAAATAGAAATAAATATTGTAGAAGCAATTCAATAGAGACTGATGAAAGATCAGTAAAAGGACACTAAAGAAACCAAATCTTGTAAAGAGATTTCGGTGAAGAATATACGGTGTATGAAATGTGAGAGTACATATCAAAATAGTTATGATGCACAATGTGTTGCAAGAAATAACTTTTGCTAAAAGTGTGGATTTATAAGCCATTTAGGTCAAAAGCAATATCGCACTAATCGAAATAAGTGCATGAATGTGCAAGCGATAGTTATATGGCGAAATAAATAGTATAAACCAAATAATCCATCAAGTAAAAAATAAATAAAGTTACCAAACAATCATTCAACTCTCCTATAACTACATTCATACTGAATGTTGAACATACTCTATTCCACTATAAAATATCTTGCCAAAATAGTGGAACTAAATGTTAACCATACTCTATTCCATTATAAAATATCTTGCCAAAATTGTGGAACTAAGTGTAACTCTATTCTATTATAAAATATCTTGTCAAAATGGTGGAACTAAATGTTAACCATCCTCTATTCCACTATAAAATATATATCTTGCCAAAGTGATGGAGTTACATTAAACATACCCATTGATTTGGGTACAAAACTAGTATACCCATAAATTCGGGTACAAAACTAACATACCCATCAATTCGGGTACAAAACTAACATACCCATCAATTCGGGTACAAAACTAACATACCCATAAATTCGGGTACAAAACTAACATACCCATCAATTCGGGTACAAAACTAACATACCCATCAATTCGGGTACAAAACTAACATACCCATCAATTCGGGTACAAAACTAACATACCCATCAATTCGGGTACAAAACTAACATACCCATCAATTCGGGTATAAAAGTAACATACCCATTAATTCGGGTACAAAACTAACATAATAATTGACATAATATTATATACCCATCAATTCGGGTACAAAAGTAACAATAATAATAATAGTCGACAAAACCTAGGACTACTTAAAACTACTTAAAAAAAAAAAACTAACCAAGAAAAATCTGACAAAATTCTAGGACATATCGAGTCCTAAAGACTCGCTGATGTACTGGGCCCATTTAAAATGTCAGTCTTGGTTGGATCTGGAAGAAGTAGAGAAAAATTGTACTCGCAGCTTATTGTGTACCTAAGAGACTGCTATGATTCATTATATATTACAATTAAGTTGCATATTAATTTACTAAACACAAAACAAAAAAAAAAAAAAAATTCAATATCTAAATGAACATCAGTTAGATATTGATCATAAAATCAAGTGTTTAGTAAAATAAAATAGTATAGCTCAAATAAACAGAAAATATATTCGAACTTGTAGACAAAGCTGCGAATTGAGTTTCTCTAGTCATACTTATTTTAAAGAATAGAAAAAAGGAATATAAATCTGTCTGTCAAGGGAAAAGTCCTAAACAAAAAATGTGCATGCTAATCTTGGTAAAAAACATGTTACAATTACTACATAATTAAAATACCTAATATGTATTTACTGCACACACACAACGAGATTTGTTTATGCAAATAAATTTATCTTTATCTAAACCTGGCTTAAAAGATGCTTTTTATCAAATTGAGATTAGAATGTACATAAGTTTTTATAACAAGCAAGTGGTTATTTCGTTTCGATTACGATCCTACTACAATAAATAATTAAAACTCTGTTTATTTAAACAGTATTTACCAAATCTCTGTTTACAGTGACTAAATATTATATTATTTAGTCTGTGTAACAATGATACTTGTAACTTAACGTGTCAAAATCTATAAATTATATAAATATAATTTATTACTTTAAGTATCTTTATTTTTAATAACAGAGACTTACCTTAGTTTAAATATAAACAAATATTGGTCACGGTTTTGTAGCAAGACATGTAAACCACCAACTAATAGGTATATTATAATATACACATGAATGTTTTAAATGTAACAATTGGAAATAATCCCAAATAAAGGAAATGAATAAGACACCTAAACATGTATTAAATATCTTACACAAGATTAACTGTTTGTTTGTTAATATTTTAATTTCGAACAAATGATGTAAGGCTAAAACATGTCCTACATCTATTTAAATTCGCGATTCACAACGCGAAAGTTTAAAAATGTGTTCAACGTATTTTAACTTTGTAAGGCAAAATAATATACCTACATATCTGTACACGTAGGTTACAAATAATGTATTAATAAAGGATTTATGTTCATGTTTAATCAATCGTAAGTAGAATTTTTAGGGCATGAGCTAATCTCAGAAAGTATTACTTGTAAGTCCCTAAAGACTATAGAATCACTTAGAAAACCAATTTTTTGGAAAATTTTAAAGTTATAAAACTAGTAACCTATTTTGAGAAATAAATATGATAATGTGTTATAATAATATTTAGATTTTATGCGTAAATATTTTAGATATATGTATATAACTGTATATTATCAATATCTTAAATTACAAGTTGTACACAGTCACACTTATCTATCTTTATCAGTTTATTGGTACACAATAAAAGAAAATGGACTCAAAATTTGGCTACAATGACTGAACAAATACGTAAAATGTTAAGGCGTAAGCTCGCTAAATATACTGTATTCAGAGTTCTGGAAAGAAAAGCAAACATTTACAGTAATTCGTAATTTCAAAGCAAAAAGAGTTAGTAAATTGTGGACACTTAAGTTTTATAAGCCATGCAATTAGTAGTTAGATGCTCCCAGGAAAACTGAACCTTAAAGTCAATCATTACAAACTCTTTAAATACGAATTCTGAGTCCTTTATTAATGGTTTTCTATTTTTATTTCATTTGAGATAGCGTAGACGAGCATTCGCTACGACTCATGATAATTATTCTGGCACCCCGGCACTGTTGCCATAAACAGTAGATTATGTATCAAGGTACAAAGGATTGATACCAGTCTCGGTACATATAATAGATGTTGTAATCAATGTTCATGAAGAAATAAAATTTTGTCTACATTACATCTGATCTAAAACAATATATTATGTAACATTCCTAAAATTAATCGATGTCTAAACTATAATAAATGTGACATACTTATGTAAATATTGAGATTATAAATAGTAACGTCTCTAATATTGTCAGTATATGTATTGTAGGAATTATTAATTGGAATTCTGATATACTTAGTATAAGACCATAAATCTTCTTAAAAGTACATAAATAAAAGAAATTTTACAAGACTTGACACTTTATTCAGCACAACATTGGATAACTGCTTAGAATTTGGTATTAAACTATACTATTCGACACCATATCGACCGCAGTAGAACGAAGCAAGTAGAATACAAAAATGTGACATTATAATACGTGTACAAATAAATTAAAACCCAAAATCTGACTGGAGGGATAAACTCCTGCTATACCTCATAAGTTACAATATCATGCCACATTATTGATTTGTCATTAGAGATAAAATCTCTTCTATTGTACATGCTAAGAATAATGAGATTTATTTAGAATGGCAGAGACAAATCAATAAAAGAACATTTTAAAATTGGAAGGGAAAGATATAGTGACATAGATATTGAAAATAGGAGAAAGTGTATTCGGAATATAATTAAAGAAAATATATATGCGATACTTCAATCCCTGTATACATATACTTATTGGCGCTATATCTAGAAGAAATTATGGGACAAGAATTAAGATGAAATATACACAATAATATACTTAAGAAGGTGGAAGATCAGTAAGAAATTATAAGGATGATGAAAAGAAAGATCTCGATGGACTTCGAGAGGAAATAGTCATATAGTTATTTTTATACAAACCAGTCTTATTATATTTAGTTGCCTAAGTTATATTTTGTAACATAATATATATGGTAATATCATGATATTATTTTAGTTACCTATGACTGTAATGTAAAACTATATTGTTGTAGTTGTATCTATATGAAATTTGTGAGTAATTGTATCCTTTCACATTTTGTTGTAAACTCAACTTTGTTTGAAAAAAGCAACAGCTAAGTTTCTTGCCCGTTCTTCTTAGCTGAAATTGCATTCCGAATGGGCGGTAGATTTATAAAAAATATGACTATTCAAAAATGCTTAAAAAATAATAATTAAGTTTCCTAGAGTAAAAATATTCATATTCTATTATTAATTTTAAAATATTTTGAAAAGGGAGAGATGTGATGTACTCATTAAAGTTGAGACTGCAAGTCCCCCCGCTCCTGCCACTCCTCTGGGTGACGTCCGGGCGGGTGGTCGTGTGAGTCGCATTGTGACATATTATTGTTTATTATTTCCTACACCTACCTACCATACGAGGAGGACAGCACAGTAACTATTACGGTTAATTCCTAGCAGAAGAGATTGTAATGGGGACGATTGTCCCCATTTCTAGCAATATGATCTGTCTTATATATATAATAAAACACCTCTATATATAATATTATAATAAGGGCAGGCTATAGAACTGCACACACGAGGGAGCTACCGGCACAGGGAGAACTGTTGACATAGCATTGCTTATATATTTAAACAGTAGAATAGATAATAGATAGATAGATAGATACTCTTTATTGTTCCCTCCATAAGATTACAATAGTAAACTTATTATAGATACAAACAATTACAAGAAATAATCACAGTGAGAAAAGAATGGGCGACCTTATCGCTAAGAGCGATCACTTGCAGGTGTTAGAAAAAGGAAATTTATTATAATATTTAATATAGATATATATAATTATATGTGGGGATATCATACTATTAAATCATATATTTACTTATTTTACTTTATATTTGATATATAACAAATAATATAACATAAATACCCAACTTCTGTTAGTCCATTGACACTTATTTAAATATAGCTCCTTTAGGACTTCCACCAACAATAATTGTGATATATTTTATATAATGACCACGTGGTTCACTATACTTGTTCACTCTTGATACATCAGGGAGCTCCGCTCTGTTCAACGGTTGGACAAGAAGTGTCTCCCCACCCGAATAACAATCTTTTATATCCACACGGCCGAATTCGAGTGAACAAGTCAGCGAGACCACGTGTTCTTACAATTTCATTACTTTTTATTCAAGTATCATGACAATAAATAATTATAAAATTAATTAAAATATAAATTAGTGTTCTATATATATTACAAGAATATTTTATTACCAAATTTGGTATAATAACAATTTTAACGTTTTATTATATTTAAAGTAGTTAGTCTGATTTTTATTGATAAATGTAGGTACACGTTTTAACACAAGATGTTTAAGAAAATTAATATAATTAAAAATAAATATTTAACACAGGCAACCTTTGGATGGAGAGGAGTAATTATAAACAGTTTGATCGGAGGTGCGATGAAATTCTATTATTTCTTAAATATACAAGATACATGTAATAATGTAAAACATATATGCCTACTCATTTAGCTATAATAAAAAAAAAAAATATATAGAACAAACGCAACTCTATGGTTTGCGGAGACCTGTTGCATGCGCGAGTGCCCACCCCGCGCCGATACCGCCCTTAATTAAACCAGAGACGCCATTGCAGGAGCGGAGCGATAGGCGGAGCGATCAGTGGAGCGATTAGCGATTTTGAAAATATCGACTGATGGGGAGGGAATTAGCAGTTTAACCTGTTAAATACGTGCCCCCATAGAAACTATCGTGATTATAAGCTCGCCTGTTTTACATCTTCATTTAATATAGTTTATACCAGAGGGAGACTTTGTACAAAAGTCGATTGCTTGGGTACCTCTGCCCCATTCGTGTTTCTACCGTGAAGCAGTTCTGTTTACATGACTGTGTTTCGGTTTGAAGGGTGGGATGTGGCGTGAATTTACAGGGTACAGAGGAATAACACCTGAGTCCTCAGGAATGGCAACGCATGGGGGGGGGGGGTATCATGGGCGAAACAGTACACTCTGTTATGTCCATGGTACTGCTCATGTCTATAGGCGACGGTTACCACTGTTCATCAGGTGGGCCATCAGCTTGTTTACTATTCTAATTTGTATAAAAAAAAAAGTATAAGTATGTAATTTTTGTGTACAATAAAGTATACGATAAATAAATAAATGCCACCGTGCGTTTTTCAAGGCACTTTCTTCCACGTACAACCATTCTTTGGAATCAACTTCCAACAGCAGTATTTCCGAACCGATACGACATCGTAACCTTCAAGAAAAGAGCATATTCCTTTTTAAAAGGCAGGCAGCACACCTGTAATGCCTTTGGTGTTGTGGGTGATCATGGGCGGCGGTAGTCACTTACCATCAGTTGAGCCGCATGCTCGTTTGCCCTCTGTGTTGTAAAAAATAAATAAATAAAATTAATTCCTGGTGAGTGTACGACAATGTACCAACTGACTTGCTTTCACCATCACGTATCATCTCTCACTGGTGCCCCGCCAGCGTATACCGATATCGTAAGCGGGGTTACTATTCTATTATCGTCCGTCAAAGACAGTTTTTATTTTACTGAATTTCATATTTCAGCTATATCCCCCGCACCACTTCGTCATCCAAACTACGAAGTTCGCAATTTGGTTGTCGCACAGTTAACACTAGGCTCCGAGTAACGATCTATTAATTTGTTCGGAGATGTCTCGCTTGGAAGTGAAATACGCATCGCAAAACGTGCGTGGACAAAATGGCAGTCAGAGTTTGATGGCTAATATGGAAGGTTGTAGAGCTTCTGGTATTAATAGTGGTAAATATTCGAGTGTTGGCAATAGCACGCATACTGATGGTAGCGGAATTAAACAAAATAATAATTCTAATTAAACAACCAGTATAAAAGTTTTAATAAATAAAACATAGTAGATCCAAATATTTCGCCATAATTGGACCATATTTTTTATAAGTTTTTAAACGATTTCTCCAAAAAAGAACAAATAGGACCGTCTTTAGTCCGTCTTCAATACCATATGTTTATTTGACTGATAAAGTTATTTCAATAAATAAATAAAAGAATAGAAGAATAGAATAGAAACATTTATTACCATACAATTACAATATAAATAACATATACAAAAAGTGTCCCACACCCGGCAAAAGGAACCGGCTCAGCGGATGCTGCGAGTGTCCCAGCGCAATGTGAACAGCTGCATAGCGCTGGTTTTCAGCCAGTCCCTCCCTTAACAAAACAACCAAAGTGCCGGGTACCACTGTACATTACTTTTTACAAGAATTATTTATCAATACTAATAATAATATAAAACGTTTCGCTTATCGCTCCGCTTACCGCTCCGCTCGTCAGCGTGCGCCTGGTCGTATCTAACCATGCGTGTCACAGGATTACGGTGTTGCCAGTTCAGTAGAACAGTGTGTGGCGCAGTTTAAACAAGGACATATATACAAACAACGTTTTATGTGAACATAGTGGGATAGTTGGTTGGTGGACGTTACATGTAAGTGACTTGTATTGTAAGTATTTATAACTAGCTATGTACTATGGCTTTGCTTGTGTGAATTAATATAGGTATGAAGTCCTCATCACCATTTCAGCCATTGTCTGTCCACTGCTAGACACAGGCCTTCCCCTTTTTTTTATACAACTTAGAATGGCCTATAAAAAAAATACACCTGGACTTCGGCACGATGATTTCCAGGGGGAACCACGTGGAGGTCGACATGACAAGGTATATTGCTAGCAATGGGACAGTTAAACCTCATTATTAACAATCCCTCTTAATCACCATCACCTCAGCCATTACCCTTCCACTGCTGGACATAAGCCTCCCCCATTGACCATATGACACGGTCCTGAATCACCTGCATCCACTAACTTCCTGTAATGCACTTGAGGTCTTCACTCCATCTAATGAGGGGTCGTCCTACACTGCGTTTGCCCATACAGAGTCGTCACTCAAGAACTTTATGTGTATATTATATTTATATTGTGTATTGCCTTAATGTTTTTTTTTTTATACAACTTAGAATGGCAAACAAGCTGACGGCCCACCTGATGGAAAGTGGTAACCGTCGCCTATATACATGAGCAGTACCGTGGACATAACAGAGTATACTGTTTCGCCCATGATACCCCCCATGCGTTGTCATTCCTGAGGACTCAGGTGTTATTTCTCTGTACCCAGTAAATTCACGCCATATCCTACCCTTCAAACTGAAACACAGCCATGCAAACACAACTGCTTCACGGTTGAAACACGAATAGGACAGAGGTACCCAAGCACCACCAAATCTACCCTTCATACGCTTTCTGTTTTTACCCAATGGTTAGCTGGTAGAGAATGCCATATGGCATTAAGCTCGCCATTTGTACAAAGTTTTATTGTGCAATTAAGAATAAATAAATAAACCTTTTTTTCCCCATTGATCTGTCCGTTCTTTGAGCTATGTGACCAGCCCATAGACACTTCTGTGTGCTTCGGGCTATGTCGGTTACGTTAGTTCTTTTGCGGATATCCACGTTTCGGATTCTATCACGCAAGGAGACTCCATAGCCCGCTAACTTGAAGCTTTTGCATACGGGCAATCGTGTAGGACCATGTTACGTGAATTTACAGGGTACAGAGGAGTAACACCTGAGTCCTCAGGAATGACAACGCATGGGAGGTATCATGGGCGAAACAGTATATTCTGTTATGTCCACAGTACTACTCATGTCTATAGGCGACAGTTACCACTTTACATCAGGTGGGCCGTCAAATGTTTGCCATTCTAAGTTGTATAAAAAAAATTTTACGTTTCCATAAGTCGTCACTGGCAACAAGCAACGTATGGAACGGTCCTGAGTCACCTGCATCCACTGACTCCTTGCAATGCACTTGAGGTCGTCACTCCATCTAGTTGGGGGTCGCCACTCAAGAATTTTTCTTCCCCATCGGTTATCGGTTCTTCTAGCTATGTGAGATTTTGTCTTTTTAATATTATAACTTGCTTACGCTAAAGAAAAAATAAGCGCCTTTTAAATCTTAATAGCAAAGACTAAGAACTGTAGCACACGGTACGACCACAGTAAAATGGGGGAAAGGGATTGTTAGTTAAGTCTAACAGCTCTAATACTAGCAATAGGGGGGAAAAGGATTATTAGCAATGGCGTTTGACAGCCCCATTGCTAGCAATATACCTTATTAGGTCAACCTCCACGTGGTTCCCCCTGGAAACCATCGTGAACAATTCTTGTTGAATTCGTCACGATGGGCTAACTGACCTATTTCATCCTCACCTATCATTCTTCACTGGTGTCCCGCCGGTGTATACGGATAGCGCGGGCGGGGTTACCATTCCATTATATATATATTCTTTATTGCACTAAAACATACAGTAACAACAATAAGTTAATAACAATGTTAGCAAACGCGAACTTATCTCTAAAAGAGATCTCTTCCAGTCTACCTAACACAGTGGCGTAGGAAGTAGTGAGTGGGCAGTAGTAGTGCAAGACAGAAATTTAAATAAATATTTACATACATATATACACATACACATACATACACACACACACACACACACACACACACACACATATATATATATATATATATATATATATATATATATATATATATATATATATATATATACGTTAAATACAACATATAAATATCGAATACAAGAGAACACAATGATGACAGTCCTCTAATCATTTTTATGTTTAAACTAAATTGGAAACATAGAATGATTTTAATCTTTTTTTGAAGGAACTGCTAGACGGGCTATTCTGAATACTTATATATATACATTATCATCCATTTAAAAAAAAAACTAGCAATATACCTCATCTGATTGGCTACTACGAAGTTCTTCGTGGAAACCATCGTGGTCACTTCTAGTGGAATTCGTCACGATGGGCTAACTGATCTGCTTTCATTCTCACCTATCACCCCTCACTGGTGCCCCGCCAGCGTATACCGTTAACGCAGGTGGGGTTACCATTCCATTATCATCGATTCAAAGACCACAATAAATTGAGGGGAAAGGATTTGTTAGTACTGAAGTCTAACAGCTGCATTGGTCTAACAACAATATACCCCCGGTCAGCTCGACTGCCACGAGGTTCCCCCTGGAATTCATCTTGATTACTTCTTGTTAGATTTGTCACGATGTACCAAATGACTTCGGAGTCTACCATGAAATGAAAGTCCAAATTTTCACTCAATTTCGTGTTTTTATTTATAAATCGATAAATGAAGCTTAATATTTTGTTTGTCATAAACTACTATGTAAGTCCAAAGGAAGGATATTTTAACATGAAGCGAAATGTCGTGAGAAATGAAGATTTCTGTTAGGACTGTGTCGCGTATTATAAAACAAGACCTGAAGCTCGGTGCTTATCGTAGATATACAGGACATGCCCTAAATCAATCTTTACAATTAAAGAGTAACACACACAACACATTCTGTCGCGATACGCAGGTGAAAGGCACAGAAATATCCTCTTTACCGCTGAAAAAATGTTTACGACTGAATAACACTACAATAAGTAAAATGATAAAGTGCACGCTCACAGCTCTAAAGAAGCTGCTCAAGTGATCGGAAAGGTACAACGTGGTCATCATCCCGCGTCAAT
The DNA here is from genome assembly GCF_026898425.1 of Galleria mellonella. Classification (NCBI taxonomy): domain Eukaryota; kingdom Metazoa; phylum Arthropoda; class Insecta; order Lepidoptera; family Pyralidae; genus Galleria; species Galleria mellonella. The sequence goes on along the minus strand of NW_026442003.1, from coordinate 2,772,521 downwards.
GATGGTTTGGGGGGCGTGTCTTATCTAGGAGTCACAAAACTACATTTTTGTGAAAAAGGAATGACAACTTCAGCCAAAGTGTATCAAGATACAGTCTTGGATCGTGTTGTGATAACTCTCAGCAATACACTTTTCAAAAATATACCGTGGACTTTCCAGCAGGCCTCTGTATCTGGTCACAAGGCACGAACTACCCAAGCCTGGCTTGAAACCAACGTTCCGGACTTTATAAAAGCTTAAGACTGGCCCTCATCTAGCCCAGACCTCAGCCCTTTACACTTCAAATTATGGTCAGTTTTAGAGGACATGGCCTGCTCGAAACGACACAGCGACACTGAGTCTCTTAAAAAATCTTTAAAGCAAGCAGTGGCGAAATTTTCCTTGGAAACAATGCGTAAATCCATGGATTCGTGGCCAGACAGATTAAAGGCCTGTATAAAAGTCAATGGTAGCCATTTCGAATTGTTTTATTTTTTATTTTTTGTTGAGACTTTAATAAATATGAAAGTATCAATTTTAGTGTTATATTAAATGACTTCATAAAAAAATGAATTTCCATTTGTAACAGAACTTATGGATGGACTAGGTATATAATCTAAGATATTAGCACGTCTAGTCTGGAAGCGTCGACGGGACACCACTCTAAATATAACTCCTGCTCGGTGACCTGGAATATACTCGACGCCATCTTGTATTTGAATGGGCTCGATTCTGCGGTGTCATTCCTCTAATCTCTTAACCTAACATTTTAATTTGATAGTTTCGCGAGCCCATTACTAACAATCTCTTTTCCCCATCTCTCTACTGTAACAGGAGTTTATGGGCGGCTGTAAAGCAATTGTTAATAATGAGAGCTACCAATACCATTGCTACTAATACACCCTATTAGGGGGGAAAGAGAATGTTAGCAAGACAGCCCCATTGCTAGCAATATGCCCTATTAGGTCGACCTCCACGTGGTTCCCCCTGGAAACCATCGTAAAACATTCTTGTTGAATTCGTCACGACCGGCTAACTGACCTGCTTCATCCTCACCTATCATCCTTCACTTGTGCCCCGCCGGTGTATACCGATAGCGCAGACGGGGTAACCATTCCATTTTCGCCCATAAAAAAAATACACCCTATAGGAGAGGAAGGGATGTGAACTACCAATTCTGTCAATATATCCTGTCAGTTTGACCTCTACGTGCTGAAATCATCGTGCAGAATTCCAGGTGTATTCATCACAATGGGCTAACTGACCTGCTTTTTTATCCTCACCTATCATCCCTCACTGGTGCCCCGCCGGTGTATACCGATAGCGCGGGCGCGGTTACCATGCCATTGTCATCCATTTATCAAACATACCCTATAAGATAAGTCTCTACGCGGTTTCCCGTAGAAACTATCGTGGTTAATTCTTTGGAATTCACCACGATGGATCAACTGACTTGCTTTCATCTTCACCTATCATCTTCCACTGGTGTCCCGCCAGTGTATACCGATAGCGCAGGCGGGGTTACCGTTTTATTATAACCCATTGATATATTGGTAATAATTGGAAGCATACTCTTATTTCATCTCCAAACGGAAACATATAAGTTACATCTCGCCGCGTGGTTCCGGCATAGAATAGGTCACCACTTCTTTTTCCGTGGGTGTCGCAAGAGGCGACTGAGGGAGGGCAAGGTACAGGCAGCAGCGTCTCTCTTAAAACATCACCAAAGTCTAACTGCGGTTGCCAATCCGCCTGTCAAGCGTAGTAACTACTGCCAGAACCCTCCCAAGGGGCAGGCTTATGTCCAGCAGTAGACAGTTAAAGGCTGATATGGTGATGATGATGATGAGCTTCTTGTGGGATCTTCTCAACAGATAAAAACTTTTCAAACCCTGCATTCATAAAAAATGACGATTTAAAAGTCTAAAAGAAAAAAGTAATCGAGTCTATTTGAAAAAAGATGATTTGAATTTATTGCATTTAAAGTTTTCACCAGAACGATGCAAAGGACCGACCGCTGGCCGGAGGAATTCGATCCAGAAACCTCTAGAAGCAGGCCTGGCTCCAGAAGGAACTCCACATCGCAGTCCAGGCGGAACAGCGTGAAAAAGGAGAAAGAAGGGAAGAAGAAGTCGCCACTAGACGCTGCGTCCAACTCAAATAATTCCACACCGAAAAAAGCGACGAAGCCTCAGAATCTGGATTTTATTGTAACGGGGAAACAATGTGTGAAAAGGTAAGTAAAGATTGTTTGAACAGAACTTGTTTGTTTTACTACCAGAGGGAGACTTTATACAAAAGTCGTTTGCTTGGGCACCTCTGTACCATTCGTGTTTTTACCGTGAATCAGTTGTGTTTGCATGGCTGTGTTTCGGTTTGAAGGGTGGGATATGGCGTGAATTTACAGGGTACGGAGGAATAACACCTGAGTTCTCAGGAATGGCAACGCATGGGCGGTATCATGGGCGAAACAGTATACTCTGTTATGTTCATGGTGTGGCGTCTGTAAATAAATATTGTAAATATTCATCTCATAGCCACTTGTCAACATCATTACTTTCTTTTCCATCAAGTAGGTTAATTTAATTGTACATAGATATTTCACCTCTTTCTATCTTTCGCACTGGACATACAGACATGATAGCGACGTTTACTTCTCACATTCATTTCTGCTGTCATTCTCTCATTATATGAAAATCAATAATATAATCAAGTAGGTTGTTACTTATTTCGTCCAAACAACTACAATGGTACTACTCATGTCTATAGGCGACGGTTACAACTTTCCATCAGGTGGTCAGTTAGCTTGTTTGCCATTCTAAGTTGTATAAAAAAACACGGTTTCTAATTATGACATCAGACTCTGAAATTACTCCTTGCATCTTCCATTTCTCAGCAGGTCCGACAGAGCCAACTCCCTGCCCGGGTACCACAGGCGCCCGTCGGCCGAGTCCATCAGGACCAAGAGATCGTTCGAGTCGCCCAAACGCGTGGTGGACTCGCAGTCCTCCAAGAGCAGGGAGACTTCCTTGGAGGACGACGTGTCCCTGGACTTGTCTCAAGTGAGTTTACTGAATAAAGTGTGGCTAATTCTTAAATGGAGTTTAATGAAAACGTAGTAGTAGTTTTCTTGAAATTATAACAGGAACAAATTTTTAAATGTAAGTTTATTTTTTTATTTATTAGGTTAATAGGAAAATATACAATACTTAAAATGTATAAATAGTAAACACAGCCTATAAAATAAATCAGTGAAGTTAACACAGTAAAGTAAATAAATAAACGAGAGCAAAAAGAAAAGAAATATAACGTTAACAAATAACAACTTTTTCTCAAACATGCTTGGAAATGTGAGCATTATTTTGACAATCTTCTCTGGCCAGATACATGCGGGCAGCGGCCGGCAAAAGTTGTATGAAAATCCATATCTGTCGTGTTTTGCGGCCAGATAAATTACTATGTAAACTCATATCTGTCCTGTAATTTAAAAATGGAATGACCTTTTACTTCGAAACATGGCTACCAAGGAGGTAACTAATAAAAAGTTTTATTTAAATTTCGAACTGGCTTGCAAATAGAAAGCTGCTTATTGAAAAAAAAAAACAAAGGAACATTATGACGCGTGAAAAATTATTATTGTTCGTTATTCGTCATTGAACTTAAAAAGTAAAATTGTGTTTTTGATTTCCGCGCATTGTTTGAGAAAAGCAGTGTACAAACCTTGGCCACAATTAGGCATTGATGGATTCACGTATGTGTGCCTCGGCTAGGTCTCGGCCCACATTTGCACGTTCATCTATCAATGCCTCAGTTGCTGGCCGCTGCAGTAATGTACCTACTAATTATTTCTAGAATTTACCCGGGGAGACCTTATAATAACATTACTCAACAGAAAAAGTGATTCAATAAAATTATTCATAATTTTGTATAGAAATATTTGATCTCTCTCAGAATGTTCAATCAATTGATCAAATTTCAACCAATATTAAAAAAAAAAGGTTTTAATCTCTGTTGTATTTTTGTATGTTTGTCACCTCATAACTCCGTCAGTTGTGAACCGATTTGGAAAATTCTTTTATTACCTGAAAGGATATACTTACAGATTGGTTTCAAAGAAATTTTATCAAAATCGGTTCGGTAATTCAGTTTTAAATGAAAATAACTGGATTTTGCCAAAATTGAACGGATTTTTTTTATACAACTTAGAATAGCAAATAAGCTGACTGCCCACCTGATGGAAAGTGGTAACCGTCGCCTATAGACATGAGCAGTACCGTGGACATAACAGAGTATACTGTTTCGCCCATGATACCCCTCATGCGTTGCCATTCCTGAGGACTCAGGTGTTATTCCTCTGTACCCTGTAAATTCACGCCAAACACAGTCATGTAAACATAACTGCTTCATGGTAGAAACACGAATGCGACAGAGGTACCCAAGCAATCGACTTTTGTACAAAGTCTCCCTCTGGTAAAATGTAATATAACCAATATTCCAGGTTTCAGATTTCGAAGATACAAACTCTAAGTATGGCATACCACAAAAGGTCACAGCGTTTGCTACCTCCACACCCAAAACCAAGCCCAGGAGCGGCTCATTGCAGAACCAGCTTCATTCCCAACGCGTCGAGTCCAGAAGAGCTCAGAAGACGGACTCGAAAAGCCGAGACAGCGTCTGTAGTCGGGAAAGTTTGTACAAGACCTCGTCATCAGCAAGTCCTTATAGGTTTGAATTCAATTTACAATTACAGAGCTGTAACTTGTACACGCGACTTTGTCCGTGTGACCAAGATAAAGTAGCCTATGTTTTTCTCTATCCCATAAAATATATGTATACCAAATTTCATAATAATTTTTCATGGATGATAATGGAATGGTAACCTCGCCGCATTTACGGTATACACTGGCGGGACACCAGTGAGGGATGACAGGTGAATAATAAAAAAGCAAGTCAGTTAGCTCATCGTGATGAATACACCTGGAATTCACCGCGACGGTTTCCAGGGGGTGGAGGTCCGCGGAGAACCGCGTGAGGGTCCACCTGATAGGGTATATTGCTAGCAATGGGATTCCCAGTCTCCATTACTAACAATCCTTTTCCCCCCGGCGATCCCGTACTAGCAAAGGCAGTGTAGGACGATCCCTGATTAGATGAAGTGCGACCTCAAATGTATTGTAGGCAGCCAAGGAATCTAGATGGCTCGGGACCGATCTTTATGGAAGCCAATGGGGTGGTTTATATTGAGCAATGGACAGACAACGGCTGATAATTCAAATTCAAATTCAAAAATCATTTATTCATGTAGGACATTTTAGCCGCTTATGAACGTCAAATTTTTACATTATAATTTTATTTTTTTCCCTACCGTCCAGTTCAGTATATAGATCCAATTGAGAAGAACTGGCAAGAAACTCAATTGAATTACTTTTTTTTTTAAAGCCAGTTTATTTACAATGTATATTTATATAGGTGTCTATGTCTAACATTAAATGAAAATTCAGTGCATGAACAACTATTGCCATGCACACTCGTCATTCAAGTAATCGTTTAGTGAGTAATAGGCTTTGCTCAGTAAATATGATTTAACAGATGTTTTGAATTTATTTAAGGGTAATTCCAACATATCCTTTGGTATCTTATTGTAAATTTTTATACCTATTCCCATAAAAGACCTATTAACTTTTTCTAAACGATACTTGGGGACAGCAAGTTTGTCTTTAAATCTAGTATTAATATTATGAATATTGCTGTTTTTTGGAAATAAGTCAAGATTTTTATGAACATATAGGATATTTGAATATATAAATTGAGAAGCAACGGTGAGAATATTTGCCTCTTTGAATTTCTCTCTTAATGAGTCACGACTCTTCATACAGTAGATCGCTCGAACGGCACGTTTTTGTAATATGAATATATTCTTAATATCTGCCGCTTTTCCCCATAGTAATATTCCATAAGAGAGTAAACTATGAAAATAACTAAAATAGACTAATCTAGCAGTATCAGTATCAGTGTACTGTCTAACCTTACGCACGGCAAAAGCTGCTGAACTTAGTTTCGCTGCAAGGCTTTGAATTTGTGCACCCCATTGTGTTTTATTATCTAGTGTGATTCCTAGAAAGACAGTAGATTCTATAAATTCGAGAGATTCGTCATTTAATTTAATATTGCAATTAGTATTAAAACTTTTAGACAGAGAGAAATTAACACATTTTGTTTTTTTAGCGTTTAACATAAGATTGTTAGTTGTAAACCAGTGCAGGAGACGCCGCAAAGCACTATTTACATCGTCATAATTATTAGTCATTCTATTAACTTTAAAAATCAATGAAGTATCATCTGCAAATAATACTATGCCGCATCTATCCTGCATGGCATATGGGAGATCATTAATGTAAACTAGGAATAAAAATGGACCGAGAATAGATCCTTGAGGTACACCCATTTGCACAAGTGACCCGTCAGACGTAGCGTTGCTAATCTTCACTTTCTGTATTCTATCAGATAGATAAGATTTTATTAAATTTAAAGCATTGTCTTTGACGCCATAAAAAGCAAGTTTTTTTAGCAATGTATTATGATCAACGCAATCAAAAGCCTTAGAAAGGTCACAAAAAACACCTATCACATCCATTTTAGTTTCCCATGCAGCAAATACGTGTCTAAGCAACTCTGCACCTGCGTCTGTAGTTGAACGACCTTATTATTATTATAATGATAAATATATGATTATAATGATAAAGTTCTGAGTGACAGTAGACTGTCAAATAACAATTAGGACGTTAACTTTTTAGATACGGAGTGAGTACAGAGCTGGACTACTCCTCGGTCTCTCCCGAGTACTCCGGGCAGTCGTCCACGGAGATGTCCCCTCGCGTCTCGCGGCTCACGGACACGGCTGTCACCCCTCGCAGCCAGGACATGATGGTCTCCAGGTACGTTGAATATTACTTGTGATTATTCGATTACAATTATTCGTTTAATTCCATGTGTGTGGATGCCAATACGCGAAGATTGACAACTTTCCATATTTTTTTTAATGGCTGATAATGGAATGGTAACCCCACCCGCGCTATCGGTATACACCGGCGGAGCACCAGTGAAGGATGATAGGTGAGGACGAAGCAGATCAGTTGGCCCATCGTGACGAATTCAACAAGAATTGTTTACGATGGTTTCCAGGGGGAACTACGTGGAGGTTGACCTGATTGGGCATATTGCTAGCAATGGGGCTGTCAAACTCCATTGCTTACAATCCCTTTCCCCCTAACCTTCCATATTAGACATCAATCTCCGACTGCCATTTTGTTCGCGCACGTTTTGCGACACATGTTTCACCTCTAAACGAAGCATCTTCAAGCAAATTAATGAATCACTGCTTAGAGCGTAGTGTTAACCGTTCGGCATCCAAACTGCGAACAAACTTGCATGCTTGTTTGCCACCTCAGTGGTATAAATAAAAAAGAATGGCAAGATTAGTCTTATATGATAATATTATGATGTTTTGGAATGAGTTACTGAATAAAAGACTTCAAAATTAATCTTCTTGTTTCAATGACTGAACACATACATGATACAAAGAACCATTGATAAAAAGGTGATGTCCTCTCTACCTTAGAACAAGGAATTACATAAAAGAAATGATAAAATAGCTGTAAATAATATGGTTGTCTCCCTTTTTTTTATGCAAATATAATTAGTAAAAAGAGGACGAAAGATACACCGTCAGTTGCTATTTTTCTCAATTCATAGCAGGCTAGTGTATAGAAAATGTGTATTTTTTTTATTCAATTTAGAACGGCAAACAAGCCAACGGCCCACCTGATGGAAAGTGGTAACCGTCGCCTATAGACATGAGCAGTACCATGGACATAACAGAGTATACTGTTTCGCCCATGATACCCCCATGCATTGCCATTCCTAAGGACTCAGGTGTTATTCCTCTGTACCCTGTAAATTCACGCCATATCGCACCCTTCAAACCGAAACACAGCCATGCAAACACAACTGCTTCACAGTAGAAATACGAATGGGAATTCTTCTTTCAAGTTGCTGCGGTGGCAGCTGGCAGGAATGCAGCGAGATCGAGAACACGGCGGTCGAGGGTCGCGCCGACGGCGAGTGGAACAACTTCTGGGCGAACTACAATAACTCCATAGCGAAAGTGCCCATGAAGAGTTACTACGACCAGTGCCCCACGCCGTACAGGACCGAAAATATTGATTTGGCCGATTTGGGTATGTACTTTTTCTTAAGCGTGGCCAGATTACTTTTATTTTTTAATAGATGATAATTAAATGGTTAATAACTTGAAAACACGACATAAAAAGTGTTATGAATTGTGATTAATATTATTTACTCTTTGCTATGTATAATTTAATATACAATGTATGTATGTATGTGTGTATATATATATACATATATATATATATATATATATTATAAGTAGGGATATATATTTACATTATTACATGTATCACATCTCTATATTTTAGAAATAATAGAATTTCATCGTGCCTTCGATCAAACTGTTTATAATTACTCCTCTCCATCCAAAGGTTGCCTGCAAGAGATCGCTCTTAGCGATAAGGTCGCCCATTGTTCTCTCACTGTGATTATTTCTTGTAATTGTTTATATCTATAATAAGTTTACTATTGTAATCTTATGGAGGGAACAATAAACAGTATCTATCTATCTATCTAATACAAAATTTTTCTCAGAATTCTCTGCTGACGGCTCCAGGAAACGATCTCCAGACAACATAGAGGATATAAATTATATAATTCGAAACGAAGGCCTGCATCTGACGCCGAGAGAAACACAAAACATAATCAAATGCGCCCACATACTGGGCAACGTATTGAGCAAAGCAATCGAGAGACGATGCAGAGAAAAAGACAGCGACACAAAAATACAAGAAGTCAAATCCGATATCGATGATCCAGCCCGCGAACTTAAAAAGAAAACGATGAAACTAGACTTGAAAGAGACGCACGTACCCGTGAATGTTGTTGAGGAAAAGAGAAGCGAGACGGTCACAACTCAAACTGACATTTCACTTCCAAATACGAAAAGCGCGCCAAGAATATTCGAAAAGATCCTGAGGCAACTGTCAAGAACGTCTCTAGAGGAGGCCACAGATAAAAAAGCGGGCGAAAATAAAACTGGCGATGAGAAAGTTGTTCATAATAAGGAGGAAGAAAAGAAGGAGGTCCAAAAGGAAAATTAATGTTTGTTACATATTCGTTTACGCTCTATACAATGTTCTAGTCAAATTATATTTGTAAGATCTTGTAATAGGTACTTACCTATCTACATCCGGCATGTCGACATTCCAATTTACTATATAATAATTGTTCTTAGTTCAAATCTCTCCATGTTTTTTGGCGGATGCACTTTGTACCGTGCCATATGAAGAGAAAAAGGAAAAATATATATCCTACAGTTTTGTAAATGTGTTTAAGGATTTTAAAATAATATAGTTACTTAGTTAATGCTCTTTATTTATTGTTTATTATTTAATTTACCTTCTTATTAAAATAATCTATTGTATTTAAACTGGTGGTCTACCATGAAATGAAATTCCGAAATTTCGGGTTCAATTTCGTGTTTTTGTTCGTACCGAAATCGACCCAGTAAATGGAGCTTAACGTTTCGTTCATCATAAATCCTATCCCAATAGTCCAGAGGAACGATATTTTAACATTTTTAATAATTTTAAACGTATTGTATGTATTATGTAATTTTAACATCAAATTACTGTTTCGTTCGTCCCCGAAATTTCGAAAAATATTTCATGGTAGGCCCTCTGATTATTATAAGTGCAATAATTAGGTATGTTCAGAAAATATGCGACAACTTGACTTTACCCTTATGACCAAACCATAGATATTGAATCGCGCGCAGTGTACACTTGCAACACTACTGCGCAAGTATTTAATAAATGAGCAAGTAGTTAAGTAATAAGTATTTATTTTGTATGTGAACAGCGCAAGTGAATCATGCTCAAGTTATGTGTTGATAGTTAAAAAGTAAATAAAAAGTTTTAAGGAAATAATGCTATAGTACGTGGATATTTAATAAATGTTTTCCATTCCAACGTCGAATCTTTCAATATCTTTACCTAAGTATGTTTTAAAAATGAAAATTCTGTATCTATGGAAGTATGTTTTGTTCCGCCATTAAAAAACGGTTTATGTTTTATAAGAGACGGGAATTAATGCGATCATTTGTGACTACTCAGTCTACTTGTGACCACAGCCGGAGAAACCTGGTCGAAACGTGGAGATAATAAAAACAAATCTACCTTTAAATCTAAACTACGTGATCGCTTCCTAAAAAATTTGTAATACATTTTGTAACCTCTTTCTTGTTTCTCTCTATTATTTTTCTTTTACTTTCTAATTGCACTTTTTACTTCAGTCGCAGGTATTCTTTTGCCTTATTTTCTTTTAATCTGTTGTTCTGATTTATCATCATTAGAATTAAAGTTATAAATAATATGTATTTGTGTAAATAGGTATATCTATGTGTATATATGTATATACACACACACACACACACACACACACACACAGATATATATATATATATATATATATATATATATATATATATATATATATATATATATATATATATATGTATTAGTCATTTATCAATATTGTTAGATATTTATTTCAGTAGTAAATACAGAATTTACTTAATTTTCTGCTCGCCTCGATGGTTGACTGGTAGAGAACGCCATTAGGTGTCAAGTCCGCCATATCGTCATAGTCGTAGAATACTGACGGATTTTTATATGTAATATTTGTCAGATCCGTCAGTATTCTACGATTGTGACGATATGTACACTACACTTACTTATATCGTCATAGTCGTAGAATACTGACGGATCTTTATATGTAATCTTCGTCAGATCCGTCGGTATTCTACGACTATGACGATATAGTGGTGCATTGAAATGTAAATAAGGTAAATTATCACAGTTTACCTAAACGATGGCTTTAGTTCCCGTCTCTTATAAAACATGCAGCGAGAAAGTGTAAAAGTTAAAAACAATTTATTTTAACCCTAGATAGTAACGTTTAAACCATAGACTGAGTATGTGGAAACTCATTATATATATATATATATATATATATATATATATATATATATATATATATATAATGTTTTGTTTGACGTCAATATTGTTGTTGATTGACGTCAATATTCATATTTTAAAACCAATAAATATATTTGTGTTTTATGAAATTTTGTCCATTTTTTTCACACTTGGTAAGCTAAAATGTTTTTATGCAATTTGAGAGAAGACAAGAATGGCAAGTCAACGACCCACCTGATGGAAAGTGGTAACCGTCACCTATAGACGTAAACAGTACAAAAGAAATACACGAATGTCAAAAATAAATAATGTCTCTATGCGGTCAATGAATAATAGTAAAAGTGGAATCAAAGCGGCCGTCGTGACCGAAAACTCGTCTCGTCTCGATGAGGACTCGTGATCACCATGGAAACCATAGAGTTAGCATCTAAGAACAAGGAATTACATAGAAGGAATGATAAAATAAAAACTGTAAATCATATGGTTGCCTTCTTTCTTCTTATGCAAATATAATTAGTAAAAAGAGGACAAAAGATACACCATCAGTTGCTATTTTTCTCAATTCATAGCAGACTAGTGTATAGAAAACGTTTGAAACGTCAATTATTTGTCAATGACAAATTTTACATTACTAGATTATATATTGGACACAGTTTATGTAGACAGTATCCGAGCGGGTTGTATCTGAATTTGGTAGGGTTATACGGCCGTGTAACATTGTCTGTACACTAGCCTGCTATGAATTGACAATTTTATTACTCCTTCTATGCAATTCCTTATTCATAGGTTAGTATAACGTACTACGTACACTTTATAATCTGTGATGGGAATAGAGTATAAATGTCCAGGGGGAAGGAATATTATGAATTCTTATGTGAAATGCCGAATGTTTTTTTACACTATTCGAATAATTAGGCGGGGAGGGAGAGGGGAGAGGAATTGTTAGTAATGCGGACTACCATTGCTGGCAATATACCCTATCACGGTGATCTGCACGTTGTGAAACCATTGCGCTGAGTTCCAGCTGTATATATCACGATGGGCTAACTGACCTGCCTCTTCATCCTCACCTATCATCCCTCACTGGTGCTCCGACAGTGTATACCAATAGCGCAGGCGGGGTTACCATACCGTTATCATCCATTAAAAAAAGTAGTTATTAAATAATTATTAATGTTGAATCCATCAGAATCAGGATGGACCAACTGATCTGGCTTCATCCTCACTACCACGCCAGCGTATACAGATAGCGTAGGCATTTCTATCTCACATTGTGTTACCATTATTCAGGGATACGATTTTAACTCTGGATCAAGGGGTGAATGTAAAACACGTGAAATTCTTTAAATATATATATATATTCTATATTAAAATTACAAAATGACAAATATTTACAATCTTAGCTAATAAGCGTACATTTTTTTCGAGTAGCAACTATTTACTAATCAAATATATTCACATTGTATGATGCACTGTTGCGAATACTTTGAGGTTATGTTTCATTTTGGCGCCAATTTTTTTTTATCACATGTTAAAATTGAAAATAGAACGGAAACAATTTTTTTCTTTACTGCCAGCGTTTTAACACCAGTGCATCATATAATGCGTAATACATATTCGTAATAGTGTCTCGGAAAATCTCAGTGAAATTAAAAAAAACACTACAACAAACATACAAAGGTGTACTGTGATATTGTCTATTTATACATTGGGACATTTATATGAAGTTAGTTCTTAACTTTAGTACAGTTCGCGGCAAACAATTTGAACAGAACCATAGACAATGAATGTTAAGTGAAACCATAGAGGATTTTTATTTTTAATTTATTTAGACTTAGACAAGAAAGCCATTAGCTATTAACCTCTATGTTGTATGTGGTTTGTTTGTGCTCGAATCATTTGGCGATATACATAGAAAAGCAATCCTGTTTCTTTACAACATTCCATATAAAGTTAATAGTTGTTGGTTACAAACTGAATTCTTTTCCTTTCATCTTGGCATCACATTTGCATACTTCATAATTACGACACAAGACTCAAGGACAAAGTTTCAGACGTTACAGACTTATTAGAAGCAAACAAAAAAAAAAAAAAAATTAAAGACACTTTCTGTCGGTTATAAAACGAGAATAGTACATTTTTTTTTTTTTCATTTTTACTGGCACTGCACCGTAACATAGAGCATCTTTAATTACTTTTTTTTTATTTGCAACATTTTTTTTACAGAGTTATTGTGACCTGCGTGTCAGTGGGTTTTGTCTATGAATAAAAAAAAAACCAAGTCATTATAATACAGTAACACAATTTTCAAATAAACTAAACATTGCTTTCGAGCGACTTTAATGTAGCTTCTTAGAGTTCACTTTTAAATGTAGGAGTACATCAAAATAATTCTTTAAAGCTACCTCTAAAATCAACATTTTGAAATTTTTTAAAGTTCATTACAAGGACCAATAGGAACTTAAATTTCTAATAGATTTAAGTCGAAATTATTACAAATTTAGTTGTCGATGGCCCACAAAATGGTGAATTCGTGAATGTATCAAATTATAATATTTGTTTGACAATTTTAGAGGTATATGGCACCTTAGAATCGGCCCCGGTAAGCATTATAAATACAGATTGGTAATACGAGGTCTGTCCGGAAAGTTCGTATAAAAGTGTTCTGGAATGCGAGAAAGAGGAGTGGGGAGGCCAGGTAAGCGCAGGACCCCTTCCTTATGTCCCTAACAATGCTTCAGTTCTGGTCTGACCGCCGTGCGGTGCGAACTGGCTTGTCACGCCATCTGTGAAGTTACCTCTTAACGAAACCCCGTCGGCATGGAGCCCGCTTCCGTTGAAGAGCAGCGCGTCGTAATCAAGTTTCTCTCGAAACTCGGCAAGAATGGCCGTGAAATTTTTGCCGATCTCAGAACAGTTTATGGGGATGATGCTGTGAAGGAACCAACCGTCCACAAGTGGCTAAAAAGATTCAGAGAGGGCCGAGAAAGCGTTCAAGATGACCCACGTTCAGGACGTCCTTCCACTTCACATTCCGACGAAAACGTGGAAAGAATTCGAACTTGTGTTAATGGGGACCGTCGTTTAACGGTCAGACAGGTGGCTGAAGAGCTTAATTTGGGCAAAACCGTGGTCCACGAAATTCTAAGAAACGAACTTCAAATGAAAAAAATTTGCGTCAAGATCGTTCCGTGAGTTTTTGAGTAAAAATTCCATTACGGTGACCGAACACCCCCCTATTCGCCGGATTTGGCCCCGTGTGACTTCTTCTTGTTCCCAAAAACCAAATTGGTACTTCGGGGGCGGCATTTGGGGGACATAAATGAGATAAAAAAAGCTACGACGGGGCAGCTGAGAAACCTACAACCAGAGGACTTTCAAGGAGCCTTCTCACAGTGGAAACGGCGTTGGCACAAGTGCATTATGTCACAGGGGGAGTACTTTGAAGGGGATAAAATTGATTTACCTGAATAATTGTAAAATAAAATTTTTAAAAAACTTTTATACGTACTTTCCGGACAAACCTCGTATATAGCAATTATATCTATTATATTTTAGTTACAATATCCCTATATTGGCCTAATAATGAATATATTAAAAGTGTGTTATCCAAAAAAATAATATCGGATAACAGACTTTTAACATGTTCGAAAATAGATATCCGACCGATATGGGCGATATCGAAATGTTTTTTTTTTATACAACTTAGAATGGCAAGCAAACGGCCCACCTGATGTAAAGTGGTAACCGTCGCCTATAGACATGAGCAGTACCGTGGACATGACAGAGTATACTGTTTCGCCCATGATACACCCCATGCGTTGCCATACCATTTTTTAAATACTCTAAGAAGCTATATTAAAGTAGAATATATATATATATATATATATATATATATATATATATATATATATATATATATATATATATATATATATATATATATATATATATATATATATATATATATGTACAATTATAAAATTAATACAGCAATAATAGTGTAACATAAGTTTTTGTCATAATTTCTTTTAAATAAAAATAATTTATTATTTTTTAATCAACCTTAATATTATAATAAAAGCGTAAATTAGTATTGCTTTTAATTTTCAATTTTTAATTATCAATAACATTTGAGTAGCTTGCGTTTAAAACATAAAACATGCATCTGTAAATATTGAAAAAAAAAAAAAAACTTGCGACGGGTAACGGCAAACCGTGGGCATGAGAAAGTACCTACAATTTGATGCCCATAATAGGTTATTTCATGGGTTGCCATTTCCAAGTCTTGGTTATCTAAAGAAATTAAATCAGACAATAAAGTAGCTTCTAAGGGTGATTTCTTTTACTCTATCATTTTAAGTTAATATCGCGCTTGACCCTTTTACGGGGCCATCAGCAACTAAATTTATGATAATTTTGAAATCTATTAGAAATTTAGTGCACATTGGTCTTAAGATTAAAAATTTAGCTGTGACCGCTCGCCATCGACAGGGAATTCATTCTCACACGCTTGAAGCTAAATGGTCACGTACAGTGCGGTTCCAAAAAAATATCCTCCCACGAACGCTGTGGCTGTGGAACGAGCTCCCTGCCGAGGTTTGGAAACCTATATTTTAAGGACCAATATGAACTAAATTTCTAAAGTCAAAATTATTATAAATTTAATATTTGATGGTACAGATGTGGTATGTAAAATAGATATATTAGTTTAGTAAATTTAGACAAATCGTCATAGTCGTAGAATACCGATCTTTATATGTAATATTTATGAGATCCGTCGGTATTCTACGACTGTGACGAAATGGCGGTTTAGATTCGACCCCAAATTTCCTATTACCAAATCATTACCGTAAACATGAAATAAACAAAAGCAAAATAAATATTTTTGTTTTCTTTCAAAATGTTTTTGTTTTAAAAACATGAACGCTTTCATTTATTATTGATAATTCTTTTTTTTTTTCAGAAATGTTAATTAGTTTTATTATTAAATGTATGGTCCCAGCATAGAATGGGCCACGTCTTCCTTTCTCGTAAGTCGTAAGAGAATACTAAGGGAGGACGAGGGATGGGCAGCAGCGTCCCTTTTGAAACATCTCTAAAGCCTAACTGCGGTTGCTAATCCGCTTGCCAAGTGTGGCAACTACTGGCAAAACTCCCCAAGGGGGAAGCTTATGTTCAGCAGTGGACAGTTATAGGTGATGATGATGATGATGAATTAAAAAATGTTTGACTAGCCAACTAAAATCAGTCAAACATAGAATTAGTTGCTTAGTTAATTCGAAACTAGATGGCTCTGTGTCATTTGACATTTATTGCGTGTAATTTAAATTTAATCCCGTTTCGATTGCATCAAAATTGGACTAGTCAGTTTAAACAAATCAAAGAATATAATAATAAAATCTAATTAATATTTCATTAAAATTATAAATGGATTTTTATCAGATTTCGTTCAATCCGTGATGGAACACTTGATGGCATGTCCTGAACTATCGTATGATAAATCAGGACCTATTATCTGAGAGTAGTGCGTTGTGATTCCCTACAACATGTTTGCTGTTCGATAACGATTACTAATTGTAAAAAAAAAAAAAAATACCAAGTCACTCAGAAAGTATTGCGAGAAAAAGTTTTTATGTACGTGAGACTGGCCGGTTATAATTTATTTAAAAATATGATTACTTATAAGTGAAAATAGGTACGTTCCGAATTCAAAATTTCCCGCCACATTTTTTGCGAGCTAATTAAAATTACCGGGTCATATTGAAAAATGGTTTTGCGTCGAGAACGTTTTCGCGCTATTATTTTTTACGATTTGAAATGTCGCCTGAAACCCGACGAATTGTATAATAGACTTCAAATGGTATTCATGGATGAAGGCCCTTCTAAGGCAACCGTGTATCGTTGGTATAATGAATTTAAACGCGGTCGACTAACTTTGGGGGATGAAGAAAGGAGTAGTCGCCACCCACAAGTCGTATACGCGCTCGCATAACAGCCGCTCATGATTAAGGGTCACGAATGGGTCCCGAAACTAGTCCAACTTTTTCGATCTGATTATATGTTAAGTTAAACCGGTAGTTGTTACATTGAGACACAATAATAAAATAAAATTGGTAAAAATCCATTTATATTATATAAAATGTTATTTAATAATTCAATTCAGAGATTACATGTCTTATATGTTTATATATAACTTAAAATACAAGACGACCTATATATTGGCCAGAATTATTTACAGGGTACAGAGGAATAACACCTGAGTCCTCAGGAATGGCAACGCATGGGGGAGTATCATGGACGAAACAGTATACTCTGTTATGTCCACGGTACTGCTCGTGTCTATAGGCGACGGTTACGACTTCCCATCAGGTGGGCCGTCAGCTTGTTTGCCATTTTAGGTTGCATAAAAAAAAAGTATATTTCAGTTAGATTTTCCCCACGATTTACTCAGTTAAGATGGCAAATACTGATGTCCAGCCTGACGGATCGTCGTAACCGTCGTAGACATGGCCAGTACAGTGAACGCAACAGAGTATACTGTGTCGCCCATGGTACCCTTCGTACGTTACTATTCCGTTACAGAAAATAATCCTGTCCAATGTATAGTTTTTTATTATTTACAAATATTTGGAGTTAACGGCACACGGTTAAATTTTAAAGCTTGTTTTCGCCTATTGCGGTATTAACATTTACTGGTACGGGCAGACATGATAAATTACATTTATATATATAAGGTTTTAATAGTCAAAACACGTTTATTAATTTTTTTTTAAATAAATATATGGGATATGTAGAAAATATGACGTTTCCGAGTTAGTACCATAATATTTAGACCATTGTTTATGGGTTTCAGACTTTGAATAATCCACGATTGCTTTAGTCTATGGTTTTCTGTGACAAAAAAAAAACAGTATAGGTGGGCAATATCTATGTACTGGTCTAGTGACGAATATGTTAAAAGTGTGCTATCCAAAAACTTAATATTGGAAAACAGACTTTCAACATATTCGAAAATAGATATCCGACCGATATGGGCGATATCGGAATGGGTGATGACCGTTTTTCCATCATCAATGTGCAGAGAAACCCAATATATAGACATCGGATCGGTAACCATATGACCAATGCCTGAAATCGTGGCCAAGTTGTTGTGGTCATCCCAGGAGCATGTCTCTGTATGTAATCAGAGTCGAATGGTAACATCCAATCGATTGGTCGACGTTTGGTTTGTACTACGCTCAAACATCGACGGGCTGGGGCGAAAGGGATTGTTAGCAATGGTGTTTGACAGCCCCATTGCTAGCAAAATGCCCTATCAGGTCCACCTCCACGTGGTTCCCCCTGGAAAACATCGTGCTGAATTCCAGGCCTATTCTTCACGATGAGCTAACAGACCTGCTTTTTCATTATCATCTATCATCCCTCGCTGGTGCCCCGTCGGTGTATACCGATAGCGCAGGCGGGGTTACCATTCCTTCATCACCCATTAAAAAGAGACATCAGCTGACTGGCTCATGGACGGGTCGAGTATTCGTTGATTTACATTACCATTTTTTTTTTGAGGGTGAAAATGGTATGGTAACCCCGCCTGCGCTAACGGGATACGCTGGCGGAGCACCAGTGAAGGGTGATAGATGAGAATGAAAACATGCCAATTAGCGCATCATGATGAATTCATCAGGAATTAACCATGATAGTTTCCAGGGAGAACCGCGAGAAGGTCGACCTGGTTGAGTATATTGCTAGCAATGGGATTCTCAGTCTCCATCACTAACAATCCCCCCCCCCCCTTACATTACCATTAGATATAATAGACTACAGTACTAACTTGGGTGTCATTTTCTATATGTTTTGTTATAAGGTATTAGGTTCGATTCTGTGGCGATATTTCTTTAAACTTATCTCTGACAGTTAAATTTATTACAGCGTTATATTTGCGGTCGCCAACCCGCTTGCCAAGCGTGGCAACTACTGGCAAAATACTCCTTATAGACCTATTTCCAGCAGTGGTATGTAACGGTTAATGACAGCGAGAAATCAAGTCTAAAGACCAATATGAACTAAATTTCAAATAGATTTAAATAAAAACTGTTATAAATTCACTTTACAATGGTCCATAAAGCAGTAATTTCGTGAAATTATCAACTTGAAGCCTTGTAAGCCCCGGCATAGCTAATAGCTCACCCATTCCTTTCCTGGAAGTGTCGTAAGAGGCGACTAAGGGAGCGCGAGGGATGGGCAGCAGCGACCCTCTTAAAACATCTCCAAAGCCTAACTGTGATTGCCAATCCGCTCGCCAAGCGTGGCCACTACTGGCAAAACTCCTCTTTATGGGGTAGCTATGTCCAGCAGTGGACGGATAACGATTAATACAATACAATCAACGTATTAGATTAAGAGATAGGAGAAATAGCGCCTCAGAATCGAGCCTATTATCAATGCTACATAATTTTATTGGACAGACGATATATACTGTCTTATGACGTCACAATGAAGTAATGAGCAATACCGAATAAGCAAATGAAGAGGGCAATGTCCTACAAACGGGCGACTGGCGAGCAATATGTCGTTGCCAGTCTGTCGGACACTTGAGTGTTCACACCCTACCGTAATGTGGCAACGTGGCAGTTAGCATCTAAGAACATGGAATTACATAGAAGGAATGATACAAACGGTAAATCATATGTTTGCCTCCTTTCTTACTATGCAAATATAATTAGTAAAAAGAGGACGAAAGATACACCATCAGCTGTCATTTTTCTCAATTCATAGCAGGCTAGTGTGTATTGAAAACGTTTGATATGTCAATTATTTGTCAATGACAAATGTTACATTACTAGATTATATATTGGACAGTTTATGTAGACAGTACGCGAGCGGGTTGCATCTGAATATGGTAGGGTTATACGGCCGTGTAACATTTTCTATACACTAGCCTGCTATGAATTGACAAAAACAACAACTGATAGTGTATCTTTCGTCCTCTTTTTACTAATTATATTTACATTAGAAGAAAGGAGGCGACCGTATGATTTACAGTTTTCATTTTATCATTCCTTCTATGTAATTCCTGGACATGCACTATTTACCTGCAATACGTCATCATGTTAAGTCCTGATACTGTATTTGTAATAAATAACGAAAAAGTTTAAATTTAACTATGTACAATTGCTATTAAAACTTGACAGACAATTGCATCGTAGCCACACTACAGTAGTACCTCCTTACTGAAGGAGTGTACACTAAATGACATAATTATGGAAAATAAACGAACAA
The DNA here is from genome assembly GCF_026898425.1 of Galleria mellonella. Taxonomy (NCBI): domain Eukaryota; kingdom Metazoa; phylum Arthropoda; class Insecta; order Lepidoptera; family Pyralidae; genus Galleria; species Galleria mellonella. The sequence goes on along the minus strand of NW_026442003.1, from coordinate 2,752,155 downwards.
TCATGGGTACAGTCGACGTGTGTATATAGATAGATAGATAGATACTCTTTATTGTTTCCTCCATAAGATTACAATAGTAAACTTATTATAGATACAAACAATTACAAGAAATGATCACAGTGAGAGAACAATGGGCGACATTATCGCTAAGAGCGATCTCTTGCAGGCAACCTTTGGAGAGGAGTAATTATAAACAGTTTGAGTATGTAATCTTTTGGAGGAAACAATAAAGAACTTCTGTAAGTATTTATACTCGTAGCTTCGTGGTTCCGGCATAGAATGGGCCACCGCTAACTTTCGCGTGGGTGTCGTAAGAGAACACACTGATCGAGGATTCGACAGCAGAGTCTCTTAAAACATCACTAAAGCCTAACTGCCGTTGCTAAACACTTGCCAATCGTGGCAACTATTACCAAAACACTCCAATAGGAAACGCAATAGACGAGGCCTGTGCTCATAGCGTGACTGTTGAAATAAAATGGTCTAAAGCCATATTTTCAAGTTGTACTTTTAAGATCCACATAACGTTATGGGGTTATGGTGTTACTCGGGCATCGTCGACCCATTTGACACGATCTCGACTCACGGTACGCAGTAAATTCAGTTAAAACTCACACCGTACGACCGTACCACTAAATTAAAACTAATTATTGAAAAAAAAACATATTTAAAAACTAAAATGGCATACAAGAGAAGGTGGGATGTATTATTTTTAATCTATATTTTGTACTTAACACTTATAATAGTATGGCATATGTTGTTTTTTTTTTTATTCTATTTACAATTTCAGTGCATACGACTTGTCTTGTGGTATATTTTACTTAAACGTTGAAAATGAACGAACGATTGAGTTACATGCTGTGATTTAATGAAATCCATTCTTTAAAACTGGTTTTAGTTAAAACGCCACAACGCTCAGTTTCTAACTGTAGCCCAGTCGTACATAAACGATATATCTCGTTTGGAAAACGCACTCTGTACCTTGAGGAGATAAAAAAAACATAGCTACAAGAGAACATCTTAAAGTTCCTATCTCTGATAGGAATTAGCGGCGAACTTTAAGAGAGAGCACGAGAGATCATGGGAAGGTCGAAGTGTCATGGGTTTTTTTCTGCTTGATTTTTCAGTCCTTTTATAATAATATTTATTTATTTAATAGTGTCTCAAAAAAAATTATATTTTTTTCTAGAAACAATCTTTATAATAAATATATATATATCTGAGACCGTATTAATGCCTACTAACACTAGTTTTAAGGAATGGAATTCGTTAACGTACTGTATGTTTGAATGGACGATCCAATGAATGAACAAATGATACATTTTTATACCAATTTATATTCGAAATGCGTTAATGAATGAGTGAAATAAACCATTTATAAGTTAAAGTAAACTCTCTACTATAGTTAAGTTGAAAAAGTTTAAAATTAACTATTAATTTATAACTATAGTACAGTCATTTTAAAATCAACGAGTGAACGAATGAATTTCCATATTAAATCTATTTTCGAGAATGTTTAAACATTTGATTATTAATTCAAACAATTGCCTTTTTAATTGCAATTCACGCATTAATTTTATTATTTATTTTAATATTTATAAAAAAAAAATAAAATTTATTAAAATTTTATATACAGTAGAATCTCCATTATCCGAACATAATGGATGGAATATCCGGATAATGGATATCCGGACTTAGTATTCACGACTCGAATTATAAATTTAAAATTGGTATTACGTATCAATTGGTTAAATAGATATTATGTAATCCATTATCTTTGTCGTAATTTCTATATATCTTAGTCTAAATAACGTATGTAAAACCATTTACATAATAAATATTAACGTTTAATCACGCACTATTTGATTTGACTTCGAATTCGATTATCCGGATTTTCCATTATCCGGAATAACTCGTTTTATTCGATCCGGATTTTCCATTATCCGGAATAACTAGTTTTACTCGATCCGGATTTTCCATTATCCGGAATAACTCGTTTTATTCGATCCGGATTTTCCATTATCCGGAATAACTCGTTTTATTCGATCCGGATTTTCCATTATCCGGAATAACTCGTTTTACTCGATCCGGATTTTCCATTATCCGGAATAACTCATTTTATACGATCCGGATAATCGAGATTCTATTGTAATTTGTAAATTATTATAGCCTATTTAATGTTGACGATCAATTATTTCGTTGTTGAGTTGTCTTTAATTGAAAAATTTATCAAAAATCCTAAATATAATTTTAAAAAATATATATATCAGCTCCCATCAGCTTCACCCGACGGTATTCGAAGCTGCATCTCTGTGCTATCCGAGCAGAGGGAGTCCTCAATTGTACCACACAAGGAATACTACTAAATGACTAATTATAATTTTTTTTAAACCATCAAACGACAACTGAATCGATTCTGATACATCATTTCTCTAAACCTATCTTTAAAAAACAGCGAAATCTTTATTTTAAAAACCAATATGAAGTAATTTTCTTGTATATTAATATTAAATTAATATTAAGAGATGTTATAGGAGAGAAATGACGCATCAGAATCGGACCCAATAAGGCTAAATTTATTTCATTAAAAATTTCGTAAGCACTCTTCAAATTTTAATAAAAAAAAACTACTAGTTTAAGCTACGTTTAATTAGATCGAGGAATGTTTGATTAGTTTCGGGATCAATTCGTGACCCTTAATCATGAGCGACTTGTGCGCAGTCACGCTCGAACTCGCGACACAGCCGCTCATGATTAAGACTCGCGAATTGTACTCGAAACTAGTCGAGCTTACTCGCATCTACTTACACGTAACTTAAAATGGTAGTTCTTACATTTTTTTTAAATTTAATATATAAAGTCTAATAAATCGACGCCTTAATCAGACGTAAAACCTTTTCTATATCCTTTATTCAAAGAAAATTTGTCTGTGCGTGTCATTAACTTACTTTATCTATGACAGATTGGTTTCTTTCTTTTTTTTTTTGGTATATTTCCAATTTAAAAAGATGGTCAAAAATTTTTAAAATAAGTTAGTACAAGTATAAATTTACGAATGAAGCCAGAGTCACACTACGATGCCGGTCTCGGTGTTGTAAAATAATTTCACGGCCCTCCGTCAAACCGTTCTACATACTGACAGGCTGGCAGGGGGAAAGGGATTATTAGTAAAGGGGTCTAACTGACCCATTGTCATCAATACACCCTATCAGGTCGACCTTCACGCAGTTCCCCCTGGAACCTATCATGATTAATTCTAGTGGAATTCGTCACGATGGGCTAACTGACCTGCTTTCATCGTCACCTATCATCCCTCACTGGTGCCTCGCTAGCGTATACCGATAGCGCAGGCGGGGTTACCATTCCATTATCATCCAACAGTCCTCAGGAATGGCAACGCATGGGGGAGATATCATGTTCAAAATGGACATACTCTGTTATGTCCACGGTACTGCTCATGTCTATAGGCGACGGTTACCACTTTCCATCAGGTGGGCCGTCAGCTTGTTTGCCATTCTAAGTTGTATAAAAAAATAGGAATGACAGATATTTTGGAAATAATGCAGAGTTCCTCGGAGGACTGTCGCGGAAAATAGCAAGTAAGTATATGTAAAAACTTAGGTCAATTTGTTCCTACATTAGCGTTAAACATTATTTTTTATACAACTTAGAATGGCAAACAAGCTGACGGCCCACCTGATGGTAAGTGGTAAACGTCGCCTATAGACACGAGCAGTACCATGGACATAACAGAGTATACTGTTTCGCCCATGATACCCCCCATGCGTTGCCATTCCTGAGGTATTAGATATAATGGCTGTTCCTTTCGGCATCATCCTCTATTATATGGGCAGAACACGTCAACGATATATCGTGGTGGGACGGTGAAGGCAGTGATAATGCTGATGATGTAAGTTTTTTTTGCTGGGTGAAGATGGTATGGTAACCCCGCCTGCGCTAACGGGATACGCTGGCGGAGCACCAGTGAAGGGTGATAGATGAGAATGAAAACAGGCCAGTTAGCCCATCGTGATGAATTCATCAGGAATTAACCATGATAGTTTCCAAGGGGAACTGCGAGGAGGTCGACCTGGTTGGGTATATTGCTAGCAATGGGATTCTCAGTCTCCATTACTAACAATCCCTTTCCCCCCTGACGATGACAGTTGCAGCTCTGTTCTGTTCCAACTGTGATCCAACTCCAAATGGTTTCTACTTTACGAACCGAGACTGGCTCCATAGTGTGAATCCAACTTAAGGGGGGCGAGTTCTGTAACGTACCATTCAATCATTCGTTCAATCGTTCTTTCAATCGTTCAATCAGCATCTTTCAATGTACATTCAACTAATATTTTAATGGCGAATCACAAATTTTGACAGATCTCTCTCGAACGAACCATTACAATGAGAAATTCAACTAAGATTGTTCGATAATAAAAAAAAAAACGACGACCGAATCTTCATAGTTAGATTCGGCGCCATTTTCTTCAGTACACTATCTCTCTCATACACGTGACGAGTGAACGAGACAGCCATATATTTATATAATCAAATTATGTTAAACATGATTTGTGTAATTGAATAAATGCTTGCACTCTATACAAATGACAGACTGATCCTGTCGATAGATACGTTTTCGTCAGTGCACGCGCGAGAAAGGGACACCGCACGTTGTTGTCTCGTTCTATATCGCGCGCGACGTGGCGATGACGTGTCTGTCGACAGGTTAGTCGACTACTTGTGTAGGGAGGCAGGAAATTGAATTTCAGTTTATTTTTGTTTACATAATTTGGGTACAGTCCATAATTTAAATATTATAATTAATCAAAAAAATTTTTATGTATTTTTCTTTGAGAGGTACATTGCGTTCATATTTATAGGATCATATATATATATATATATATATATATATATATATATATAGTACAATACCTCTCTGAACTATAAACTGCAGTTGGATAATAAAATTTCGCGTACAGTCCACCCCAGAAGGGAATAGAGGCGTTAAAATAGTTTATTGCGTTTCGACAACCAATATACAGCCGGAGAACGGCCAACTCAGTGACGACCAGCTCACACTTTAATCACTAGCCAAATTAGAGGACTTCGCCTGAGAATCGAACTTGGAACCTCACGCGAGACACATAATACTGAGGTCGTTCTATACAATACATAATTCACTAACGCCCATCGTTATTAAAAATCTAAGGACGCCGAATAGCACCTGTGCAACGCAGATTCAGTTTTGAACCCATAAACATTTCACCTCTGAGGTTGCGTTAAAAAAACGCGCGTCGGAAAACCGCGCGTTTTTTCAGCGCGCGTCGGAAAACCGCGCGTTTTTTCAGCGCGCGTCGGAAAACCGCGCGTTTTTTCAGCGCGCGTCGGAAAACCGCGTCACAGGAGCCGATGTAACCTGGTGTTGGCGGGCGTGGAGCGGTGCTGCCTGAGCAGCTGCTTGTGCCTGGGGTCCAGCATGGCGGTGTAGCCCTCGGGCGTGCACAGCCGCGGGTGGCGGCGGTAGAACGAGCGGTAGCCCTCGTGCAGCAGGTACACCTCCGGGTAGTGCAGCGACGGGTAGTGCTCCATGTTCTTGGCGCGGTCCGACGAGCGCAGGAAACGGGATCTGTGAACGAAGATATCGTTCTTGGACACTCAAAATGACAAACAAGCTTACGGCCCGCCTCATGGTAAGTAGCTTATAAAATCAATCCCTTCCCTCCTACTGGTACCTGTTACTAACATGAGTAGGGGGGGATGGGCTTGTTAGTAATGCGGTCTACCAGTCCCATGGCTAGCAATGTACCCTGACAGATCATCCCCCACGTGGTCCCACCTGGAAACCATCGTGCTGAGATCCAGGTGTATTCATCACGATGGGCTAACTGACCTGCTTCATCCTCACCTATCACCCTTCACTGGTGCCCCGCCGGTGTATACCGATAGCGCGGGTAGGGTTACCATTCCATTATCACCCGTTAATATTTTAGTAGCAGCTATTCCTCTGTACCCTGTAAATTCACGCCATATCCCACCCTTCAAACCGAAACACAGCCATGCAAACACAACTGCTTTGCACGGTAGAAACACGAATGGGACAGAGGTGGCCAAGCAAACGGCTTTTGTACAAAGTCTCCCTCTGGTAAAATGTATTTTTTTACAACACGAACATGCGGCTCACCTGATGGTAAGTGACTACCGCCGCCCATGATCACCCACAACACCAACGGCATTGCAGGTGTGCTGCCGGCCTTTTAAAAAGGAATATACTCTTTTCTTAAAGGCTATGATGTCATATCGGTTTGGAAATATTGTTGCTGGAAGTTGATTCCAAAGTGTGGTTGTGCGTGGAAGAAAGTGCCTTGAAAAACGCACGGTGGAAGACCACCACTCGTCCAGAAGGCTGTTTACAAAAGGCTGCAATCTAAATTGTATTAAACCAAAAGCACTCACAGCTTGGGTCCTCGCTCCAGCGAGAATTCGCAGTGGAACACCAGTATGCTCCTCTTCGAGTTGGTGTCCCGCGGCTGCAGCGGCTTGTTGACCAGCGTCAGGATCTGCGCCGGCGTGTACAGGTTCACCGCGCCCAGGATGTGGCCGCCCTCGAACTCGTACGGGTAGCGGCAGTCGATCACCTGGTATGATGATGAGAAGGGTTTTTTATCAGCAATCTGCTCTTCCATTACAGCTTTCATTGGATAGGATCTTGTGTGAAAATTGACGTTTTGAGGAGCAGTCTACTGTCAGTGGAGCTCTCTCAGAATGGTTCTCCATGATGAGAGGTGTAGGCGGGCGATGATGAAAACGAGTGATGTCTTCAGAGACTATTCAGTTAAGAATTTTCCGCAAACAAAATTAGACTTCAATTGTTTTTTTTTTTCAATTGATGATAATGGAATGGTAACCCCGCTTGCGCTACGGCATACGCTGGCGGGGCACCAGTGAGGGTTGACAGGCACTTTCATTTTCACCTATCACCCTGCCTGACGTGGGGAAAGGGATTGTTAGGAATGCGGACTACTAATCCCATTGCTAGCAATATATATACACTGTCAGGTCAACATACGTGTTCCCCTGGAAACCATCATGCTGAATCCGGCGTGTATTCGACGCTATGGACCAACTGACCTGCTTCATCCTGACCTATCATCCCTCACTGGTGCTCCGCTAGTGTATACCGATAGCGTAGGCGGGGTTACCATTCCATTATCATACATTAAAAAAATTTAAAAATATATCCTGCTTGACGCATTCACCACGCATTAACCTCGATAGATTTCCTGGGGACCGCGTGGAGATCGACCTGACAGAGCATACCACTAGCAACGAGGCCGTTAAAGCTGACTACTAGCTTTTCCTTAAGATGATTTGTCTGCGAGGTAATTCTAAATATTCACCTGGTATTCGCTGATGCAGTCGTCGAAATCCCCCCTGAGCAGCGCCGCGAGGGTGTCGCACGAGATCGACTTGAGGTCCGAGTGATCACCGCTGGTCAGCGGCAGCGCGAACGGCACCGAGAAGTCGCCGATCAGGTCCGGCTCCACCACCGCTGCGGAGGATGGAATCATAAATAAATTGAACAACGCCATCTAGTCCCGAACTAAGCAAAGCTTGTACAACAGATACTAAGGAACTCATTGAAAAAAGTTCATATGTTTTTTTTAATATATAAACATAGGAAAACACTCAGGCCAATACAAAACATACTTGTAAACATAAATATTAGGGTTCAAACCCTAATGGGGATTGACCACATATTTTCCATAGAGAAACTACGTGTATTACTGCTTGGATACCTCTGTCCCACTCGTGTTCTGCCGTGAAGCAGCTGTGCTCGCATGACTGTTTCGGTTTGAATGGCAGGTTTGATAGGTACATAAATACATATCTATCACGCCTGTCTTCCATTAGGGTAGGCAAAGATAATGGCAGGTTTGATATGAAATGAAGTCAGTGAAATTACAGGGTATAGAGGCATAACACCTGAGTCCTCAGGAATGGCAACGCATGGGGGATATCATGGGCGAAACAGTAAACTCTGTTATGTCCATATTACTGTTCATATCTATAGGCGACGGTTATCACTTTCCAACACAGGCCGTCAGCTTGTTTGCCATTCCAAGTGGCCTAAACAAGTCCATTATCAGATAGGCCATGTTTTTTTACAACTATGATTAAAAAACAAAGAACTATACTCACATCTCGCCAAAGCTGACATAATTGAAGCGTTATTCTCCGAGAATGCCCTCTGTAGAACCGGCCGCTGCACCCTCTCGATATTGGCGTTGGTCCTGCGCCGTTTATTCACCACGTTCTCCACGTCGGTGTTCTCCAAGCGCTTCTGCGATCTCTTCTCCGGGTTCTCCAATATGGAGTATAAAGAAACTCGAGCCTTACTCTCCGGATTGAGGCTTAAACTCCTTTGTAACGGTCGCCTTTGGAAATCTTTTTCTGTTAATATACTATCTTTGATCTGTCCGGAGAGTAAATCGCTAAAGTTGGCCATTTTTGGTGAATTCGATGCTTCCTCGATGTCGAGGAACGGCTCCTCTAGTTCTGATATAAAACCACTCTCCATAGAAGTGGTAGACTCGGACGTGAAGATCCTGAGTCGACTCGAGGCTGGAGATGAGACGGAGCTCATGGAACCGATGCTGGAGTCGCTCGGCTCGTGCCGTAGAGGATTCTTCGTCGGTGTCTCTGTGAACTTGAGGGATTTCTTGACAGAGAGGCTGCCGGTTGCGGAGTGCTTGACGGCCGGTGATGTGAATTCAAAGGATTCATCCTCGAAGTTCAACATCCTGGTGGCAGTAGCGTTCGGACGATTGAACGAGGTGGACTGTTCGCTGTCGACCAGAGGAGCTCCGAATGTGAAGTTTCTGGAGTTGATTTTCCTCGATGTAGTGGTGCGACCCCTTGATATTATGTTTGGACTGTCCGTCGAGATTATTTCATACTTGGTGCACTGGTCAAAGTTGTCAGAGTCAAATTCTTCTTCTAGATCGTGAAGCGTCTGGAAGTCCGAGTCGAGGTCTGCGTCCTTTTCTGGCACAAAAATGTCTTCCTTAATTTCTTTCTCCATCTCGTAGGATTTTGATGGAATTGCGTCAGTGAAGTCCAGCTGGGGAGGTGAAATAAAACATTTTTAATATTACAATAGTGTCATACTACCCGTCTGGTCCCGGCGTAGAATGGATCATCTCTTTCTTTCCTCTTGGTGTCAAATGTAATGAAATAAAGAAATGTAAAGGAAGGACATTTACATTTCTGTTAAGACATCACCAAAGACTAACTGCGGTTGCACAGTCCCTTGCCGAGTACGGTAACTACTTAAGGCCTATAGGTAGGCTAGGTAGTATGTCCAGCGGTTGACAGTTAACGGCTGATATCGATGATGATGATGATGATAATTAGTTTAATAAGCAAAATTAAATGAAAGAGGACCCTTAGAGAGTACTTCTCTAAGGATAAGTTTGAGATAACACGCACCCTGCTTATGAATAATGACAAAATTAGTTATTTTGTTTTAAAAATTATTATCCCATAAACAACTGATGGAGATACCAGAGGGAGGCTTTGTACAAAGGTCGATTGCTTGGGTACCTCTGTCCCATTCGTGTTTCAACCGTGAAGCAGTTGTGTTTGCATGGCTGTGTTTCGGTTTGAAGGGTGCGATATGGCGTGAATTTACTGGGTACAGAGGAATAACACCTGAGTCCTCAGGAATGGCAACGCATGGGGGGTATCATGGGCGAAACAGTATACTCTGTTATGTCCATGGTACTGCTCATGTCCATAGGCGACGGTTACCACTTTCCATCAGGTGGGCCGTCAGCTTGTTTGCCATTCTAAGTTGTATAAAAAAAAGTTATGGTAATATACATATAAATAAATAAATAATAAACATAAAAAAATACAATTAAATTCCGAATCTCCTTTTTAAGTCAGTTAAAAAAGGAAGAATAGGCTCACATACTTATTTATTCTGTTGCTTTGTGACCACTTCATGGTTGCCTTTGGAAACCATAGTAAATTCATGGTGATGAAGGGCTAACTGGCCAATTAGCCTTTATTCTAGCTCGTCTTCATTTACCATCTTTCACTGGTTCTCCTCCAACTCATGCGCATGCAGGGTTAACCTACTATTGTCATGCATAAAAAAAAAAATAGACCTACCTTAGTGGACGACCAGCTAGTTTTGGTCGATTGGAAACTTTCAGTAAACGTACAGTCCCTTGTCTCCTCTTCGACGTCCAGTTTCACGAAGGTCTCACTCATCAGCCCTATGTTCTCTTTGTCCATCTTGAACCTTGTACGTTCTTCAAATATCCTGGATATCTTCGTCGAACTCCGTTTGACTACTCTACTTGTCAGTGGCGAACAAGCATTCCTGTCCATTACCGGTGATGTCCTATCCTTCATCGGTGATACCCTTTCCATCACCGGTGTGGTCATTAACCGTTCTATAACCGGTGATACCTTTGGCCTGAACAACGGTGAGTTTTGCAGTTCACCGAGGACTCTCCGTTTGGATGCTGACGCTATCGGTGAGTGTGTGGGCGAGTTGAACTTCAACGAATGCGGACTCATCTTAATCTTGAAGTTCGTTGTGAGAGCCTCATCCTGTTTCCGTTTCGTTGCACTATTCCCCGAGTTGATCCTGAAGTTTTCTGTGATCAATCTGTAAAGATAGAAAATTGTGTTATTAATTTCCAGTATTTTTCACCAATTTCTACTATGCTGAGGAGGGAAGATACCAAAGGCAAAAGATTAACAAAGGCTGACTAGTTGTTAAAGGTGATGATGGAATGGTAACCCAACCTGCACTATTGATATATACAGGCAGGGCACCAGTGAGGACCATAGGAAATGTGGTGAGTGCGAAAGCGAACCCATGTCTCTGACATATGGCACCTCGAGGGTATATTGTCTGGTTTTTGATGGGTACACTCCCACCTTACGGGGGGATTCCCACAGTACCCATTCACCTCCCACAAGATGTATGGGTCTGTATAAAGCATTTTCCAGACGTTAAAAAAAAAAAGGACACCAGTGAGGGATGGATAAGGATGAAAAGGCAGATCAGTTAGTCCATCATGATGAATACACCAGAAATACAGCATGATGGTGTTCAGATTGGAAGGACCACATGGAGATCAACCTGATAGGATATATTGCTAGCAATATGACCGGTCACAATCTATCTCTTCAGCTAATATGCATTTTATTTCATATTACTGTTTCATAGATCGTCACAAACTAAATATATAATACAATTTTGGCTTAAAAATATTCGACATTTAGTTCATATTGGTCCTTAAAGATTCCACTATGGTATCAAAATGTTTTTTTTTTTTTATTTTAGATATAGTTTTAAAGAAATACCACCTGAGAATAGAGCTCAATGTAGTAAATAATTTAACTATAATTGCAATTGTACATATCAAGTATATTTATTCGGTGACTTCCCCAACATATATCCAATTCACTTATGGAACACCAAACAAAACAGATATGTATATAGGCTACGGTAACCACTTACCATCAGATGGGTCGTATGCTTGTTTGCCACCTCAGTGGTATAAAAAAAAATATTGTCCATGGTAGGAATCCCATTCCCAAAGAGGGTTGACGTCAGGCAGGTGGCCGGTCTTAAAACTAAAAACCAAATCTTTTTGTAATATGGATAAAATCATATTATGCCAACTCCAAATGATTGGGATAAGGGTAGGAAGAAGAAGAAGAAGAAGAAGAAGAAGAAGAAGAAGAAGATGATGATGATGATGATGATGGTAGGAATGCCATAGACAATATTTATTTTTCTGTAACATAAGGGATTTTGAGTTGTTATTTCTCAAATAAGGTATTTTTTTTTATGGATGAGAATGGAATGGTTACCATTCTACATAGATAATGCTGGTGCATTATCTGTATCTGCTAACACGGCACCAGTGAGTGATGATAGGTTGATAGGTGAAGATGTGAGCAGGTCATGATGATTTCACAAGAATTAACCATGGTTTCCAGGGGGAAACATGTGGAGGTCGACCGGATAAGGTATATTGGGAGCAATGGGGCTCTTAGACCCCATTACTAATAATCCCTTTTCCCCAACTAAGGTATTAAGTCTGCATGATAAGTAATTTAAGTACAAACAGAAATATAATCATGTATTTTTTTTATACAACTTAGAATGGCAAACAAGCTGACGGCCCACCTGATGGAAAGTGGTAACTGTCGCCTATAGACGTGAGCAGTACCGTGGACACCAATATTCTAATTTATATATAACAATTTTGTTGTATTTAAATTATAGTATAGGTACTTAGATTATATACATAGAGTGTCTCTCCATACAAATGCTTCTAGAAAAGTGGATCAATTTTTTCATACAATTCTGTGTGATAAATAGTTATGATATAACTTCTATATTTATTTTGTCTTATAATTTCTGCATCTTTTTAATGCGTAATTAATCATTTTATTTATTAAATATAGGTAATATAAAAGTCAAGATACATTTTATGCATAAGTATATAGAACAGTGATAAAAAAAAGTCAGCTAATTCGACAATTAGCTGACAAAAAGTTGACCCGTTTTTGACGTTCGAGGCTTTATCTATATAATCTAAAAATAGATATTTATTTAAAATTAGAAAAAAAAAATTAAAACTAATTTCTTTTTTTTTTATTAGTATTTCCTAAATATATACATCATTTATTAATATAGCAAAAATCGTATAAAATTATTAGGTAACATCCCTTAACGTAGTAGTTTAATAAAGTTACAAAAACACGAATCAGAAGTGACAAAACCCTTTCCGACACTGGCGCGATGACAAAAGAAGGCAAGGGTAGAAATATTATTGTTTTCCTGCGAGAGTCGAATAAAACATATTGGTTTTTAAGAATAAACTGGTTCCATGCACCTACCAACCTTTTATTGAGACAGCGCGCATTGTTAATAAAGTTCACCAATAATAAAAGTATTTTTAACGTAGGTTATGAGAGTTTCACTTCTATGTTAGATACATTTTCTCACGTGAAACACTAGAGAGAAATAACATTTGATTGAATCGTGTCACAGTCACTATGTTTTCAATTTTTAAGGTAGATTAAGAAATTTATGTGCAAAAATCTTACAAAACTGCAATACATACACCACAGACAACGAGCTATTTCTGTTTGCCGCGCTTTGTTTTTTTTTTTTTATTTACTTCACTGTCAAAAGAGGTTGCGTTCGGAAATTAATTATTAACCTCACTTATTAACTTAATTACCATTTCTTGACAATTTAAATATGAAAAGTATAATAAAAAATGGTTAAATGTTAAGTTGAAATTATAATTTACAGTACGAGTACAAATAGTTAAATACTTATGATTTATTTTTAAATTTAATTAGAATTTCACCTATAACAATTATGTTTATTTACATATTTTTGTGTAATAGTATTTAAACAACTGTTACTATGTATTCACAGTAGTCTATAATGTCTTATGCCTTAAAATTCTAAATACCCCTAATCGAATATATAGATCAAACTGCCAAATCGTTTAACATTATTATGTGCATGTCTTTACAATAGATAAATAGAGTAAATCGGTTAGTTGATCAATATTCATCACAATAACAACGCAGAGATAGGGCGTTCTCATTGCATGAATAAATATTTATAACGGTTATGACTTTTAACGGTTTATAAGGAAATTGTTCTTTTTTTTATTTACAAAAAATAGTTCAGAAATTACATAATATTTTGTTAATATTACACATATAAAAAAAATTAAACTCTTACTTCGACTATATTAAAAAAAAAAAAAAACTACGAATACATCTATTAAAAAAAAGTGAGTGATTAACTGTTGAAAACAAAAAATTTTTCGGCGTTGAAAAGATTAGAAATTGTCCAATTTACTATTGCTAAAGACATTTTTTTTTTTGCGACGGTTACGTGGCTTACGGGCCATTCCATTCATCGGTTACCCTCTTACCGTCGGGGGCAATAGCCGCATTGCTTGCACCACGTCTTATCACGGGCCAAGGGTGTGTTTTTATGCAGTTAACGGTATAAAGGGGGGCACACTGTGAGGAACAATTGTTGAGAGTTTTGACTTGTTTGAGTTGTAAAATTAAATAGTTTATTTGATACAATATTCTTAATCCATAGAGTCATAGATAATGTAACGTTTAAACGAACAATTGATAAGACATTTTCATCAGGCGCATTTTAAAGATACAATAATTTAGAAAAGTATAAAAGCGAGAAATATTAATACCTATTGTGAACGGATACAGTTTTTAACCGACTTCAAAAAAGGAAGAATTATCAAATTAGATTTTTTTTTCTTATGTTACCTCAGAATTGAGTCATTTCTAAACCGACGTGGAAATATCCTTTTTTTTTTTATTTAAAAGGAGTGTTCCCTTAGAAATTTAATACGTAGTTTCGTTTTTAAATCAAAGTAACAGACAAAGTACTGTTACTAGAGGGGCGACTGTTGAAAAATCGTTTGCTTGGGTTCCTCTGTCCCATTCGTGTTTCTACCGTGAAGCAGTTGTATTTGCATGACTGTGTTTCGGTTTGAAGGATGAGATATGACAGTGAATTTACAGGGTACAAGAAGTACTCCTCAGGAATGGCAATGCATGGAGGGTACCGTCAAGTTAGTTACAATTTTATTACATCAATATTTTGGAGGAATTAATTGGAGGAAACAATAAAGAGTATCTATGTTTTTTTATACAACTTAGAATGGCAAACAAGCTGACGGCCCACTTGATGGAAAGTGGTAACCGTCGCCTATAGACACGAGCGGTACTATGGACATAACAGAATATACTGTTTCATCCATGATACCCCCCATGCGTTGCCATTTCTGAGGACTCAGGTGTTATTTCTCTCTACCCTGTAAATTCACGCCATATCCCACCCTTCAAACCGAAACACAGCCATGCAAACACAACTGCTTCACGGTTGAAAAACGAAAGGGAATCCATCTCTCTAAGTGTGTTCACATATTAGAATACTTCAGGAAGGCCGCCAGCTTGTTTGCCATTCTGAGTTGCATAAAGAAAGAGACGTGTTTTTTTTTTTGTGAAAATGGTATGGTAACCCCGCCTGCGCTAACGGGATACACTGGCGGAGCACCAGTGAAGGGTGATAGATGAGAATGAAAACAGGCCAGTTAGCACATCATGATGAATTCATCAGGAGTTAACCATGATAGTTTCCAGGGGGAACCGCGAGGTCGACCTGGTTGGATATATTGCTAGCAATGGGATTCTCAATCTCCATTACTAACAATCCCATTCCCCCCGAAAGACGTGTTTAAAAAACCCTTTGAACCCGGAATCTAGTACATAAAAGACATCGGATGTCCAGTTACAAGAACATGTTAATCACTTTAAACTATAAATACTGAGTAAAGATATATATTTACATGTTCAATAAACAAACGTGAACCTGTTTATTTGTCAATTAACGTTTTTTTTCAACTGGCAATGTTATCTTTCGTGTGCCTTCTATAGGCTCAAAAGACATGAATCCAGAGCAGTAAAACTTATATGTGTATATAAAAATGTGCTTTCAATCAAATGTGTAAGGTCGAGATTTGTTTAACGCATCAATTAAAGGGTGGAATTCGTTGGACATATGTAAATAGGTGTAACCGACTCGACTAAGACGTGGTGCATCGCCTTTTGTGTGTATTGTGATGCAGTTAATGGGCGATCGTCTGAACGGTTGAAAACTGAAAGCGTTCGCTTTCAGTAGCGAGGGCAAAGACTCCGCCGGTTACGTCTTTTTTTTTTTAATTGATGATAATGGAATGGTAACCCCGCCTGCGCTAACGGTATATATACACCGGCGAAGCATCAGTGAAGGAGGATAGGTGAGGATGAAAGCAGGTCAGTTAGCCTATCGTAATGACTTCATTGGGACTTTTTTTTATACAATTTAGAATGGCAAACAAGCTGACGGCCCACCTGATGGAAAGTGGTAACCGTCGCCTATAGACATGAGCAGTACCGCGGACATAACAGAGTATACTGTCTTGCCAATGATATCCCTCATGCGTTGCCATTCCTGAGGACTCAGGTGTTATTCGCGGCTCCCCCTGGAAACCATCGTGATTGATTCGTTGGTGAAATTGTCACGATGGGCTAACTGACCTGTTTCCATCCTCACCTGTCATCCCTTACTGGTGCCCCGCCAGCGTATACCGTTAGCGCCGCCCGAGTTAATGAATATAGACCTACATAGCATGTACATAGATTAACACGTTTACAAGGCCTACACCAGTTACCACTTTCCATGTGTATGGACAAATAATTAGCGGTCATTTAACATTCAAATCTGGTACAAGTAATGTAGATATACTCCCAGACATGGCAGGGCAAAAATTTAAACACAATTTTAGACGCATTTTTTTTAAATCAACACACCGCCCAATACTCTCTCTGATTATCGTAACGGATGACTGCTTGGGGGGGAAAGGGATTGTTAGTAATGGAGACTGAGAATCCCATTGCTAGCAATATACCCAACCAGGTCGACCTCCTCGTGGTTCCTCCTGGAAACTATCATGGTTAATTCCTGATGAATTCATCATGATGGGCTAACTGGCCTGTTTTCATTCTCATCGATCACCCTTCACTGGTGCTCCGCCGGCGACTTCTATCTATCTAAATACTAAAAATATTAATGTTTGGCCAAAAAGATATCCGCTTAATTAAATTAAAAAAATAAAAACTAATTACGGCCATAGACAAAAAATATACATTTAAATTGTAACCCTCTTGTTAAAATTTAAAATACCGTTCCAATAATCATCACAATAATTTATTTAAAAAATAAAAAGCGTTGTTTAAAAAAAATATTTTTAGATATTGCCTAATGTAGTAATAGGTAAGTTTTCATTCGAAATTCGAAGGATAGAACAGGTGTTGAATTGAAATTAGAGACCGGATAAACCACAGAGTACACAAATCCGTTAACGAATACCAAGAAAAATTATGGCCGTGCATAAAAACGCGCGCATCTGGTGACAAGGTCGGAAGGATATCGGTTGAGATGAGCCATCGCGTCCTGAGGCTACGAGCGATCGTTACTTCAGCGTTTGAATATGGAATGCGAAATGCACATGTTTGTTATTAATTTAAATCGTCAACGGTTCTCTGGAACATTGTAAAAACAATTTAAATTTAGAATTAGTCTTACGTATAACCTATTTGGTTGAAGTTATAATTTTTTTATTAATTTTTTTAAAGCATTCCTTATTTTAAGCCCATATTTAGTTTAATAACGTAGCACGACACTTATTATGAAATAAACAACAAAGACATCTCTTTACTTGCAAATGTTACAAATATCAACATACATGTTACATATATATATATATATATATATATATATATATATATATATATATAATATATATATATTTTGCCCATGATACCCCTTAACCAATCAGTTTGAAATTTTGGCTTTTTATCCTTCACGCGGACGAAGTCGCAGGTAAAAGCAAGTAAATTTAAAAAGTGAAGCATTTTATAATATTTAAGCAAAAAGTATGTGAGGTCGAAAGTACAGAGTGGCAATTTTAATAATTACTAAATGCATTATATTAACTATATTCATTACATTATAATAGAATAAAAAACTTAATTGATTTATTAAGATAATAATCGAAGATTGAAACATCTTTAAAAACAAAACACATTGCAGCGCCATTATTGTATATCGGTAACAATGTTTGGAATCTGTGCACGATCCTTCACTATAAGCAAAAAAAAAAAAGTAAATCGATCAAAAAACCGTTAATAACGTTCGGCGGTGCAACACTGCGGGTGCGGCGGCGTTATGATTGCCGGTTGTTGACGGTCCACTAGTGTTGCGACTTGCGGCCGTTCTAAATACGTGCTGCTGTCATATTATTTTTTTTCACAACTTTTTTACATTCCAAATTTGAAATAAAAAAAAAATTGGCCAATAATATAGTGTATGTGTACGACGTAGTGTTTTAATTAGTTTTTTTTTTTTTATCAATACCACAGATTACGTAATATTTGACATTGGGTTTTGACATATCTTAGTGAAAAATGTGACTTATGAATATAGAAATTTGACGTTCACATATAATTTGGTATATCTATGTAAAATTCGACCAAATCAAACGGCTTAACAATCTCTAAACTTTAATTCTTGATTACAATAGATAGATAATTTATTTGCATTACTTCAGCCATACAAATAGCGAAAAATAATAGAAAATATATAAAAAGTGACATAGATTTTTTTCTTTCGTAAGTGTGCCACAGTGATAGAAAATGACCACAACTTTTACCAGAGGGAGACTTTGTACAAAAGTCGATTGCTTGGGTACCTCTGTCCCATTCGTGTTTCAACCGTGAACCTGTGTTTCGGTTTGAAGGGTGCGATATGGCAGTGAATTTACTGGGTACAGAGGAATAACACTTGAATCCTCAGGAATGGCAACGCATGGGGGGTATCATGGGCGAAACAGTATACTCTGGTCTGTCCATGGTACTGCTCATGTCTATAGGCGACGGTTACCACTTTCCATCAGATGGGCCGTCAGCTTGTTTGCCATGCTAAGTTGTATAAAAAAAAAACTCAGTTTATTGCTTTGCCCTCAAGATGGCGGAACACTGATTAACAACAAATTATTTCTTGCATTATAACTCTGAACATATCGAATAAACTATTCCATAATGTAACTATATATGTATTAATCTCAAACTACAACGTTTTTTTAAGCCTTAAATGTTTATAATAAATATACATTTACTTTTTTTGTAGAGGCACACACACGGCAGTGCATTGTTGCACCCACGCCGAATAAAAAACCTTATGCACACTTCGTTACATTAAAAAAGCGGTCGCGTGCTCTATGGATGAATTGTAACTGACGTTCCAAGATGGTGGAAATAAAAAAATGACTAAGTGAACTTTGATTCTAAATTAACAATAATATTAAATAAAACACTGTTGATAAATTTGATTACAGAATTATAATGTATCCATTAATATAAAAAAAAGGTGAAATTCAATTTAAATTAATTAATCGGCTATATATTTTTAGACATACGAGATTATTTTACATTTACCAGCAAGAACTATTATTAATTACCTAATTGTGGCGAAATATGTGGTTTTAACATTATTTTATCTATCTAAATATTTACCATGTTTCTTGCAAATAAATATTCATTTATTTATTAAATTATTAAAGATAAATGATTTTATGTTCTTTTTTTGTTTTTTTTTTTACGCAGTCTGGAAGAGAACAACACTACAGCACTATTTTAAAAGTCTATTTTGTACTAACATATTCATAATAGATTGTGATCATAGAAGACACACCTACAACTATTTATTTAGTTATTATTATTTTTTATTTACAAATAAATAAAAAAATAAACACTTCACGCGTCCAAGATATATTAAAAAAAAAATCTTTCCTCCTTTGACTGTCAAACGTTAATAAAAAAAAAAACTTTACTTACCCACAAATATCCATTAAATTATGACAACCAATTTCTGTACCAGCCATTTGGCACACCAAACCTCCTCTACCCAACACCAATCACTGACTGTAATACCAATCACCGATTGATATCCCATAAGAAAAATGACCTCAGTCTGAAGACGATTAAAAAAAAACACAATGGCTGTACATCCCCAATTCCTTAGCCCCCATAGGACCATAGACAACAATAAGGTCCGTTAAGGTCAAAGGTGCGGGGTTTATCTTGCGGCGCGTGTGGGGGTGTATAGCTCAGCTGCAGCGACAAGTGAAATCTTCGCAGCTGGTAACAAACAGCTGCCGTGTTAATTGTCTATGGAGTGTGGTGTAACGACCTCGGGGCGCTAAGATGTTGAAGTCCCATATTTGTTGCATGCGTGGGGGATTAGCGATCTCATTAAGCTAGATGAAAACTATTAACATTTGTTGAAATGAATTATCTTTACCACAGATAATAATATAATAGTTTTAAAGTAAATAGAGTTTAGGAATTAAGCATTAAACAAAATGTATTGTCACATTTGAAATAAAATATATTTGCATTTAAATTAAATACGTGGGTAGAAGGTACAACACTTGATTACCGTCTTGGGGGGAAAGGGATTGTTAGCAATGGTGTTTGACAGCCCCATTGCTAGCAATATGCCTTATTAGGTCGACCTCCACGTGGTTTCCCCTGGAAACCATCGTGAACAATTCTTGTTGAATTCGTCACGATGGGTTAACTGACCTGCTTCATCCTCACCTATCATCCCTCACTGGTGCCCCGCCGGCGTATACCGATAGCGCGGGTGGGGTTACCATTCCATTATCATCCATTAAAAAAAAAATACTTGATTACCAGATTTTTTTTATATACTAAAACTATAATTTAAACTTTATCATATTAATTTCTAATTCTCGTCTAACTCTCCGATGCAGAAAAACCATATGATTCAGACCGACGGAGAGAAGTTTACTCCTTGCAGCATTATGTTCGGCAAAATATGGGCATGTCGTTTACCACAGGGTAACAGTGAAGAAATGCCTCTCAGACTACCTCATTACAGATTATAGTTTTGAGTATATTATTGTTTAGGTTACACATTACCCATATCATTTAAATATACCTTCTCATATATATATATATATATATATATATATATATATATATTACAAAAACATAACCCACCTGTAGTATATTATGTTCACGTACTGGCCACTAATAATTTTGTAAATACTGGCCGGTAATAAATTGTTCTATTTATTCTTTCAATGAATAAATTAGTGTTTAACCAACTCGCTTGCGTATCACTACACCACCTTTCTTGAACAGTCGGGCAAAAGGGGTCAAAGTTAAGTTAAGTACAGTTACAGTCGCGTGCGGGGGTGGCAACAGCTGTGCACAACAATAAGTAAAAGCAACAAGTGAATCAAATCTTTGCAGCTGTACTTAATACTGGCAGCTGCGAAATTGTCTATGACTTTTGAATTTCAAGACGAAGGCGCAAGAACGAATTTATACTGCCCTATTTCTTTTTTTTTTTACTATGCACAAGAACATTGACCTTGCATCGGAAGGAAGGGGCAGATGGTTTTCGCGGGTTCCTCGATAAGATTAATGTGATTTGTTGCCTTGTGATAACAGACATGGTTATCGGTTTTTTAAACCTATGATCTTGGAACTGTATATTTTATTTACAATATATATATATATATATATATATATATATATATATATATATATATATATATATATATATATAACTTTTTCACACATAGATAGGGTTTTTTTTTATGAGTGAAAAATGGTTAATTCCTGATGAATTCATCATGATGGGCTAACTGGCCTGTTTTCATTCTCATCTATCACCCTTCACTGGTGCTCCGCCAGCGTATCCCGTTAGCGCGGGCGGGGTTACCATACCATTTACACCCATAAAAAAAAGTTATGTTAACTGTATAACAGAAGCCAATACCTTACCAAGTTTCAATTTAATCACTCATACACTTCCATAACAGTTACATTTTAAATCAAATTTAAATATTTTCAAACCTAGAGCAAGAGCAAAATATACCTAATTACTTATAATTATAAAATATGTAATAAATCCCGGGTACAAAAACATTTACTAAATTCACAATAAAAAAAAACTCCTTTCCACATTTGTGAAATTAAAAATAAGAAGAAAAAAAAAATAAGACACCACAATACAATCATAGACAACGTAATTTCCGGATCCGGAAGCGCACGTGCGCGCTCCATTCACTGAACAGATTACACTGCACATCCAATTCGATTACATTGAAATCGAGGAAAGGGTTCAAATTGGTTCAAAGTGAAGGTGTTTTGACAGTAAAAGACAATGTTGACATCACTAAACGGATCTTTGCAACTGGGACAAATCGAGAAAAATCAAGAAAAAAAAAACATTACATACGACACGACGAACTTATGAACATTATAATAGAAGGTAAGATAGAAGGAAGGAGGGGAAGAGGGAGACCGAGACATAGTTACATCAGGCAGATCAAGGAAGGAGTTGGTGTCGTGTCGTATCAAGAGGTGAGGAGACTCGCTGACAATCGTAGTGAGTGGCAAGAGTTCCACCGACAAGAGCGCAGCTCTTAAATAGGATAGATAGATAATCCTTCCAAATAAGTAGACAGGTATTTATTATGAACGAGGAATGAGTTAGCAAAAAAAACCATGGGCTTACTGTATATAAAAATAATTAATATTTTTTTTTTTTATTAAATGACGAACTTTTGACTAATTTTTCATTTGTTTTATAAAATTCTAATGCCTATTTATTATTTGAAATGAATTAAAGATTAAAAAAATAACATAAAAAAAAAGTAAAGGAATAATTTCACTATCAACACTTTTAGTGGCGTATTAAAAATCGTTGGGTTTTTTTTTTATGCAACTTAGAATGGCAAATAAGCTGACGACCCACCTGATGGAAAGTGGTAACCGTCGCCTATACACATGAGCAGTACCATGGACATAACACACAGGACTCAGGTGTTATTCCTCTGTACCCTGTAAATACACGCCATATTCCACCCTTCAAACCGAAACACAGCCATGCAAACACAACTGCTTCACGATAGAAACACGAATGGAACAGAGGTACTCAAGCAAACGACTTTTGTACAAAGTCTCCCTCCCCCTAATTAGAGAACAAAATTAGATATACATTCCATTTTCAAATTGAAAAAAAAAAAACAAATGTTACAATATCCAATGACCATTCATACATCAGAGAGAGCTCAGGTACATTTTCATGATTTATTGATGATTTATTATTAACGTCTCTACTGTATGACGGTTGACGGACGCCTCTATCTCGGGACAAGGAGTACAAAATATTCTTTAAACGAAACAAAAAAAAAAATAACGAAACCATAAACAAAAACAGTTTTTTCCCCAGCTCAAATACAGCCAGACCGTTATTGATCGATAACCCGAAGGCGGCGCATTGTGTATTGTTCGTTATTCAAATTCGAGGGTGCACAGATTACAAAGGGATGAACTGAATTGTCTATGGCATCGAACAAGTTGTGTTGATTGCGGTCACCATTAAATTTACTGATTAATAATGCATATAATGAATAAATAAATGGCCGTATAGTCCCCCCATAGAATAGGCCACCCCATCCTTTCCCGTGGGTGTCGTAAGTCTTTCTACCATCATACGGCTCGCCATCGACAGGGAGTTCATCCTCATGTCCTACAGCCTCAATGGTCGCGTACTGCGCGGTTTCAGAGATGTTTCCTCCCACGAACACTCAGCTTGTGGAATGAGCTCCCTGCCGAGGTTTTCCCAAGAGACTACAGCATGGGGTTCTTCAAAAGGGGGGTAAAGAGGTTTCTTCAGGGTCGGCAACGCGCGCGTAATACCTCTGAAATTGCAGGTGTTCATAGGCTACGGTAACTACTTACCATCAGGTGGGCCGTACGCTTGTTTGCCACCTCAGTGGTATAAAAAAAAGGCGACTAAGGGAGCGCGAGGGATGGGCAGCAGCGTCCATCTTAAAACATCTCTAAATCCTAACTGCGGTTGCTAATCCGCTTACAAAGTGTGGCAACAACTGGTAAAACCCCTTAAGGCGAGGCTTATGCTCAGCAGTGGATAGTTAATACTCGTAAGTAGACATTATCATCCACTGATGACTTCAAAATTGACAATTAATTGACAATACTACGTCCATTGTACCAGAAAAACCAGAGGGAGACTTTGCACAAAAGTCGTTTGCTTGGCCACCTCTGTCCTATTCGTGTTTCAACCGTGAAGCAGTTGTGTTTGCATGGTTGTGTTTCGGTTTGAAGGATGGGATATGGCAGTGAATTTACAGGGTACAGAGGAATAACACCTGAGCCCTCAGGAATGGCAACGCATGGGGGGTATCATGGGCGAAACAGTATACTCTGTTATGTCCATGGTACTGCTCATGTGTATAGGCGACGGTTACCACTTTCCATCAGATGGGTTGTTAGCTTGTTTGCCATTCTAAGCATAAAAAAAAAGCTAATAGTAAATCTACTATAGTAATTTGTAACCAACTCATGGTAGCAGTACTGTTCTTAACCGATCCGAGGATACAGTCACTCGTGTAGACGCAAGTAAGTGATATTCACTTCCTCTCGGCAACCGCAAGAAACAAACCGAGCTTGAATCCTGCCTGCCTTCCGCTGGACACGCGTTACCCCTCCGGTACATCGATTAATCTAAATTTGTTAAAAGGAATTAAAAAAAAAATATAAGTAAACACTAAGATTATGATAAAAAAAAAGTTTATTTATTTTTCAAATCACCATATTGTCATCCAATCTTGTCAAATGTCTTGTATATCTATAATTAACTAGCTACCCGCCCCGGTATCGCACGGGTGCAATGTTCATACTAAATACCGTCGCCGGCCCCCACATTACATTACGACATTACATTGGAAACCTCTAAATTTATCAGTGTTCCTCTACAATATTATGCATGTATTATACATATAAACTTTCCTCTTGAATCACTCTGTCCATTAAAAAAAACCGCTTCAAAATCCGTTGCGTAGTTTTAAAGATTTAAGCATACATAGAGCTAGACAGTTGGGAATCGACTTTGTTTTATACTATGTAGTGACTAGGTACATTTTTGATTGTTAACTGTTGTGTTTTCCAAATAAAATAAATAAATTTTGAAGTCTTAAAAAGCAAAAATATTAAATAAAATAAAAGAGTATTAGGAATCTTAGGAAATTACCATTAATATTTGTGTGTCAGATTTTGGAATGATATTTCATTACTTTTAACTTTTTACACGGCTTCAATGCTTTTTTTTAATACCACTGCGGTGGCAACCAAGCATACGGCCCACCCGATGGTAAGCAGTTGCAATAATAGAGGTATTACGCGTTGTTTTTTTAACATTGCAAAAAATCCACCGCCACTTCGAAATATAACAAAAAAATACCACCTAAATTTAAAATCACCGCCAATTGAATATAGTTTAATGTAAGGCAGTCAACTATATAAAACCAGACGCGAAATAAAGCTAAACAGGCTTT
This sequence comes from Galleria mellonella, assembly GCF_026898425.1. Lineage (NCBI taxonomy): Eukaryota > Metazoa > Arthropoda > Insecta > Lepidoptera > Pyralidae > Galleria > Galleria mellonella. The sequence continues at coordinate 2,727,061 of NW_026442003.1, read as the reverse complement.
TTAGCAAACTTTACAATTTGACAGGTTTTAAACGCCAATAATATAGCCACAGATAGCTACATAACATCTCAATTCAACGCGTCACATGTTTAGTGAAATAATATCCAAAGGCCTGTGTCCCGAGTGCCACATGGCCGCGGCGCCGCGGGAGGGCCGCGCCGGAGGTCCGCGCGCCAAGTGATTATACTTCAACGAACATACACCCACTAAAATATATGTATATGTATATTATTCACTAGTTAAACCCTTCTTTGCATGATTTTTTTATTGGTGAATTAAATCAAGGTGATACAATTCATGTTCAAAACTAAAGGAGAAATGGTTAAAGAAATAAATTTGACAGCTATGTTTTTTTTTCTGCGATGTACACTAAAAAGGTGTCCAGACACGATCAAGTTAAAGTGAACTTGTTCTTTTATATAATTTTTGGTCATTCAATGTCATGATGGACATTTCCACCATTATGCAAAGAAGGATTAAGGTTTCCTTATTAGGTTACTATTTAATTCGTATCTATTCTATTATTTACTTAGCTGCCCCCCGGCGGTTTTGCCCGCGTGCAACATTTGTCTATTATATTCTGTGTCTTGATAGGATGCTATCTATCTGTGCACTAAAATTTCATTTAAATCCATCTAGCCATTTAGGCGTGGTGAGTAATACAAAGTTAGATGTATGTCATCGAAGCATCTTTACAATTTTTTATAGGATTCAAGAAATTATATAAACAAATAGAAAATTAAAATATCTATCAATAATTTAACTTTATCTGTGTTAAAAAATATATGACCGTATAAATGTGGTCCTTTACTTCACGGTAGATACGACGTGATGGGGGAAAAAACCTTGTCTAATCTATGCCCTTGAAGTTGTAGTAAAAAATCTCGTGCTCAACTTTTGCCGCACGTGTTCCAATTTTAAACGAACAAGGAACCAATTCTGTAACTGAAAACAACTTGGTGTACATTTTAACCGTTATTTTTTTTTTTTTTTATTTTTAATGTCAGTAGACAAGCTTTCTTCTATCAACGTTTTTTTTTTTATACAACTTAGAATGGCAAACAAGCTGACGGCCCACCTGATGGAAAGTGGTAACCGTCGCCTATAGACATAAGCAGTACCGTGGACATAACAGAGTATACTGATTCGCCCATGATACCCCCCATGCGTTGCCATTCCTGAGGATTCAGATGTAATTCCCCTGTACCCAGTAAATTCACGCCATATCGCACCCTTCAAACCGAAACACAGCCATGCAAACACAACTGCTTCATGGTAGAAACACGAATGGGACAGAGGTGTCCAAGCAATCGACATTTGTACAAAGTCTATCAAGGTCAAAATACAGTATATCATATATGGTACCATAGAGATTACAGTCTTAAAGTTTGACGTTTTAAAAAAATGCATTTTTTTTTTAATTTAACATGTTTCGACTAAGGAGTAACAGCTAAAATGCTTTATTTCCGTAATATAATTTTTATTAACAATTTTTTTCTTTAAACAATAACCTCAACTACCCATTTTATTAACAAGATACTCAGAGCATGACAAAAAAAAACGCCAAACAGACAACCATAAATCCTTCTTGAAAACTCCATTATGTGACCGGAAACGTGTTGATTGTCGAGGCCTTACAAAGAGCGTGTCCTGTCCGAAAAATAAAGGAAACACTTGTACAAAGATGAGTTTGCAAGTTAATTTAGATATACAAACATAAATCTACCGTCCCCAATGGATTGTTACATTTTGAAATGACTTTCGCGTGTAAAGTCGATAAAATTATCAAGACTATAAAAAAGTTGATTAATCAATTTGAACCTTATCACAGTATAAATAAATTGCTTTTTTGTAAGTAAGCTAGCTGCTTACTTACGGAGGCGAAAAAGGTCCGTTTTAATCGGTGTACTTAGCATTCTATTGTCACTACCCACCCCAATGAGACATAGGCATGAAGGATATATGTTAACTTATATACTTCAGCTGTTTTGCGGTTTTGTTTGCTTATTGGAAAAAAAAAACACTAATATATAATATATAACTATGGATGGGAGGAAAGGGATCGTTAGTTATGGAGACTGAGAATCCCATTGCTAGCAATATGCCCAACCAGGTCGATCTCGCGGTTCCCCCTGGAAACTATCATGGTTAATTCCTGATGAATTCATCATGATGGGCTAACTGGCCTGTTTTCATTCTCATCTATCACCCTTCACTGGTGCTCCGCCAGCGTATCCCGTTAGCGCAGGCGGGGTTACCATACCATTTTCACCCATCAAAAAAATATATATATAACTATATAATCTACCTATACACCACATTCCCATCAAATTTATTTAGTCACAAAATGTAATTAGTAAAAAAAAATATAATCCTATTTTATTTATAATATATTAAATTAAAATTTTAAAACACTGTTTCAACGTTAAGAGAAACGGGTTGATAATAAAAATGCTTAATTGTAGAAAAAAAAAATAAAAAAATAAATAATAAATTAATTCATAAACAGTACAATATTAACTATACATTTATTTAGTACAATTTTTAATAAGTAAATAAATAAGCTATTTCTTTTTATTTTAAGCTCGTTTCATTTTTTTCACATTAGAATTATACCATCATCTAAGAAAAGCGGTCGTGTGTTTACTAATAAATTGTCAGCATAGTGATACGGGAGCCTTGGCCTCATTTAATCAATTGCTCTACTTATTTCAGTGGGTTAACATCAGCAATTGACGTCACTTCCGTTTATGTGAAGACGAGAAATAGCAACGGCCCAATCATTGACCCCTGTGGAACTCCAAGATAAAATTTGAAAATAGAAAAATATACTTTGTCTATGGAAGTGCTTTGGCGGCGTGATGGGTCGGCAGGTTGAGTTCTCTAAAATATGGTTGAGTGCATTGATGTCTGGGCTCATCCGTCATACTCGTGAACGTCTGTTTTGTTTATTTTCCATTTAATAACACATATAAATAGAACTTAATTCTAATTATAATAACAATACTCAAGCAAATTTAAAATTGTCTTGTACTTAATAATTAGATGTTTTTTTATACAACTTAGAATGGCAAACAAGCTGACGGCCCACCTGATGGAAAGTGGTAACCGTCGCTATACACATGAGCAGTACCATGGACATAACAGAGTATACAGTTTCGCCCATGATACCCCCCATGCGTTGTCAAAGAGTATAAAATACACTGGAACTACTTACAAATGGTAAAAAGTAAAAAAAATAAAATAAAATAAATTCCTTAAAGAGGTGTAATAAGGAACATAAGTTACTACTGCAATTGTTAAAAACAAATAAAAAAAACAAAGCTAGTAGAAATCTAAAAAGCAACATTAATTAAAAAAGTGCCATTTGTTCCGTTTTTAGAATTATTTACCCACGTACCTCATATCTCATTATCTCATTCATAAATCATATGTATCGTAAATTCTAAAAACCACTCATTCCCTTTTTGCCGCGTTTTCTCCTGTCAAACGAACCGCCATTTTGGCAACGGCCCGTACAAACAGGATGGAACACTTGTAAACTTTTTTTTTCTTGTTATCACAAAGAAACACTGGCTCTTTTGCAGCCAGTGTTTTGGTTTTAAGAGAATAACTGAGTGGTAAATAGTGATACATTATTATAATTAATTTAAAAACGTAATTTGATATCTGGGATAGATATATTTAAGTCTAATTCAGATTATATTACTGTATAATCTTTCAATAGGTATTTTTAGGGATTACTAAACTCTGTAATAAAAAAAAAAATACAAAATAAGTACAGCTGTGTTGTGAACTTTGCCATCTAATATCAGTGAAGTTGAGCTACATCTAAATGTGCCGTAGCCCAGTTAGATATGACTAATATCGGCGTCCTATTTGCTCCAAATACGTCAACTGTATCAATACAACAAATTAAGTAGTTTGATTTTCAACCGACTTCAAGAAAGGAGGAGACTATCAATTCGGTTGTATTTTTTTATAATTAATTTTAATTAAAAAAAAATGTTTATATTCATTATTATACTCTCATATAGTAAATACACTTACTGTTAAAAGTGACAGATTTTTATCATAATACGACGGTACAGACATTATTATTGCATCTTCTGTAAGACTTAAGGCAGTATAGTTTGTTGTCAAAGTCACAGAATACTGGCCAGTAACCATAGAGCAATACTGGCCAGTACAATTTAGTTATATAAACTTTTTGAACTTAGAATTATCGTTCTATTCGTTTTAATTTAAATATCCATCGAGCAGCGATTCCCATGACAAAGTTTCATGTTACGTAAGTAGCAATCCTACTTTTTTTTATGCTTATCGGCAACTATTTTTCACATTCCAAGATTAACTTCTTAGAACTGCCACACGATCACTGGCGCCGTTCACAGACTGGGCCATAGAAACGCAATTTTATAAACAAAACACCAATCAGAATAGTACATAATTTAACACGCGGTAATAAAGTGCAAAATGGCTTGTTTCCATCTAAAAAAGGGTGTTCACATCGCATGCGTGCAGTAGAAGGCGCGAAAACCGTTACGTGACGTCACCCGCTGAAATGCACAACACTGGCGTTTGTTTCAAATATAGAACAGGCTCGGCCGCAGCCGTAAAGTTTGTCTAATTAGTCGACGGCTGTTGTGTTTCAAATTAGGAACGACAGCTTTTTTAGGGTTCCGTGTTGAAATTACAAACCGCAGCCCTGATAAGTTAATTTGTTAATCAAAATAACCTTTATCCAAATAGACTTGTACAAAAGTTCTTTTAATTTTTTTTATACCACTGAGGTGGCAATCAAGCATACGGCCCACCTGATGGTAAGTGGTTACCGTAGCCTATGGACGCCTGCAATACCAGAGGTATTACGCGCGCATTGCCGACCCTGAAGAAACCTCTTTACCTCCCTTTTGAAGAACCCCATGCTGTAGTCTCTTGGGAAAACCTCGGCAGGCAGCTCATTCTAAAACCTGAGTGTTCGTGGGAGGAAACATCTCTGAAACCGCGTTGTACGTGACCATTTAGGCTGTAGGGTATGAGGGTGAACTCCCTGTTTATGGCGAGCCGTACGATAGTAGAGAGTGGCTGTGGGCATCATATTGAACAATTCCTCTGAGCAGAATCCGTTGTACAAGCGGTAGAACACGCAGAGTGAGGCAAAATCTCTCCTAAGACTTAAGGGTTCAATACCGCTTGCAAGCATGGGATCATCAACAATTCTCATAGCTCGTCGTTGCACTGAGTCGAAGGGTTCAAGCTGGTATCTAGGTGCTCCCGCCCATAAGTGACAGCAATACTCCATATGGGGCCGGATTTGCGATTTGTACAGCATTAATCGCTGATCCGGCGTGAAGTAATGCTTCGCTCTATTGAGCACACCGAGTTTTTTGGATGCCAGCTTCACCTTATCTTCGAGGTGGCCAAGGCGGGGTTACCATACTATTATCAGCTGGTTATTTCTCTGTACCGTATAAATTCACCGCCATATCCCACCCTTCAAACTGAAACACAGCCACGCAAACAACTGCTTCACGGTTGAAACACTAATAGGACAGAGGTGCCCAAGCAATCGATTTTTGTACAAAGTCTCTGCTTGAGTCTCTCTCTGATGATTATTTAATTCAACAAGATTAATTCGAATTTTCTAAAACGAAACATTGTATAAACTACTTTTTTTTATGTTAATAACTTGTAAGAAAGACTGTTTTCCGCACTTAGCCTCTCATTTGGGCCGTTGTGCGTGTGAGTATGTTAATAACTTATCCTTCGACCAGATTACTGGTCAGATCAAGAGAACTGGTCTTAAAAAATGGTGACGAACTCGCAGTGGTCTAAACATATAACAGCTTAAAAACATCATCGGCGATCGTGGGAAGTAACATATGGTGATTATATACATATATATGTAGGATTTACTATTTAAATATGACTAACATAATTGTCACATAGTTAAGTCCAATTCGTTTATGTGTATCAAAGATTCCAATCTATATATATATATATATATATATATGGGCCTAAAGAATATAGTATCGTTAGTATAGTTTTTTATTATATAGTTTTTTTTTGATGGGTGCAAATGGTATGGTAACCTCGCCTGCGTTAACGGGATACGCTGGCGGAGCACCAGTGAAGGGTGATAGATGAGAATGAAAACAGGCCAGTTAGCCCATCATGATGAATTCATCAGGAATTAACCATGATAGTTTCCAAGGAGAACCGCGAGGAGGTCGACCTGGTTAGGTATATTACTAGCAATAGGATTCTCAGTCTCCATTACTAACAATCCCTTTCCCCCCAATAATAAGTTAGGATGCAATATCTACGTGCCAAATTTAATTCTAATCCGTCTAATATTTATTTTAATACATATTTGTACCTATTTTGTATAAATAGATTAACAAATGTGATGTTTGTTTTGTAAAAATGTTAAAAACAAAACTGTTTATTGTCACAGATAAAGAGGGATTTAAATACGAAATATCCCTTTGAGTACCGTTTGTGAACGACAATAGACTTTTTTTTTTAAACAAATAGTTTTTTATTATATAGTTTTTTTTTGATGGGTGAAAATTGTATGGTAACCCCGCCTGCGCTAACGGGATACGCTGGCGGAGCACCAGTGAAGGGTGATAGATGAGAATGAAAACAGGCTAGTTAGCACATCATGATGAATTCATCAGGAATTAACCATGATAGTTTCCAGGGAGAACCGCGAGGAGGTCGACCTGGTTAGGTATATTACTAGCAATAGGATTCTCAGTCTCCATTACTAACAATCCCTTTCCCCCCAATAATAAGTTAGGATGCAATATCTACGTGCCAAATTTAATTCTAATCCGTCTAATATTTATTTTAATACATATTTGTACCTATTTTGTATAAATAGATTAACAAATGTGATGTTTGTTTTGTAAAAATGTTAAAAACAAAACTGTTTATTGTCACAGATAAAGAGGGATTTAAATACGAAATATCCCTTTGAGTACCGTTTGTGAACGACAATAGACTTTTTTTTTTAAACAACGCTTGTTCAGGTAACATGCATATCACGACATAACAGACAATGCACGTTCTAATTTCAAAATCTTTTGTTGTCTGTGAAAGTTTAAAAGAGGCGAACAGGTTCCATTTTTAAATTATTATTTATTCAACAACCGTGTGAGTCTTGGATAATTAATTTATTTAAATGTTAACAATTTTCGCCAACATGCATATAAAGTAAGGCAAATTTTTAATCGAATTAAAAATGGAGATGTTTAATTCGCTTTTTTTATTTATATAACTTTTTCAATCGATTTAAAAAAGAACCTCCTCGTTTTTTTGCATTTTTTGTTTTTTTTTTTTTGTTACCACATTACATTATTTATAAACAGATTTAGAATTTTTTTTTCATCTGAATGAATTAGATTTCAGATTGGTACATTGGTTTTTAAATTAACATAATCCGGTTTTGCCACAGTTGACGTCAAGTTTCTTTTGTGAAAGGCAATCTCAATTATTACGAGTCTACGGATATATAGCAACACGGGATACACTATATTTATTAAAAAAAAATCTTTAAAATCGCTTCAGAATATAAACTCAAAAAAAAAAACCTACGAGATCCGCCTTTATCCAACCTTTTAAAAATCTTCAAAAAAAAAACAACAACAGTAAATCAATATTATATATTTTATAAACATACAGTACGTTTACAACAATGTAAAACCGTTATTTTATCTGTGGCGTGAGGTCAAACTAGGTATTAATACTCATAACAAATTGATAGCGTAACGGAAAATGCAATTCAAGGACGTGAAACAATAATATAATGTTATTTATATAATTAAATACTGTTATTACTTTATTTAGTGAAGATATGTATATTTAATTTAATAATTTCATAAATATTTTTATTGTTTATATTAGGCAGGTAATAAAAAAAAGGAAAGACGGCTGTATATTTACATCACTTTGTCTACGAATTTAAAACTATTGTGAAAAAAACACGTTTTCCAAATTCGAAATGTTAAAATTCGAAGTAGTACGTAGAATGTTACTTTAAATTATTATACTTTTTATATCGTCGTATTTCTTCATTGACAGTAACAACTTCACGCCTATAAAAAAAAAGTGCAATAATTTTTTTAACAATATCATAAAACCTCGAAAAAATTTAATTCAAAAATGGAACGGGAGGCTGCAGTCGCATATCAACCGTAGACAATACGGTTGTACATTTTTTAATTTGCGAACCGGGCGAAGGAGCCGTCCTATTCAGCCGGGGTCACGACCTCGACAACAAAGCACTTCCCGTGCGAATCTGGATCATCTGATTTGTCTATTGTTATATTTTTTTCTTTCTCAAGCTTCCGCAGTACGGGGGTGCAAGGGTAGTGAGTTTAAGGCGCGAAATGTTCCCTTCGCGAGTACTTTCCCACAGTATTTGTAGTATCGACTGTCTGCTTGGCGATGGACAGATCAACTGACAATTTGATATGTTATACTTTTGGGTAGCAAATCAAAATCGAGAAGTCTGAGTCTTGTCGGTCAATGGCGATTCGTCGAACAGCTGGCGAGGTTAGTAAGCTTTAGAACTCGCCGGGTTGTTGCGAGTTTAAAAAATATTAAAAAAAAAAATAAACTATTACGTCTTATTTATAAAAACGTCAAACTTCTAGTAAATGTATTTTAGCTATTGAAGTGTTTTTTTTTTTCTTTTACACTAAATTCTTAATTTAAAATCTTTGACAAAACATCCGCCATATTATTATTATTATTTTTTTATACAACTTAGAATGGCAAACAAGCTGACGGCCCACCTGATGGAAAGTGGTAACCGTCGCCTATAGACATGAGCAGTACCGTGGACATAACAGTGTATACTGTTTCGCCCATGATACCCCATGATAACCCATGCGTTGCCATTCCTGAGGACTCAGGTGTTATTCCTCTGTACCCTGTAATTTCCCTGTCATATCGCACCCTTCAAACCGAAACACAGCCATGCAAACACAACTGCTTCACGGTAGAAACACGAATGGGACAGAGGTACCCAAGCAAACGACTTTTATACAAAGCTTCCTTTTAATAAAACACATACATATAATACAATAACTATACATACATTTATCTACTCTGTTGTAAAGTACATTAACAACGGACTCACAACAAACATCCTGACAAGATAAAAAAAAAACTAGTTACAATCGTCAAACAGCGCCGGGTCGATGGCCTAGTGTCATTATATTGTTCGTGGACGTTTTATTTCTATACTAGTTTTTACCTGCGACTTCGCGTGACCGGGGCACTTTGATTGGCCTTCACCATAGTAAACACTACGTATGTATGTATGTATGTATAAAACTCACTGAGGAGTTAGAAAGAAACAAAAGAATTTAAATAAATATTTTACAAAAAATAAATTATGGCCAAAACAGTTATTTTGATTACAAAATTAAACAACTAAACCTATTTTGATAGTTTTTTTTGTACCACTGGTGTGGCAAACAAGCATACGGCCCACCTGATGGTAAGTGGTCACCGTAGCCTATGAACACCTGCAATACCAGAGGTATTACGCGCGCGTTGCCGACCCTGAAGAAACCTCTTTACCTCCCTTTTGAAGAACCCCATGCTGTAGTCTCTTGGGAAAACCTCGGCAGGGAGCTCATTCCACAACCTGAGCGTTCGTAGGAGGTTCCGTAATCCGTAGTTTTTAATCAAAGATTTCATCTCAGGTCGATTTAACTCGTCAAATGCCTCCTAATGGATGATAATGGAATGGTAACCCCGCCTGCGCTATCGGTATACGCTGGCGGGGCACCAGTGAGAGATGATAGGTCAGGATGAAGGCAGGTTAGACCGCTGTGACCAATTCAATAAGAATTATTCACAATTATTTCCAGGGGGAACCGCGTCAAAGTAGATGTCAAAGTATATTGCTAGCAATGGAGAATTAATTACCCCATCACTAATAATATCTCCCCTTCCCCCCTCCATATAGTTCCCTTGTTACAGAGGATCAAAGACAATGCCAAACGCTATCAGACAAGTCGTATACTGTATCATCCACAATGGGATAGACAAGGGAACTAAACCATACCGTCTGATCATCAGTACATCGTACAGGAGGGGAAAGGGATTGTTAGTAATGGAGACTGAGAATCCCATTGCTATAGCAATATACCAAACCAGATCCACCTCCAAGCAGTTCTCCCTGGAAACTATCATGGTTAATTCCTGATGAATTCATCATGATGGTCTAACTGGCCTGTTTTCATTCTCATCTATCACCCTTCACTGGTGCTCCGCCAGCGTATCTCGTTAGCGCAGGCGGGGTTACCGTTACCATATCATTTTCACCCATCAAAAAAAAAAGTACATCGTACACATATTTGGCAGCAAATAGCTATTACTTATGGTTTAGTAAAAAAAAAAAACAAATACAGAAGACAAATTAAACACCATAGAGAAATAATTGAAAAATATTATAAAATATACCAGAGGGAGACTTTGTACAAAAGTCGATTGCTTGGCCACCTCTGTCCCATTCGTGTTTCGACCGTGAAGCAGTTGTGTTTGCATGGCTGTGTTTCGATTTGAAGGATGGAATATGGCGCGAATTTACTGGGTACACAGGAATAACACCTGAATCCTCAGGAATGGCAACGCATGGGGGGTATCGTGGGTGAAACAGTATACTCTGTTATGTCCATGGTACTGCTCATGTCTATAGGCGACGGTTACCACTTTCCATCAGGTGGGCAGTCAGCTTGCTTGCCATTCTACGTTGTATAAAAAAAAAATATTTATTTAAATATCATTGTTATTGTACAAAAATCTGACAATTATTATAAATATCGAATATTTTTAAATGATTTAATTGAAACTCTACAAACAGGTGAACCGATTACAATGTCTCAGAGCATTTAATTAACAAATACTGTAATTTCACAGACAACACAAACTATACTTCGAGATGTACTTTAAAAAAAAACAACCATGGGAAGGTGGAATAGAAAACAAAATCAGTGTCTTGAAAAAAAAAAAGAACTCGTACTATGGAACTGGATTTAACGGCCGTTGGGACACGCCTCTCTATCTAATGCGTACTTCTGTCCCTCTCGCACACACCATAAACTGCTTGGTAGATCCTTGGAGGGAAATATGTTTTTCTTCAAACGTTGAGCTAATGTATGGTATTTGTTACGTGAGGGACGTGCTTTTGCGTTTTCTGACAATGTATTGAGAGTGGTCGCTACCAAACATAGACAAAGAAATGCTATTTATTGCTTTAGATTGATGGTATACGCCAGTTGTTAATCTAAGGTTTGATTTACAAATAATACACTTAAACATAAGATAAAGAACTTTATCTGGCATATAGGTTATTAATAAATAAAAAAAAAATATATTTTCTTTTTTCAAATATTGCACAGAAGCCTACATTTCTATCGAAAATTAACGATAAATACCTTATTAAAAAAAAAAACTAACAAGTATTTACCAAGAACTATATTTTATACGTTTATAAATAAATATAATTTAATTATTATTAATAATTACTTAAATGATTTTGATCCGGAAATATCTAAGAAAGTTGTAGCCATAAACAAGATACATAGCCGCATACCAAATTTAAATTCAAACGTTTGAACTGAGAACTTGGGAGTCGAGATAGCCGGTTGACGTCCGTTGAGATTTAAACACGGTACGGGATATGCCATGGACAGAGATTTCGTAATTTTGTAAATAGAAAACCATATTCCATTGTACGTTTCGTTCATACTTCTCTGTCAAGTGTAAATACTCTAAATGACGCATGAAAATAGTACAGTTACTAGTATATCATCTGTGGTACAGTATGATGCAGAAATAAAAAAAAAAATTATGTAAATAAAATAGTTCGGTACATTCTAACTTATGATTAGGCTGTATGGGTCATGCTCTTTGCAAGTCCAATTTTGGACGAATTTTAAAACAACAACAACATTCATACATTCTTAAAGGCGATATAACTTTTTAGCTTGGTGTTCCATCTATAGCAATATAAAATGGAAGTGTTTGTACGCGCTAATCACTAGTCGATTTCGAAAAATCATTTTTGCATTTGATATCTCATATCTTGAGGAATGTTCATCTTGATTTATTCATCATGATGTAAACACAAGTGAAGCGGGAGGAATTTTGATTGAACACTGAGAAGAGATTGATAATTTTAACATTGGTAGTTTGTTTAGTGTTCTATCACTTGTTTTTATATCTAGAACTTGGCACAAAAGAAAAAAAACACGTGTCAATTACTGTAACAGGTTTATTAAATATTTTTATAAATAAAAGTGTTTAAATAAAAACTTATTTCAATTTCATATTTTTCTCAAAACGATTGTATCCGTACAGTTAATAAAATTATGAAATCCATTTGTGTATTTAACACTTATCTGTCAAAATTAGAGCTGTGTTAGGTATGCCGCGGGAGTAAATATTAAAAAAAAAAAAAATAAGCGAATGAATGATACATTGTCAATGCCCTCAAGCCCAGTTGGTATGATGTAATAGGAAATGACGTCACTAACTGTAATGTCAAAGTTTAAAAGCCTGTTAAGGTTAAAGTAATTCTAAATTTAAATGTTTTTTTTTTTCTAAAAGCTTTTTGACCGCCACGGCGTATTCGTGGATTACAGAAGTAGGAAAAACAATGAAATTAAACACAAGATGGCGTATCAATATGAAAGATACTCCAGTTTTTATGTTAAACCTTTAAGGAATACATCTGTGGAAACGGTATCCAATTTGGTGGAGTCATTTTTGTGTGATATTATTTTTTCTTAAACATATCCCATAAGCAAGTTTAAGTGGCAATGGGGCAATTTAAGTGGGCTGGTCACATAGTTCGAAGAATCGACAACCGATGGGGAAAAAAGGTTCTTAAATGGCGACCTCGTACAAGCAAACGTGTAGGACGACCGTCCACTAGGTGGAGTGACGACCTCAAATGCATTGCAGGGAGTCAGTGGATGCAGGTGGCTCAGGACCGTTCCTTATGGCAGTCTATGGGGGAGGCCTATGTCCAGCAGTGGACAGATAATGGCTAGAATGATGATAATGACGATAATATCCCATGTACGGGGGGAAAGGGATTGTTAGTAATGTAGACTGAGAATCCCATTGCTAGCAATATACCCAACCAGGTTGACCTCCTCGCGGTTCCCCTGGAAACTATCATGGTTAATTCCTGATGAATTCATCATGATGGGCTAACTGGCCTGTTTTCATTCTCATCTATCACCCTTCACTGGTGCTCCGCCAGCGTATCCCGTTAGCGCAGGCGGGGTTACCATACCATTTTCACCCATAAAAAAAAAATATCCCATGTACAGACATCCTTCTACTAACAATTTTATTTTTATCATGTTTTATTTATTAATACCCTAATTTAGGAAAAAAAAAATAAAAAAAAGATTGGGAGAGAATGCTTCTAGCATTAACATCCGCCATGTACACACAAATGTGCTATTAAATAAATAAATAAATTCACATGTTTTGCCGCTTCTATCCAGCCTTCCTGTTAAGGCTGAACACTTAAGCTGGATATCCTATAAATGGCCTCTAAGACACTACAGGCAGCTCTAACACCACAATTGCTGCAATTCTGCGGTCAATTTTAAACAGTCAGTAAAAGCTGGCATTAACTTATCTATTCCTAAGGCGGCTATTACACTAGCGCAGTGTTTTTCAATCTTTTTCATGACGCGACCCCCTTATTATGGTGTGAATTTACAGGGTACAGAGAAATAACACCTGAGTCCTCAGGAATGGCAACGCATGGGGGGTATCATGGTCGAAACAGTATACTCTGTTATGTCCACGGTACTGCTCATGTCTATAGGCGACGGTTACCACTTACCATCAAGTGGGCCGTCAGATTGTTTGCCATTCTAAGTTGTATAAAAAAAAATACTAATTCACGTGGGCAAAGCTGCAGTTAATAACTAGTTTATAATATTAAGAATAGTGTAATCATTCCTCGATACATACGGATAGAACAAAAGTACTCGGGCCAAGGATCATCGTTAGAGAGCACAGATAATAAAAAAAAAATCACGTCTAAAGTAGAAAAAAGCGACGAGAGAACAGGCTCCATTGAGAGTCAGCCGTTATTCGTCGTCCCCCTCTAACACGACGCGTCGTCCCGCTCGCACGCTCTTCATTACGCATTCCAGCGGAAGGTTCGGTTATGTCATCAGGATGTCGCCACGTGAGTGTATTTGTTTGTGAAAAAAAAATGGGTAAAACATTACAGTCTTAGATTATGGTCGTTTGTGTAAATAAGAAATGGCGTAATAGTGAAATTTTTTACATAAAAAATAATGACATTTATTAAAAAAAAAAAAACTTAAAAAAAAAAAGAGCAACTGTTGAGTTTCTTGCGGGCTCTTCTCAACAGATAACAACATTCCGAACTGTGCTGTAGATTAAAAATAATAACCATTTAAAAGTGCTTGTAAATAAGTTTTTTATATTTTTTTTTTCTAAAAGATGATTTGAATTTTTAAAAACACAAATTACAAACGAATCAAGAATAGCGTCGGTGAGCCGTAAGGACTGCCAACACATGCTGAGTAAGAGATAGACACTCTTCATTGTTCCCTCAATAAGATTACAATAGTAAACTTATTATAGATACAAACAATTACAAGAAATGATCACATTGAGACAACAATGGGCGGCCTTATCGCTAAGAGCGATCTCTTGCAGGCAACCTTTAGATGGAGAGGAGTTATTATAAACAGTTTGACTGGAGGCAAGGAACTCTGTTCGTTTTATAAATACATATAGAGACATACATACGTATATACATATATACACATAATAAAATGGTTATAATTTATTAAAAAAAAAAAAAAAACAAGAATTAAGATTAAAGTATTTTTTACGGTTTTAATATTACGTATATTATCCGTCTACACTTTTATTAAATTAAATTTTCAAGTAAAAATAATAAAATATTGTTGAACAAAAAAAAAAAAAAAAAAAACTAAAAACTGACTAAATAAAATTACATTTTAGTAACATTTAACAGGCAACACCGGTCTCAAGAAAAAAAAAAATCTTTATTAAATTAACACGTTGTTTATCAAATACAATTAAAAAGCACGTGTATGTAAATAGAAGTAAATGTGTATAATTTATTCTTATCTGTGAGCTAGAATCCATCTAAATTGGATCAGTAGTGTCGACGGAGAAATGATATAAACAGGTTAATTTACATAGCATTTACATAAGTCAGATTATGTACTCGTATGCGTGTATACTTGGTAGTACAGAGAATCTTGCAGTTTCTTCCACAGACATTGAAAAGAGCAAGACTCAATTCGGATGTATAGTTTTTTTTTGTCTGTCACTTCATAAGTCCGTCAATTGTAAACAGATTTGGAGATTTTTGTCTGTAAGGATTTTTTTTTTTGATGGGTGAAAATGGTATGGTAACCTCGCCTGCGCTAACGGGATACGCTGGCGGAGCACCAGTGAAGGGTGATAGATGAGAATGAAAACACGCCAGTTAGCACATCATGATGAATTCATCTTCTTATGTTCAGCTGTGGACAGTTAAAGGCTGATATGAGATGGTGATGAAAATTTTAAATTGCTACATTAAATTGATAATTATTGTATTACATTAATAACGTTTATCTATTATTATTTTAAACAACTAAACTGGTATAAAATAAAAAGACATGCTTAAATATTTTTTCTTTATTTTCCCGCCAAATAAAACTTTTTTTTTTATTTCACATAAGTAAAAATGTGCGTGGTGGACAAATAAACAGTTTTCATTCCTTTTTTTTAATAAAAAAAAAAACCAAAGACATCAAAGATTACGATATTTTTTCTTTGTCATTTAACATAAGAAAAAATATGTGTAGTGGAGATACAAATAAACAGTTTCATTAGCTTTTCCTAAAAAAAAAAAAAACCAAAAAACATCAAAGATTACGCACGTCAAGCTACCAACATCGTAATAATAGCGTAACCAACCCACTAACCGTCAAACAGTGAAAGTAAATCTAACTCCATAGAAAAATTACTCTCGCTGTCAATTGAACTCTCGGTTTCATTGCATTTCGCTAGTCGCGTCCTACAGCTACAGCGACCGATGGCCGCAACGAGCCACTTCCTTTGCCTGCGCGCAATAAAAGTTAGCGTACATTGTCTTTGATGATAGAAAAAAAAAACAAGTGTCATTATAAACTTTTATTTCTTTTTACTATGCATGTCTGTATTATGTGTATTTTTGTATGTATTGTTATTTGTATGGTGTAAGTAATGCAAGTAAATTATCTATCTATCTATCTATATAAGTGGTAAATAAATAAATAAATAAATGTAGAAATAATACGTAAAAATAAATACATATTGTGCATTTTTGTATTTTATAATAATTTATTTATTTGCTCGAAATTATTAGGGTAGGGAGACTTTGTACAAAAATCGATTGCTTGGGTACCTCTGTCCCATTCGTGTTTCTACCGTGAAGCAGTTGTGTTTGCACGGCTGTGTTTCGGTTTGAAGGGTGGGATATGGCGTGAATTTACAGGGTACAGAGGAATAACACCTGAGTCCTCAGGAATGGCAACGCATGGGGGGTATCGTGGGCGAAACAGTATACTCTGTTATGTCCACGGTACTGCTCACGTCTATAGGCGACGGTTACCACTTTCCATCAGGTGGGCCGTCAGCTTGTTTGCCATTCCATTTATTATCTTTTGGCCATAACAGAATATCAGTGTTTTGCTCTTTGGAGGGCATAGAGTATCAGATAGTGTTCTATATGAGGGTGGAGTCGAGTGTTCGGAACATGCGTGAGAAGAGTTAGAAAAGTGCAGGGAGCAAGAGAAGTGTCTAAGGATAGAGATCTTTGAAGTAGGTTCTCTCTGCTTACTCTGCAAGGGGCTTAGCGTGTGTGTGTGTGTATATATATATATATATATATATATATATATATATATATATATATATATATATATATATATATATATATATATATTTTTAAAAATTGATAAATATATTGAAAAAAAAGTGTTCTTTGTTGTTTCTTATTAAAATTAATTGTGTTCCACAAAAAAATATTAAATTGAAAACTACTGGACCGTTTTTGATAAAATTTCTACGGAACCAAACTGTAAGTATACCCTTTCATATAAAGAAAAAAAAATTCAAAAATGGTTTACAACTGACTTAGAGTTACGAGGTAACAAACATTAAAGAAAAATACAATCGAATTGAGAAGCCGCTTCATTTTGAAGCCGGTTGAAAGGAAACGTAAGAAATCCCCTACCTTTGTTACGATAAGTTCCAAATAAGTATACAGACGCCGCTGCTAAATTAAAACAAGCTAAAATGGCCAAACTTTAGATCGATACAAGCGTACGAAAAAAATCACAATTTGCCAAATGAAATTGGACATCTAATTGGAAGCAACAAGTTTTATTTTCCAATAAACCATTCAGACTATCCGAATAGATGCGAGCAGGTGGTATTACGCCCCAATCAAGCCATGTGCCTTTTATTCACCCCTCGACAATCGATTTGGACCGTTCATATCAAATATATTGTCTTAGATAAACAAAAATTTATTGCAAAAATATCCGAACTCATTTACGCCGTACACCACTACTTTTAGCTTTAAAAAAAAAAACAATGACCATAAACAAGACCCGGTCGTTCATCATTCACTTTTGAAATTCGAAAACAGGAACATTTTTTTTCTCTTAGTCTTATTTTTCTTAATTTCCCCCGGAAACCGATTCCTTTACGGCCAGTATTACACCAAATCACCGTGTAAACGCTTCGCAATGGCAACACGCAATTTCCCATAGCTATCTTAACCACAATTTCGATAACAATGGTATAAAAGATAAAAGTTACGCGTATTATGGCGCTCGCTTCGAAATTACAGTAATCAGTATTGAAATGTGCACTTGTGCTGTATAATCACAAAACAATTTTACAAACATATACACAATAGTCCCGCAGACATGTTTTTGACATACATAAATTACTGTTGTATTCTTAAAATATTAAAACATTTCGGACAAAATCGTCTTTAAAAAAAAATATGGTCACTTTTTTTACTTTATCCGAGCAGTAAGTGCTTTATATTATTCTCAATTTCGTGTATAATATAGTATATATCATATATGTGTAAGTATATTTGTTATTCATATATATCTATTCGTTTATATATGTAATTTTAGTATGTATGTATATCAATAATTACTAGTACCCCATTCGAGTATTCTGACACTTCCCTATTGTTGACTGGGAGAGAATGCTTCTAGCATTAAGTCCGCCATGTACACATATATGTACTAATGAATAAATAAATAAATAAATATGTATTCAAAGATATAAGTAGTAAGATATTTTATAATCTAAAAAACCCAACCCGTATGACCAGGGAAGATTTTTTTTAAATGGATGATAATGGAATGGTAACCCCGCTTGCGCTATCGATATACGTTGGCGGGACACCAGTGAGGGATAGGTGACGATGAAAGCAGGTCAGTTAGCCCATCCTGACGAATTCAACTAGAATTAATCACGATGGTTTCCAGGGGAAACCGCGTGGGGCTCGACCTAATAGGGTGTATTGCTAGCAACAGGTTAGTTAGACCCCATTACTAACAATCCTTTTCCCTCCATAAGGGAAGATTAGAAGCCCATTGCTAGCAATGTACCCTATCAGGACGACCTCCGCGCGTTCACAGTTTATTCTTTATGAATTTGTCACTACGGACCAATTGACCTGTATCTTCCCTCACTGGTGCCCCGCCAGCGTATACCGATAGCGCAGGCGGGGTTACCATTTCATTATCCCCCATAAAAAAAACCGTAAATCAGCAGAATTGGATCTGTGTACCTTCATCTATGGAATCGCTTCGTGATAAGCTGTCACCGCAGCAGCACCTGATGATAAGCTTTCTCAGACATCCAAGAAATCGGATCTGACCTACAGACTATATTTAAATGGGTTTTTAGCAACTAGGGTCACTTTGTTCCGCCTTTATGGTGGGTAGTGGGAGCCAACTGTTCTACTTATCACCAGAAGCGAGGCGTCCCCCGCACTGCGCACGCGCCACCCTAGCTATAAAACGTATAATTGCGCCGAGGAACAGGCGAGGGTGAGTACGCATCTGGTGGGTTGAATGAACTTGTATCGATCCATGCGCAGGAGCATAATCCGGACATTGTTGGGTGTTTGAATCGTGACACGTTACTTGGACTGGAGATTTTGAGATTCTTTTTTATTTTATGCAACCTAGAATGGCAAACAATCGGACGGTTCACCTGATGGAAAGTGAAAACCTGTTTTTCTTTGTTTAATGAATGATAATGGAATGGTAACCCCGGCTGCGCTATCGGTATACACTGGCGGGGCACCAGTGAGAGACGATAGGTGAGGATGAAAAGGCAGGCCGGTTAGCCCATCGTGACGAATACCACGATAGAATATTTACGATGGTTTCCAGGGGGAAATGCGTGGAGGTCGACCTGATAGGGTATATTGATAGTAATGGGGACTAACCTCCCCATTACTAACAATCCCTTCCTGCCCCCAGTGAAAACCTATTAAAGGACATTTGGTTGTTAAACGATTTTGAGCATGAACTCAACCGCTACTGGATGAAAACTAATGGAAAGTGATGATGAGGTCAAATGGACCCTAGGTACATGGAATTCAAGTGAATACAGCTTTTTTTTAGGAAATTATGTAATCACTAGATGGATTTATCCAGTGGACCAAATCTCGAGCATTACATGCATAACTATCAGCCTGGCCATGCTACGGGATCATGCCGCCTGTACATATCGAGAACGCTCGCTGTGTGGTCCCGGCATAGAATGGACCACCGGTTCCTCTCCAGTTGGTGTCGTAAGAGGCGACTATATATATATATATATATATATATATATATATATATATATATATATATATATATATATATATATATATGACGTAAAAACATTTCAATACGCGGGTCATTGAACTTAGCTACAAACCATTAGAACACCATATCTAATAGATCTCATTCATTCAGCATACACACCAGAAAGTACATATGTCGTCTAACGTATCACTTACGTTACACTATACGTTAACGGCGCGTCACGCGCGGTGCGCCTGCGCATCCAAGCGACACAGCCGCATGCGCAAGACGCAAGCGCCGGCCTTTGTACGGCTTCCACCGCGGCGTCTAGTCTGACAATTAATACTGGATACGGTTTTTCTATTAAAATTGGTCGTATGCCCGTTGACCATGCACATAAAGGATACATTAACGTACATAATATATAGAAAAAAAAACAGTACCATGGTATCCGTTTACGTTAATCTCTAAAACCGCTCGACCGATTTTAATGAGACTTTTAAATGTAAATTGTTAAATTAAATAAATTCATTCATTCAATAATGGAACTTTGTATACATTTTGATATTTTAAAAACTCTTTCATGTTACCTTTAAATGAAATTAATTATTTATTTACTTTAAACAAGCAAGCAAGCGTAATAAAGGCCATGCGACAGAGCTTTCTGGCATCTGTTTTGGCATTGCCTTACAATTGTATGCGTGCAGACTTAATGTATTAATTAAACAAGGGTATTTATTTATTTATTTATTTAACACTTTATTGCACCAACATAACATGTTTTGTTAAAACAATTTTCAATACGTATAGTGAAGTACAAAAGGCGGTCTTATTGCTAAGCAATCTCTTCCAGACAACCTTTGGGTAGAAAGGATTAAAGCATAAGTAGGTAGGTGGCGCGTTAAAAAAGATAGATTTGTAAAAAATAATAATAAACAAGAATAATGTTGGTGATTGTTAAGTTCAGAGAAAAAAGAAACAAATTTAAAATAAATATATAATTTTAAAAAATTCTACATATCAAAAACATTACATATTATAAATTATTATTATTTTTTTTACAAAAAATCACATCTCCCCTCTTAAGGAGAGGAGATGGCAAACTAACCCCCGGCAGAAGCACAGCCGGCCGGGGTTCAGGGCCACAGGGAGAGAAACCGGCGTACAATGCGGGCAGAATCTAAGAGCACCGCTTTCTGCATCTTTCCCGGGAGTGAGCCGCCTCGGAATCCCAACCGTCTGAGATATTGTTCCAGACTGGTTGGGATAAGACGTGATTATTATATAAATGTAATTTACTCGCATTACAATTTCAAATATTCTGCAATTTTATTATTGTATTAGAAATAAGCAAAGTAAATAGATAGATAGATAGGTACTCTTTATTGTTTCCTCCACAAGATTACAATAGTAAACTTATTATAGATACGAACAATTACAAGAAATAATAAATAAAGCAGCCATATTCCAGCGCTCTGAGGGCGCGAAAGAACGCTGCCGTCTCTGTTTTAAACCATAGACAATATCGTGCGTTCGTAAACAGTTGCATACCGCCGCGACATCTGACCTTGTCGTTCGCACGATCAATATTTACATTTGCTTTGTTAAATTTACTACATAGATCCTAATTAATATTGTAAAAATGTATTGAGAACGATTTTCGTTTAAATACTTGTGTGTTTATTATTAAATGACATTTTAAACATTTGAATGGCAAACAAGTTGACGGCCCACCTGATGGAAAGTGGTAACCGTCGCCTATAGACATGAGCAGTAACCATGGACATAACAGAGTATACTGTTTCGCCCATGATACCCACCATAAGTTGCCATTCCTGAGGACTCAGGTGTTATTCCTCTGTACCCAGTAAATTCACTGCCATATCGCACCCTTCAAACCGAAACACAGCCATGCGAACACAACTGCTTCACGGTTGAAACACGAATGGAATGGAACTCTCAAATTCAATTGTTTTTTTTAACTCCATTAGTTGTTTAGTTTTCAAATCAATATATCTGGTTTTACAAAAATTAAAGTTTTTTTTAGTGGAACACAATTTTTTATAACATTTTTTTTTTAAATATAAAAGATTATAAGTGTTTAAACATAAAAACTGATTCAATGTTTGTGGTAAAAAAAAGTAGAGAATTGCCTATTTATAAAATGTGCTGGTTCTTGTTATTATATATTATTATTTATATTATATTAATTGGAAATAAAATTGCCGTCTGTTCACTTGAACTATATTATGTATTTTTTATTCTTTATCAATTGTTTATAAATTTTCTTTTTTTTATAAAAAACTACAGTTGTCAAAGTATGTAAAAAGGTTAATTTTGAACATTGCCTTTGTTTATCTGTTTTTTTTTTTTGGGTATTAAACATAAATTGGGTTGGTCGTTATCTAACTGGGTTACAGTTTTGTCCTTGACAATTTAGAATTCAGTTTATTACCTATCTAATTAATAAAAATACAAACAAGTCAACAAAATATACGCAATGAATATAGGAAATAATTTTTGAGGTTGCGTTCCACAAAAAAACTGATTTAAATTGTGCGACAGCCATTTTGATTTAAAAACTAAACTACTATTTTTTTTGTATACCACTGAGGTGGCAAACAAGCATACGGCCCACCTGATGGTAAGTGGTCACCGTAGCCTATGAACACCTGCAATACCAGAGGTATTACGGGCGCGTTGCCGACCCTGAAGAAACCTCTTTACCCCCCTTTTGAAGAACCCCATGCTGGGGAAAACCTCGGCAGGGAGGTCATTCCACAACCTGAGTGTTCGTGGGAGGAAACATCTCTGAAACCGCGCAGTACGCGACCATTGAGGCTGTAGGACATGAGGGTGAACTCCCTGTCGATGGCGAGCCGTACGATGGTAGAAAGTGGCTGTGGGCATCATATTTTATACCGATTCTAATTAAATTACAAACAACTTTATTCAAACACACTCGTTTACAAGCATTTTTTAAGCGTCATTTGTTTTTAATCTACATTAGGCTTCGGAAGGTTGTTATCTGTTGAGAGGAGCCCGCGAGAAACTCAACAGTTGATCTTTTAAATCTCTGTTAACATTATGTGTATTTATTTAAATGTACCATGTCTAAAAAGACATGACATGGTCGTTAAAAGTCCGTGCGTGTTAATAAAAATTCTATGTAAACTTTCTGTAAGCATATCATTTCAGATACAAATAAAAAGAACCTTCCAAATCGGTTTACAATCGACGGAGTTATGAGGTAACAAATATATATATATATATATATATATATATCTATATATATATATATATATATATATATATAAATAAATATATATATAAATATATATATATATATATAACCGATATAAAGAAACTCCATCTTTTCTAAGTCTTGAAAGTATCAATTTCATTCTAAAATAACATCTATTTATTTAAAACATAAAGATTAAACTTCGATTGATACGCCGTAAACGTTAGACGGGCAGGCATAGACAAAACGATACGGGCGCATTGTTGGCTCCCCGCCCATAGACAAACCGCAGAGCAATAAATACGGTGTCTATGGCCGTTTTTAGACTAAAAACCTCTATTGTGTCGCGTTTATGTCTGAATTTAATTCACGCGACGCTATAAAATGGTTATAGTCCACCTTCGAAGATGATAATGGCATTTTGACGGAGGGAGATTTTGTACAAAAGTCGTTTGCTTGGGCACCTCTGTCGTATTCGTGTTTCTACCGTGAAGCAGTTGTGTTTGCATGGCTGTGTTTCGGTTTAAGGGTGCGATATGGCGTGAATTTATATGGTACAGAGTAACAACATCCGAGTCTCCAGAAATGGCAATGGAATGGTGTGCCCGCCTATCTTAACAGTACGTAGTCGCGGGAAACCAGCGGTGGATGAAACATAAGGATGAACGGCCAATAGGCATCTTGTGGCGAATTAACCAGAAATCGACTACGATGGTTTTCATAAGGGGGGGGGGGGAGAGGAGGTCGGCTTGACCTCCTCCCTGTGTAAACTGTTATGAAACCACAAATTTTCGTCATCCTATCATCCCTCACTGGTGCCCCGCCAGTGTACACCGACAGTGCAGGCGGGGTTACCGTTCAATATTCACCCGTTAAAAAATTAAAAAAAAAAACAATTGTGCGCTTGTATGAAACCTATAGAACATAGTCCACGACAGACAGACAATTTTCATATTTTACATAGAGACCGATTTATACCTATGTGAAGCTATTGTAGAGATTTGCTGCTACGATAAATTAAACCTTATTCCGAAGGTGTTGAGTTTAAATTTGATTGAACACTTCCACGGGGGGTCGAATCGTATGTCTTTAAGCTCTTCACGGTTCAACAAATAGGGGATGACCAGGGGAAAGGTTGAAGGACGTTTACAATTTATTCCTGAGCTAGCGTTTACCCGCGACTTCGTCCGTGTCACCGGAATATGTTCAATCATTTCTCCATCCCATACGTACACGTACATACGTGTATACCAAATTGCATATTACCAATTTCCCCCTGGAAAGTATCATGACCGATTTATTATTTTATTTTTTTATACAACTTAGAATGGCAAACAAGCTGACGGCGCCCACCTGATGGAAAGTGGTAACCGTCGCCTACAGACATGAGCAGTACCATGGACATAACAGAGTATACTGTTTCGCCCATGATACGCCCCATGCGTTGCCATTCCCGAGGACTCAGGTGTTATTCCTCCGTACCCTGTAAATTCACGCCATATCCCACCCTTCAAACCGAAACACAGCCATGCAAACACAACTGCTTTAGGGTTGAAACACGAATGGGACAGAGGTACCCAAGCAAGACTTTTGTACAAAGTCTCCATTCGTCACCATGGACCAACTGACCTGCTTTTATCCTCACCTATCACCCCTCACTGGTGCCCCGCCAGTGTATACCGATAGCGCAGGCGGGGTTACCATTCCATTATCATCCATTAAAAAAAAAACTAGGTAATTTTCATTAATACCGGTTCTACCACATATGAGATAATAGACAATCCTTTTGTTTTAACCTTGAACTCGGCATCATGCAAGCAGGCATACAGACAAATCGAAAACCTATTTATTAAGTAGGTTATTAAAAAGCAAAATAACACCGCTTAGTCGGGGGGAAAGGGATTGTTAGTAATGGAGACTGAGAATCCCATTGCTAGCAATATACCCAACCAGGTCGTCCTCCTCGCGGTTCCCCCTGGAAACTATCATGGTTAATTCCTGATGAATTCATCACGATGGGCTAACTGGCCTGTTTTCATTCTCATCTATCATTGATGGGTGCAAATGGTATGGTAACCCCGCCTGCGCTAACGGAATAAACTGGCGGAGCACCAGTGAAGGGTGACAGATGAGAATAAAAACAGGCCAGTTAGCCCATCATGATTAATTGGGAGAACCGTTCCCCCCATTATAATTTAGGTTGTTATACGAGGTCTGTCCGGAAAGTTCGTATAAAAGTGTTCTGGAATGCGAGAAAGAGGAGTGGGGAGGCCAGGTAAGCGCAGGACCCCTTCCTTATGTCCCTAACAATGCTTCAGTTCTGGTCTGACCGCCGTGCGGTGCGAACTGGCTTGTCACGCCATCTGTGAAGTTACCTCTTAACGAAACCCCGTCGGCATGGAGCCCGCTTCCGTTGAAGAGCAGCGCGTCGTAATCAAGTTTCTCTCGAAACTCGGCAAGAATGGCCGTGAAATTTTTGCCGATCTCAGAACAGTTTATGGGGATGATGCTGTGAAGGAACCAACCGTCCACAAGTGGCTAAAAAGATTCAGAGAGGGCCGAGAAAGCGTTCAAGATGACCCACGTTCAGGACGTCCTTCCACTTCACATTCCGACGAAAACGTGGAAAGAATTCGAACTTGTGTTAATGGGGACCGTCGTTTAACGGTCAGACAGGTGGCTGAAGAGCTTAATTTGGGCAAAACCGTGGTCCACGAAATTCTAAGAAACGAACTTCAAATGAAAAAAATTTGCGCCAAGATCGTTCCGTGAGTTTTTGAGTAAAAATTCCATTACGGTGACCGAACACCCCCCCTATTCGCCGGATTTGGCCCCGTGTGACTTCTTCTTGTTCCCAAAAACCAAATTGGTACTTCGGGGGCGGCATTTGGGGGACATAAATGAGATAAAAAAAGCTACGACGGGGCAGCTGAGAAACCTACAACCAGAGGACTTTCAAGGAGCCTTCTCACAGTGGAAACGGCGTTGGCACAAGTGCATTATGTCACAGGGGGAGTACTTTGAAGGGGATAAAATTGATTTACCTGAATAATTGTAAAATAAAATTTTTAAAAACTTTTATACGTACTTTCCGGACAAACCTCGTATGTGTTATAATGCAATATGCTGTCGGTGTTCCTTTACATAAATAAATAAAGATGAATTCCCTATCGATGGCGAGCCAATTATTCTTAATTTACGAAAAGTAATGATTAAAAAAAAATTGCATTCGAAAGATTACAAAAATATATCAGTTGTCTATGGTACGCAACATTGTATATATGTAGCGTGTGCTGTGACCGCCATATACGCGTATATTCTACAGTGTTATCAACACGCCCCACTTTTTAACGTCTAAACTTGTTGAATAATTAATTTTAATTGCTTAGTCGGAGATAGATGTGCCCCATATTGCAAGGAACAATCTTATCTCGGTTTCATTCACAAATGCTTCTATCTCATATTCGTGGCCATGTATCAGTTACATTGTTGTATTCCTGCATGCATTAATGTCTGAATGGCCATTGATAATAAATTGCTCACCTATCTGCTTACCTAGTAATTCAGTAACCAGCTACCTAACAGGCAACATTTCTCACGCGAATTCCTGTATTTTTCCATGGGAATTATATTTTGCGCCCTGGTCATATTCTTAGAGAGTTGGTCATTATGCTACTGGCCTGACTTCATCATCGCCTATCATCCTTTATCGATGGCGATAGCGCAGACGGAATTACAAAAAATTTCCAAAAAAATCTAGAAGTAGCCAAATCACTGTCCTTTAAATAACATACCTATATAAAAAAACTTACTTAGGTATTTACCCACCTAGGCAGGTATTTAAAAGGTATCTAAATTCACAAACAAATAACCGTTTATCCGTCATGGGTTGACTATGGTTAGGTAACCATAATCAAATTACTGTCCCTTTCACTAGAAACAGAATTAAAAAAAAAAACTTTCAATGCTTTTTCTTTCGAAACATCACATAGACAATATAGGTAGGTGTGCCTATATATTCGTACATCTGAAAAAAAAGGTCAATATTCTCTATGCCATATTCAAGGCCAGATAAAGTTCGCACGACCATAGTGACGTGTACCTATGTTAAAATAACTTTTTTTTTTATGTATGCTTAATTTATTATTTAAAAGTCTAGTAAAAAAAGGCTACAGTTCAATATGCTAGCCGCCATTAAGGTACCTACACAATTAAATAAAATTGCTAGGTACCTCATACATATAAACAAGTAAACGGACAAATTTAATTGTTTACCTACTTAATAGACACTTAGTTCGTTGAACAATAACATAGCTTCGATAGATAACCTAGTAGGTACATAGGCATGTAATTTATTATTATTTATAAATATTCACAATAATTTTCATTTTTCTTTGATTACATTAACAAAAAATAATCCATTGTAACAACTTTTTTTGTAATTTTTACCATAGGTTTTCGACTAATTTCCGTTGACACACAACAAACATTTAAAAAAAAAAAGTTAAAAACTACTAAAAAAAATAAACAATTATTAATTACTATCTGCCAACATTACAATTATTTTTTAATTAAAAACGTATAGACAGATTAATAATTTAAGAACAACAACTTTTTTTTTTTTTCAATTTAAAAACTCACCCAGAACACTGGCAGTTGCTCTCGCAATGTTTACTATTTTCGCTCCACATTTTGGCAAGTTCCAATGCACAAATCAATTAACACAATCACAAGTCCATTTTTCATACAGTCTTTTAAATCTCTCTCAAAGTTATCGCGTGCTTACGACCAGCGCTGAGGGACGCGACCGGCGAAGTCCGGCGAACAACTGACAATTTTGTGACTTGTTTTCAAAACCGTTGTTCCCATCGCTACTCCCGTCACCTCCGTGGTCCTGGAGTGGTAGCTTAGAAAATTTTCTACTACTATGGTAGTTTTTGAAATAACTAAAACTGATTTTTTTTTGTTTTTAAAAATATTTTCGTTTATTTTAGACACAGTAATTATACTGTTTTTTTTTTTTTATAAAAAGAATGTAATATTTTTAAAATTATCACGTTTTAGAATAAACCATTTTGTTTTACGTTTGTGTGTTACTTAAGAACACTTTTTTATTTTAAATTTAATACCAACAAAAAAACTGAAAGTATTATTAATAATATCCTTAAAATAAATACTAATTTATATTTAGTTATATTTTAAAATGATCTTTAATGTATCTGATAGCATTTATATAAGCATTTATTAAAGTCCTGTAAAAAATTAATCAATTTTGTCTAAAAAATAATATTATGTAGCTTTTACTTTTACAGCATCTTAGCTTGTTAATGTAAAACATTAACAACAATTATTTACGACATTTTATATGTGGAATTCTATTAACGTAATCGAAGACAAATCAGTTACATTTGAAACAATACCATTTTTAGAAGATTCTCGATTTAGAGCTGGTAACTAAACATGCGCCGGCGCACAATACAACCCGTCTACCCCACCAGCTAACTAGATCGCATGCCAACATAATACATTTCAGAACTTATCTCGAAGTGCATAAGGGTGAAAACTGTTTAAGAAAGTCATCAATGGAATGTCATACAAAAATCATATGGCCACCCGAATCCTGTTTTAACGCACACATCCTCACACAAACATTGCAATAATAGCTCTTATTATCAACGCATGTAAGTCTGAAATAATTGAAAACTGCCGGCAGGACTTTAATTTTCACACAGTCAATACGGAGTTCAATCATATGGTGGTATTAAGAAGCACCATTAATGAGTTTCGACTTTGTTCTCTTCGACGTAAGATATAACATTCTAAATCAAATTAAAACTAACCTGTGCTATTACAATAGAATGGCAAAGGACCTAAATTTCAAAGCGATCCATTAGAAATCCTTATAACAACACAGATAAGGTAAATAATTAAGGCAAATTTACATTATTGATGGTAAACGTTATGTTTGCAACGGTAAGGTTGTTCCTGAGAATTCCCTTCAAATCATATGGTGGCGTTGTGAAGGAATGCCTTTTTGTCCGCCGACAATTTTCGGTTTTGTCAATAGCAAATGAGGCATTCTATTATATTTCCGTAAATACTCACTGTATCGACTTCTCGGTAACATATAAAAACAGTACTTATTTCGTTAATTTAAATATATTTTACTTACTTTCTTAATATTTGATATAACATTATTTAACTTGTACAGGTAATCAAACAAATAAAGAAAGAATACATAAATTATAAATATCCTAAACGCATTAGCTCAAATCGATTTATTCTTTCAACCGTTAACTGTTCACTGCTGGACATAAGCCTTCCCCATAAGGGAGTTTTGCCAATAGTTGCCACGCTTGGCAGGCGGGTTGGCAACCGCAATTAGGCTTTTAGAGATGTTTTAAGAAGAACGCTGCTGCCCATCCCGCTCAAATCGGTTATAAAGTAATTATATTATCACAATATATCTTACTTTTGCTGATCCTTCGAGCCGGATATGTATATAATACTTTCATGCTAATCTAACTTAATTTAATTTACAATAATAAATTACTAATGATATTTCATTACCATCATGATCAGATAAATCACATATTGTATGAGGAAGTGGTCAGGAGCCTCAGTAATCGGGGTCTGTGACACGAAAAATATAATTTGATGCTGCAAAAGATAAAAGTAAGAATAGAGGCTTTTATCGCTTGGTCTTATCTGTCCAATAAGTGATTTGGCGTGAAGTATTAATATTATTAATCCATACATACAGAAATGTACAATCTATGGCTCAGCTGCGTCTAAACGCCACGTGGTGCACTTGTGGGAATGTGTTGATATTACAGTTCTATTTATACTATTGAGAATATTAAACAAGTTGTCGGCTTATAATCACAGAAACTGTGCCGCCTACTGCCCTCGTGAGTTGACATTACCGGGGACTAAGATATTGCAGCGAGTTTGTGTGTAACAGTGCTGGATTTATCACTGGGCCATATCGGCCAAGGTGGCAAGTTTTATATTTTCCACCGTTAACTGTCCATTGCTGGACATAAGGAGAGCGTTGATATTAGTTGCACGCTTTGCAGGCGGATTGGCAACCGCAGTTAGAGCTTTAGGGAAGTTTAAAGAGGGACGCTGCTGCCCATCCTTCGCCCTCCCTTAGTCACCTCTTAAGACACCCACGGGAACGGAAAGTCCATTATATGCCGGGTGGTGGTTTTGTATGCATAAAATCCTATAAAAAATATAGTTCATAATAATAAGGATATTTTCAAAGTCTAACTACGGTTGCCAATCTGCCTGCCAAGCGTGGCAACTACTTGCGAAACCTCCCAAGGGGAAGGCTTATGATCAGCAGTGGACAGTTAAAAGCTGATAATGATGATGATGAAAGATTTTTAAGCAACACAAGAGTTATTTAAACTATTAGTTGAATAAAATCCATTATTGTTAATATGTAAAAAATTCCATTATCAACGAGTAAAATTGGCTCTATTTTATAAAAAAAAAAACCTATGCGAAGCCGCGGTGTGTTGGTAGTAACATATAAATTATCATGTCACGATTTTCGTTCGCGCTAATCTCCGAAATTTCTCTAACGATTTTAATTAAATTTTGTACACGTATAGTGTTTGCTCCAGCTACATATATATATATATATATATATATATATATATATATATATATATATATATATATACACACACACACACACATAGGATCGTTATTGTCTTAATAAAAAAATCACCAAAGGAAGAATTTGTACGAGTACAAAGTCCTTTGCTTGAGTACCTCTGTTCCATTCGTATTTCTACCGTGAAACAGTTGCGTTTGCATGGCTGTGTTTCGATTTGAAGGGTGAATTGTGAATTTACAGGGTACAGAGGAATAACTCCCGAGTTCTCAGAAATGGCAACGCATGGGGGGAATCATGGGCGAAACAGTATACTCCGTTCTGTGCATGGTACTGCTCATGTCTATAGGCGACGGTTACCACTTTCCATCAGATGGGCCGTCAGCTTGTTTGCCATTCTAAGTTGCATAAAAAAAATCACCCAGTTGGTGGCGGTAGGGGACAAAACAACTGAGTTATCGAGGAGCTGATAAGATTACAGACGAGCGCTGAGAAACCTCATCAGTTAGTCGCCAGTGAATTACAATTATTATTTTTAATACCCGTGTCATCTAGTTTTTACTCGAGCAGCGCACAAATGACATCAGATTATCGCGTACCGACACCGGCCTGTAATTTGAACAGGTTTGACGTTACTGTATCACTATTATATCTGGCTCCAGTCAGTATAAATTTAATAGAACGCGCTTGAATTTTTATTTTTCTATATAACCTACTTTCCTCGCGTGAATTACAATTTAGTTAATTACATTTTAATTCGCATGAAAGTATTCCAAAATAGTAGTTAAGACGATACTGCGAAGCCACTTTTTAGACGTGTCTCTAAAATTAATATTTCAATTTGATAATTTCATGAAACTATTAATTTATTGACAATCTTATACTAAGTTAAGTTAGTTTAGTTAAGTTACCAGAGGAAGACTTTGTACAAAAGTCGATTGCTTGGCCACCTCTGTCCCATTCGTGTTTCAACCGTGAAGCAGTTGTGTCTGCATAGCTGTGTTTCGGTTTGAACGGTGGGATATGGCGTAAATTTACAGGGTACAGAGGAATAACACCTGAGCCCTCAGGAATGGCAACGCATGGGGGTATCACGGGCGAAACAGTATACTCTGTTATGTCCATGGTACTGCTCGTGTCTATATAGGCGACGGTTACCACTTTCCATCAGGTGGGCTGTCAGCTTGTTTGCCATTCTAAGTTGTATAAAAAAAACTAAGTTTAATATAATTGTAGTGACTAAGGATATTTATATTATTCAGTTACTAACC